>NW_022900928.1:120285318-120327474 GCF_012274545.1 Fukomys damarensis
TTCTCCGTTTTTGTCTAGACTTACTTCTTTCTTCCCTCTCCATTTCTGATACACTGTCTTGATGCTCCCTAAACAATTTTTGTCCCTCCCGCACCTTATCATTGCAGCGCTTATCCTCCAAACAGGCTCTAATCATCTTCCACACTGGTAAAACCCCTGGTCTTAAGGTATTCTTATCTTTCTCTCGCTGAAGGTCTTTTCCTAATTTTTTCCTGGATGGGATCGTGAGTGACCCGGTACCGCTGAACCAGGGCGCCGCTCGATCCACTTCCTTTAAAAACCTCCTTAAAATTTGCTCCGATATTTTTAACTCCCTTTCCTTCAAAAGGCTTTGTAAAGCATAGACCAGTGATTGCGAAGTTGAATTTCCCATTTCTCCCCTATCTACGAAAGTGGGCGACCGACAAGATTAAACCTGTTGGAGTAAACAAATTAAAACACCCGCCCACACCAGACAGCGTACCTCTCGGAAAGTTGGTGGATCCTCCCCTCCTGCTGCTCAGTTCTGAATCCTCCTGAAGTCAGGGGTCTCCGCTGATGCCGGCGATGATGGTCGTCGCTTCCCGGGTTTCGGCACCACTTGTCACGCGCACCTTGCCAGCAAGGAGCACGCAACACTCAGGATTCTTCTGAAGCACGCTTTATTGGAGGTTCTTCTGCATTCTTCAAGATGGCGGAAAGACCCCGAGCCGGACGCGAGCCTGCCTTTTATAGCCTCTCGGGTGACGTAGCCCATTTCTATTGGCCAATGCCGGCCTGCGTCATTCTGACGAGCCAAGCGCCCCTTCTGCGCATGCGTGAACCGCCATCACCGGCGGACTCGCATCCGGGATTCATGCAGGGCATGAAGAACCCGGAAATAATGGCGCGCGACACATGTGAATTAAATTAAAATCAAGGAGCAGCCCAAAATATGTTTGCAATGAATAAACTCTTTAATATAGCATCTTTACCATTTAAAATGGGGGCTTAGGCAGAGTTTGGACAAGAGGAGTAGACAAGTAAAAGAATTGGAGAAGGTTTCAAGTGAAGCCAGAGTACATAGGATGAGCATACAAACTTTAGGAAACTGTTGAAGTCAAAGGGGAAAGACAGAGTGCAAGAATAAGGACAAGAATATAACAACTAACAGTAATAGGGGCTCACTTTCCTTTGAAACTATTGACCCTTGAGTGAATGAAAATGAGAGAAGACAGAACATAAAGAAAGAAGAAAAAATGATAAAAGAAGAAATCTGAGTTAGGGCAGGGACAGGAACAGAAAGGGAGATGAGGAATAATATGGTGGAGCAAGAGACTGAGTTGGAAAAAGAGGACAGAAAAAAGAAAAAAAATTGCAGAGTGGAATGAGGAAAAGAAAGTAGAAAAAGAATTTGAGGGGCCTCTTTCAGACTATATCTCTGCTGTGATAATACACAATGTGCACAGACATGCAAAGAACTAAGTCTTTTGATCTCAGCTAGTCAGTGGCAGACCCCTGAGATTCAGATTGATTTTGGGCTGCAAGGCCCAAACTGAGCTCCCTGACCTCCTGCAGGGTTGAACTCCACAAAATTCTACTACAGGTTTCCTCTGCTCTTTCTTTGAAGATATTCAAAGTCTGGAGCTCAGAAAAATGTCCTTTATGACCACCTGTGCCTCTGCAGAGTGGATCCAAGGACTGGCACAATCAGGGGGCCTGAGAGCAAGGGGGGGTTGTTGCAGAGGCACCCATGTGGCTACCCAGTCCTTACCTGTTGGCCCCAGGCAGGCTGGAATGAGAGCAGCATCCCTGAGTAGCTGTCCTAAACCTCTGACTTCCACCTTCAGCTGGATGCTGGTTGTGGCGCAGACAGGGTGAGGGTGTGGCTTCCCTGTAGTTCTTGAGGACCCCTTCTTTCCACTCCCTTGCCCTCTCTATGCAAACACAGACCAAGTTATCTATTCTTTACACAGCCTTCTGCTTCCACTACAACTGTCTCAGGCTGGGGCTACATATCCTTTGCTTTCACTTTTGATGCCTCCTGAAAGACCACTCTCATACCTACCATATCTAACCTCTTCCTCTATTGTCCCAATTATTAACAAATACAGGCCAGATTTCTCTGAGTGACACTGGTTTCCAAACTGCCAATCTGATGATTTCTGCTTCTCTTATGCATCAGCACATGATCCACCCAAAGTGACCTTCTTGCTCTTCCTGTTTATGCGTTAACTCATGTTGTTTCCCATACTTAGGATAATGCTATACTCACACATCAAAGTCCTACCTATCCTCAGGGACAATTTTCACGTCCATCTTGTGAGTTGACATCCCCTTTCTGCCTTATCTTTCCTTCACTCAATTCTCTATCTCTCTGTTGTTGTTGATGGAATGTTCCTCATCTCAGAACTTTCGTAAGATTTTATCTTTACCTTTTTATGTCTCTTATATTTACCCTATATATTTATTTTCCTGCCTAGCTCTTAATTCCCACACTATAAATTTTTAGTTAATAAAGTACAGCTGATTTACTTTCATATCTCCATAATGCTGAGCACAGTGAATATAGACACTCAAAAATACTTATTTAATGATTGAAGGAATAAATGGGAAACTTTATAGCATTTATCTTCCATGAGCTCATCATCTAGTGGAGACCATACACAGAAACACATGCCTGTGAGTGTACTTACACACACATACACTTATGTAAGCTATAATGCTAGGCTGATGTGAAAAAGTAAAAAATAAATATGTACAAGTATCTTGTTAAGCAAATGTAGGAAAATGAAGATTCAATTCTGACTGGGAATTTGAGGGGGAGCAGGCTTCTAAGAGAGGATAGAATTTCAGTTGAATTTGAAGGAAGGATAGAAAGTATAAGTATATGATTCTAAACAAAGACAGTTTAGGTTGAGCCAGTACTTTAAGGCAAGACCTAGAGGCAGGTGAAATTAGGGCTATGTGAAACAGAGTCCAGTCTGGC
This sequence comes from Fukomys damarensis, assembly GCF_012274545.1. Taxonomy (NCBI): domain Eukaryota; kingdom Metazoa; phylum Chordata; class Mammalia; order Rodentia; family Bathyergidae; genus Fukomys; species Fukomys damarensis. The sequence continues at coordinate 120,288,266 of NW_022900928.1, forward strand.
CTCATTAGATGTGTGATCCATGAACTTATCTAACTCTTTTACTATGTGAAAGAATTACAAGTAAATTTCCCAAGATGGGATTTTTCTTTTCAGTGTAGTTTAAGTTGACTCAAGGTGACAGATCCATTTTCTTAATATTATGTGGAGACAACTCTATCATTTAATAATAGTTATTTTGTGAACTATAGACCTCTTCTCTTACTGATTGTAATTGATGGTTACTAAAAAGTGTCTGAAAAAATGTGCTCCTTTCAACAATTTTATAACTCAACATTTTGTTTTATCATAGTAGAGTATACTGCAAATCTAACTTTATGTGTATCAGCATTTTTCAGTGGTGCACTGCCTATATAGAGGGAGTTAATTCATTTAAGTGTTATGATAGACCATGCAAACCGACAAACATGGAAAGTTGAGTGGTGTAATGCCCTGCGCATAAAAAAGGGTACTCAGTACATACTGGCTAAATTGAACTCATATATTGGCCATATGAGTCACCCATTAGAATGGCTGTGATCTCTCTCTCTCTTTCTCTCTCTCTCTCAATTATAGTTTTGGGTTCCATGAAACACTCCATTATATTTACAAACAAATCCTCCGTTTGATATATTTAAGCTTTTATGGATTTTTTTTCTTTTCTACCCAAAGATTTGGAACAAATGTAATCCATTGCAGCTTTTTTTCATGTATAATTATCCTTAACTAATTTTTTTCTATATATCACTTTAAAATTTTAAATTAAGATTTCTCCTACAGTCTTCATTTCCAATTTGTGACAGGCATCAAAACCATTGTCTAGAGACTGAATCTATGCCAGTCATGGTGGTGCACACCTGAAGTCTTAGTTGCTTTAGAAGTTAGGTGAGAGGGTCACTTTGAATCCTCGATTGGAGGAACAGCTTGGGCTTCATAGATCCTGTCTCAAGAGAAAAGATGGAAAGATTGAAAGTTGTTATTCTATGATCAAAATATGAGAAGGTACAGTCCTTTATTCCAAGTGACAGAGGAGACTTTCAAATGGAATTCTGCCCCAAACTTGTCTGATTACCTCAGGGTCTCTGACATTTCTTCTAGGAATAAATCAGAAGCTTTAGTATGTTGGTTCCACTGGGGCGGGGGGCAAAATAAAAAATGTAACCCTGAAACAACCACACTTTGATTGTATGCTTGTGGTTCCCGATGGATAGATATTCATTCCTCTCATAAAACTAGACCTCTGAGTTGATGCGAAATTGGGTTACATCAAAATCATTTCACAAGGATTCTGAATTTGGGGTCTACAGAGTTGAAATGCACCCTGTTTATTGGCAGAAACCATCAGAAGAAAAATTCAGGTGCAGTATGCTTCCATATTCTCTGCATAATCAAGAAGGATGTAAGATAAAATGGGCTTGATTTCCAGAGCAAACAGAGAAAAACCATGGAAGAAAGTGGCCTCTGAACACCAGTGCCACAGGTGATGCTCGGCCTAATGATACTTTCAAGCTTCTCCATGGAGTTCTACTTGTCTGTGCATTTCCCTTTCTGCTCTAGCTTGTGAGAGTGCGTGTTTTTCACTTATGACCCACCTACTATAGGGTCTGACTTATTATGCAGTCAGAACTAGAACTAGTTGTGTTCTCTGGTAAAGACTGGCCTTTCACTAGAGCATAAAGACTAAATGAAAACTAGTGGTGGTGCTCACAATCAGCTGTAAAGAGGCAAATGAAGACATATTACCAGGCCTAATGGCAACCAGATTCAGTGATTCAGATGGTAGTCACTTGGAAGAAGCCCCTGGGCAGGAAGGAGGGCTTATCTTTGAATGCCAATGTCTTATCCAAGTGTGGGGAGGGCACTTGGAGGTTCTGAACCAGTTCCAATGCAGCACCTTCCTTACAAGAGTGCATAAAAGAGCAAGACTGAAAAACTAAATGTAGTTTATGGCTTGAGACAAATACAGTGTAATAGGAATGAGCGATGAGTCATTCTTCTCTTCCCCGGTGCATTCAGGCTGCTATAAAAAGTTCCATCAACTGGGTGGTTCATAAACAAAAGAAATTTGTTTCTTATGTACTTGAGCCTGGGAAATTCAAGAGCAAAGCACTGGCATTCAGTTTCTGTGAGGTTCCACTTCCTAGCTCACAGATGTCCATCTTCCTACATTGGCTTCATTTGTCAGAAGGGGATGAGAGGGCAGCCTGATTTGTCTCTTTTTTGTGGGCAGAAGCTCACTCCTGAGGTCACCATTCTCATGATCTAATTAGCTTCCAAAAGGCCACCTTCTATGACCATCACACTGGGAATTAGGCTTTCAAAATGTGAATTTTGAGGAACACACATATTTAGTTAATAGCACCAGGGAAGTGGATGTACACCACCAACTCTCTTTAGACTCATGCGGCCTCAAACACCATATAAGCAAATATGCAGCTGCAGAACAGCCAAGTAAAGCTCTGCCACTTTTGTGACATAACTGAATTCTCCCACAGAACATTACTATTTCAGAATATGTTGACATGAAGGAAAAAAATTCAGACAATAACATCCTAAACCAAAATATTAAAATCATATACTCCAAAATAAATGTTTGGCCCTAGTTTTTCTCTGAGAAGTTCGACTACTAGTAATGAAAGTGTCCTTGGGACCTTCTGAATACTTGGTACTTATTGCTGGCTTCAAAGAAGGTGAAGACATCAGAGGGCAGAGTCAGGTGTGTTATATATTTTAGAAAACTAAAAAGCCACTCAGTTTCACAATCAACCAACACAGAATTATGAAACCCCTTATAATTAAGTTCTGTGGAAACTACCAGAAGCCTCTCTCCTGAAATTTCCATCTTACTTTCAGAGATGAGGCAATGAAAGGCTTTGCAGGATGATTTGCCTTAACTTTCTAAATTACTTTCCCCCAGGTCTATAAATCAATACCATTTTTCATTTTTCACTCTAGTGGGCAACCTTCTGTCTGGCTACATCCTGGGGTGGAAGACCTTTTCCCTTCCCCAGATGTGTTTGGAATGCAGTAATTCTCCCATCCTCTCTTTATCACTAATTGCCTTGTCTCTAGAGCAGGCAGTTGCAGGCCAAGTGCATGGGAGGATGTGACCATGAGGCCTTATTAAATCAGGGCCAGTCAGGTTAGAATTTGTGGCATAACTTATGTCTACATTTCTGACAGTCAACTTATTTACTCAGATTCCTGACCGTGAACTTGCTTTGTGGTCCATCCCATTAATTATGGCTATATGAAAATTCAAAACAAAAACCAAATAAACTTTTATCTGTTTGAGCCAAAGAAGCATTTGAGAACCTGACTGGTTTCCCTAGCTTGGTTTGTGTTCAAGCAGTGAAACATATAGTTTGTCTGCTTTCTCCTGTTATCCCATTGACTATTCAGGGAAGCATTACTTTCCCACATCTCTGAAAGTCTCCCTTGTAGTAAGTAACTCACTGTGGCTAAGAACACAGGAGTGTAAGATAAGTGGCCATTTAAATTCCTTACATTTGTATATGATTAGTGCACAAAGCCCTTCACATACATTATTCGTAACCACCCTGGGAGGTAGGAATGAACTTGTCAAGGGGAGCAGGCATGTTTTGTCCTGGTGGCCTAGACAGGAATTATATAAGTCATAGTCATCTTAAATTCTTTTCTAAAGGGGAACATGGCAGGGCTTAAAATATATATAAATAAATGTGAGGTGAGTTTGAAACCCATAAGCCTTCTTTCTAAAATAGGCAGCTCTACACTGTGCAGGCAATGGGATTGCATTTCTTCTTTTATTAATCACAAAGGAGGCCCATGTTCAACCAGCCAAAACCAGCTTTATTAGTGAGTATACATTCCTTGCACCTAGGTTTATAGTCTGCATTCTGAGAGTGTTTTATATTCTTCTTTCTATTTATGGTTGTTCAAAGAGATTGAACTCAAACCCAATCCTTGTGAATTCACCAAATAACCCAATTTGCTGAAGAAAAGAGTGGCTTTAGTGTTCCTGAATGGGTTGGAGAATGCCACAAGCTTTCAGGTAAGAATAAAACCTTTGTGAAAATTTGATCTCTTTCTTAGTGTCTTTCCCATCACTGGGACAAAGTACCTAACATCCACAACTTACATTTGGTTTCAGTTTCCAGTGTGTTCAGTCTCAAATCGACTGGCTCTAAGGCATAAATGGAATTGTGGAGGAGATGGCAAAGGAAAGTTGTTCATCCCCAGTGACCTGATTCTAACCAAGCCCTACCTCCTAACAGCAAGTCAGCTACAAACTCCCCAGTGGGACAATCCACTGATGAACTTAGCACCCCAACACCTAATCACCTCCAAACACATGAAAATTATGGGAGACATTTTAGATCTAAACCTTAACAATTACTTCACACCATGAAGCATGGATGAGGCTTATTGGATGTGTTTCACTGCTCTGCTGGATGTTTCCTTGGCTTCATCCAATACTGTTCACCAAAAGTAGTAAAATTGCTGTTCAGAACCCCGGAAGCATTACTTGTTCTTACCCAAAACTCATGGAAGGGACACATGATGAATAATCAGCTCTGTTGGCCCATCATAAATCTCAGTGAATAAGGAGCCACAGACCGAGTTGACACATCACCTCCGAGGACTGGGTTACAGACTCCCAACTGATTTATCTGCCCATTTCTCCTCATTATGAAGAAAGGAAATGGTTCATTTCAAGCATTTTACAGAGACATTTGGTCAGGGTGAACCTATTTCAGGGAAAAGAGACTCCTGTCTTCATTACTGCTTTCCAAAAGACATTGTTCTTCAATCTAGAAATAGCTACAGTTTTTTTCCTTAGGCCTCCATCCACAGATTGTTTTTTTCTTAGGAATAAAAACTAAAATGTGTAACTTGCTAAGCCCTTCTTTCTATAGAAGATGATTTATTATCAGTAACATGGGTGCTGGGAAGGTCAAGGCTTCCTGAGTCAAAGGGATGGCTAAGTGGGCAGTGATGAAGAGTCAGGCTGACATGGCCTGAAGTGGTACCAGCCACCTCCCAGCTGTGTGACTCCAGGTGCATAATTTAACCTCTGAGTCTCAGTCCTTCTCCTGCTACGTGGCATTAATCACAGTGCCTGTCTCTGAGGGTTAAATGAGATAACACTTGCTACACAGGCAGTGCTAAATAAGTCATTATCATCCATCAGCATTGTCCTTGTCATCTCCGTGGCATGGGCATTGCTACTAAGAACTTACTGGTAATTAGTGCACTAGAGATGGTTTATGATCGTTAGCCACATAGCTCTTCTTCGGATCCCAATTCTTCAGGACAGAGAATGGTCTCACTGGGTTGGGTTTATGCAGACTTCATTTTGAATCAAGTGTTTCCCCTTAACCTCATGTATATGTAAGTACTCTTCCCCCTGACCTGACTTCTATCAGTCTCTCCAGCCTCATCACACTCCCTACCTCAAAATTCATTCTATAAAACCATAAAATCGTCTGCACTTTCTTCTGTCCATCTTTTTTCCCTTTTCAGACACTGTCCCTGTGTCACAAATACACTTTCCAATCTTCTTCTAATAAATCCTTATTCATCTTTTAAAAATATTTGATAACTTTAGGCATAAACTCTCAGGTGGTTCTAAGTGATCCTTCTATGTGCTTTTTTAGTAATTTGTAAATTTTCTTCAAGATTGTCAAATTGTTGCATCTTCTTGAAATTATGTGCACACATGTATGCATTCCCCACCACACTGAAGGCTTCTCAAGGCCAGGTATTGCTATGCCACTGTATAGTGCAAGGAGTTGCCTCAAACAGGATTTTAAGGGTATTATTTGCTTACTGTCAGGATGGAAAGACCTATGCAAATCACTTTCTCCATGTATATGATACAGGAGATAAAAACAACTAACGTAGTTACAGATGGAGATATGTAGAAGTAGTTGTAGATATATGTATATGCATAGACTAATAAACAAGCACATGTTTTTGCCCTGTCAGTCTAGAGGGTCTAAAGAAAAAACAACCTAGTACCAATGAGCATACCTAGTCCACAGATGCTGATTTCTAGTATTGTCTTTTACTAAAAGAAATCAGGGGACTTTTGAACATTTGCTGATTATGATACAGATGGGGAAAAACATAAGATTGGCCTGGACCATCTTTTCATACCAGAAAATAAGTAAATGTTAACACACACACACAATGTGAATCTGTCAAGGGGGCACAAGAACCAAACAAAAGAGCTTCCAATGCCCTGAAGATGAAATAATTTGACCAAAATGATTTAAGAAGTATTGCTTTGTAACACAAAATATAAAATAAGTGTCCATGAGTCTATAATGGGCATTAATAAGTCATTGGCCAAATTAATAAGTGAGAGGAGAGGAGAAAAATTTCAGGAGCCCAATCGTCTATGCTGTGACTCCAAACCAAGGAGTACAATTATAAAAATCCCCATTCTTTAGAGACTTACTTCTAGAGTAGAGTACATAAAGGGAGGACAAAAAAATAAGTTCACAGTGGAGAAACCTGACACTTACCACCTCATCAGGTGAGTGTGGTTGGCATTCACAGTGCTAACTCACATTGGTAGAGTGTACTTTGGGTATCATGTGATAAAAATGGAAGGTTGGTTCTGCTGTCTTCTTCCTCAAACTTACAGCTAGTGTACTCATGAGAACAACTCAGAGGAATTTCAATAGAGGGGAATCCCACGATATGCCTGGCCCACATACTGCCAAACTGTGAAGGCCACTGGAAACTGGGAGAACTCCGAGGAGCTGTCATAGCGGAGAGATATCTAAGATCGTGACCTAAGATGACAAAGCAGTATAACACTTTCCTCGGCTAGGATCTTGGAATGAAGAACTTTTGGCAAAAGCTCTGGAAAAGCAGAATAAATCATAATCTTTAGGAAATGATAACGCCCATATTTGTTCACCGATTTTAACTAATGTCCTAGACTAATGTGAGATGGTAATCGGGGCAGCATGTGTGCAGATGTGGAAATACATGGGAACTCAACTATCTTCTCCAGTTTTCTACGAGTCCAAAACATCTCTGAAAACTAAATTCTATTAAAATAATTAAATAAAAATAAGAAAAGTAAAATCAAGATTTTCTGACTAATAGAGAAGAGCAAATATTTCTTATTATCAGGGATGCACATTTTCCTGCCATAACCGGATGGTTCAGGAAAACAAATTTAGATCACAAGTTAACTCAATAAATGCCTCTATTTTCTGCTTCGTTATGCATATGTAGACAGCTGTGGAATGCAGATACTTCACATGGAATCTTTCCTACCATAAGAATCACATATCCCACCTACAGGTCAGTTCTTTTTAAAAATTTAAATCAGTAGCTTCACGCCTTAACTTCATACCTCTCCTCTAGTCTTTGCTTTGCACAGCCTGATGTCCTGGTCAAGGGAAAGGAATATCCTAGTGTGCTCTAAGGAAATAATTAAATACTGTTGGTCAGAAGCAATCAAATGGTTACAATTCCTCCTTTGATATCTTGGGAAACAGGGAGGTGCAAGAAGAATGAGAAGCCTGCTCTCTTGGCAAGTTTAGGCAGAGAAAGGTGTTTGGTTAGTGCATGACAGCAAAGTAAGAACTGAAATGCCAGTGCTAAGAAACCCAGAATTTCTGATGAGCTGTATTCTCCTCTGTTACTGTACCTATAGCCTGTGACTGATTTCCGGGGGCGGGGGTAAGAAATGTTTTGCTTCAAGCAAGAAACTGCCCATGTTACCACTCATAAATGGGCTTGCTAAAGAAGCACAAAAGCTGCCTTGCAAACTGTCAAATGACCCCGCTCCTAGACTCATACTTAATTTCCTCTGTGTGATTCTACAGCCTGGCTCAGAGGGAGGATTATCTAAGGCCTTTTGATAAACACTTGTGAGGGAGAAAAGCAGAGGATATCGGCATGACAGGGGGTCCTAAATCAGCAAATTAATGTCCCTCCTTAGGGACAGAGATGGCCAGGAGAAGGATGGCTCTGACCTTTAGGATTTACACTGGGGGCCTGCAGAGGTGGTCCAATATGGGGTTAAAAACTGGAGGGGTGGTTGCTGGAAAATTTTAGAGAGTGGAAAATTTTAGAGTCCTGGTGGGTGCAGCGGGGTGGGGTGGGGCTGCTGGCTTCCTGTTATTGCTGTCCTGTGGATACGGGTAGCGGGTCTGGTTGGGCATAGAGTCTGGTTTAGGGATCCGTCAGTTAAGGATTTAAAATATTTTAGGGAATTACTATGTCAATTAAGAGTAAAGAAAATTAAGGATTTTGAATATTTTTAAGGGAATTACTGTCAATTAAGAGGAAAAAAATTAAAGAAAAAGAAATTAAAGAAAAAAGAAATTAAGAGAGAAAGAAAGAGAAAAAGAGAAAAGAAAGCAAGAAAAAAGGCAAAATAATCATGAGCGTGTGCACTGCCTCTCAGTAGACTAAGAAGGTGAAGTTCAGAGTAAAGTGAAAGGTGAAGTTCAAACTTAACAGCAAAATTCGGAGAGTAAGTGTAAAAACTGAGGTTTTAAACACATTTATGGAATTCCTATGTCCAGGAAACTTGAATGTGTCTGCGTTGGGTCAGTGTTGTCAATGTTGTGCAAATTAAGGAAAAACCTTTGCTAGAATGGAGTGTTTTGTTGGAAAAGATTCTCTCCGCCTATGTCATATGTTGTATGGACTGTGTATTGATTACTGTCATTTCTTGGGCAACAATTTATCTTTTGTAGAAACTTTAGGAACCCTGCCAGTGAGAAGGGAGCTTTGTTTATGTCGCTGCAGAAAATGAAGGAAGATATGGAAACAAACAAACGAACGAAGGGGAAAACCATAGTAATTTTGATAGAATTAACTTGCTTTCCCATTTAAAGCCTAAGACATATTCCTAGTTGTGCACATAACACAGCTAGGTGATTGGCTGGATGCAATTAATTTTCCCATCTTTGTAGGGAGGTCAGATCCACACATCCTGAGGTGTGACAAGCTTCGGTTACACATTCACTCATATTTTTCTTACCTATGCAGTGCCTTCAACTTTTCAAAGTAACTATGCCAATCTGGTGCCAGCCAAATTCTTCCCCTAGTATCTTCTCCCATTTTCCCCTAAGGAAAAAAAAAATCAACACTAAATTCAATGATTCTACCATTGCTTTGGAAAATCAGCACCCTACACTTCACAAGTACATAAATGGATGAGACTGCGTGGAAATGGGAATGCAGTGAGCGGTAATAGCTAAAGAGAACATGCTTTGAGCAACCCCCACTCTATAAATCGCTAGGCCCAGACAAAAATGAAATGGGCTCTTTGTGAAAATATCTTTAAAATTTGCAATGTGATGACAGCAGAACATTAAACCAGGCATACTGCATGTGATTGCCCAAGTCAGAAGCCCATGAACCCAGCTCTGGTCTGGAGTAACAAAACTGGGCTCAAATCCTGGCTCTGTCTTTTGTCCATTGTATCACTTTGGACATCTTTCTCATATACTTGGATTCAAGTATTTTTATTTGTAAAATGATAGTAACATTACTTTGCCATTGTATTAAAGAAGACAGTGGACGTAGTGCATAAGTATATCATGCTGTGCAGTAAGCACTTGATAAACTAATAGTTATAGTAGTAGTATACAAGCAGAAAGAAGGGTTGGGTTGATTCAGGGAGCAGAATCATTGCTTCTCTCTGCTTTCCCCAAGTGCAAACAGTGTGGCTGGAGGAAACTGCCTCCCTCTTCAGCTGGCTGCCACTTGTCTACTCCAACCTGTAGGCCTCAGATGAGGCCATCTGTAACTGGATGCTTCTCCCAGCAAAGAAGGACTAGAAAGCGAGGTCAGGGAACCACTGTAGTGGTCACCTCCTTGACAAAGCATGTGTTTCCATTTACTACAGACTTGTTCCTCTCCTGTCCTATCCATTTTGCAATCTGAAATTTCCTGAGGATGTGTGCCTGACCTCCACACCTGGGTCTCTAGAGTTGGTCTCCTGCTGTTGCCATCCACCCCACCCTCCCCTACTGACCTCCTGTGGGCCAGATCACATAGCGTATGTGCCCTGTGGCCTTCTTGTCTCTATACTCTCTCTGACCTGACACCACGATGTCTGTATTTGCCCCAGGCGGCCTACTGACTTGGTTTGTAGCCCTTTGCATCAGTTGAACACTCTTTAGTCTTGGCCTGTTGCCCAGAACATTGACCCCAATCTGCCTGGGCCTTGTGCGTCAGGGCCCCATGACACACTGCCAGAATGCAGTCCATTTACCCACCCAGGCTGGCCCTGCTCTCTCTGTGGTCTCATAGACACAGAAAACAATGTCTAGTAGAAACTTCTCCATCTGCCTTGTGTTGCGTGCTGCCCAAGCATGCACTTCTCTCCTTCTAACCTCAGACAGTGTTAGCCGCTCAGCTTTATTCAGCAACAGTGGGGAGAGCTGTTCTCCTTCCAGAGCCCTCCTCCCTTTTCTCTGACTCTAGGAAAGCAGAATGGTTATGCATTCTTTCCTTTGGGGTCAGCAAAAGTTCTCCATGAACATGCCTCTTTGTTCTGAATGACTTGCTTTTATTCATTTAAAAAACTCAAGTAGGGTTAATGCTGAATTAACCCTTTGGAATTATATATCAGTCGACAATCCTTAATATCAAACCTTTTGTTTTTCATGTGGTAGGTATTGTGGAAGTGAGCCACACTGCAGTGGACAGATTAGTGGTTAATCTCACGCTTGTATATGTGCTTGCTGTGCAGAGTGAATTATCCTACCTCACCAAGAGGTGCCAGGGATCTAGTTGAAGAGAACCAGAGTGCTGCAAAAGGGACTGTCTTCCCATACTGGGGTAGTATTACTTCAAGTCAAGTGTTTCTATCAGATGAATGGTTCTCAGTGTGAAGATCTGGGCACCTGACAGTTTCTAGGTGTCTTCAAGAAGCCTATGGCAAAGGAGCAACTCAATGAAGTGATTATGTTAAAGTCATCTTACTTCACTTATCAGCAGCATTTGGCAGAGTTCCTCCCGGGAGTACTATCTTCACTCAGTGCACAGCTCTGTCATAATTCTCCTTCTGTTTCAGATTCCTTCTTTTCTGTCTCATTGGAGTTTTCTCTTCATATCCCAGAAATATCAGGATACCCCTTAGCCTTGTGCTAGGGGACAGGCTCCGTGCATACCTTCATGTTCTCACGCCTGCTGTGAGACCATCTCAGGATGAGCCCTGGGTGAATGACCTGCAGAGACTCCATCATGACCATTAACTTCTGCTATGGGTTGACTTGTGCTGTCCCAAAATTCTAACCATTGACATCTCAAACTAAAGCTTTATTAGCTTGTTGTAAATGTAGCTAGTTAAAATGAAGTCATGCTTGAGTGGAGTAAGTTCCTCTCCAATATGACTTGTGTCTTCATAAAGAGGTGTTTGTACAGACACACTTACAAGGAGCACTGCATGAACATGAAGGTAAAGGTGAGGGTGATGCATGTAGAAACTAAAATACACCAGCAATGTTTGCAAATCACAGTTGGTAGGGAGAAGGTAGGAAACAGATTCTCTGTCTAGTGTCCCTTATCTTACACCTTCCTGCACCCTGGAAAGCCTTAATCAACAAGCTTTCTTCCATTTACTCTAAATTCCAACCTGCTATCTATTCCCTTTGGATCACTGACTGATATAGAACACTTTTCTTTTCTATTTATATTTATTTCCCTGGTCATCTCTAGCAGACAGATGACTGTCTCTAAATATTGCCTCTATTCTAGACTTCTTCACTGAATTCCAAACTCTCTTAGTTGTCTACTGGTTATTTCCTCTTAGTTGATTAATTGGCACTATAAATCTTTAAACATACAAAATTGTTTTTATGCTATCTTCAAACTTGCTCCTTTTATAGTCTTCCATCTCAGTAAATGCCACCCCTTTTTTCCAAAAACCCACTCAAAAAACCTCGATGTAACACAGGTTTTTGTTATTCTGAGGTTCTGTCTCTGATATTGAACATCCATTAGCAATACACACACACACACACACACACACACACACACATATGGAGAATGTGGAGAAATTGAAATATTTATGCATAGCTGATGGTAATGTAAAACAATCCATACACAGTGGAAAGTAGATAGTTCTCAAAGGTTAAATGTTGATCTATTGTGTAACTGAGCAATGTTACCCCTAGATATGTATCAACTAAATTGAAATCAAAGACTGAAACAGATATTTGTACACCAATGTTCACAGCATTGTTATTCACAATAGCCAAAACATGGAAAAAATTTAAGTGCTCATCAACATTAAAATGGGTAATTACATGTGGCATATAGACACAATAGAATACTATCAGCCATATAAAAGAATTGACTTTGTTTTTTCAGTACCAGGTATTGAACTTAGGACCTTGCACTTGCCAGGCAGGTGCGGTGCCATTGAGCTACATTCCCAGCCATAAAGGAATTAATTCTTGATGCATACTGTGAAATGGATGGGCCTTGAAAACATTTTGCTTAGTGAATTAAATCAGACACAGAAGAGCAAGTGTGATTCCACTTACATGAGGTACCTTGGACAGCCAAAATCACAGACAGAAAGTAGATTGTGCTTGCCAGAGACTAAAATAGAAACAGGAAGTTATTGTTGGAGGTGATGAAAAAGTTTGGGGTATGGGTAGTGGGGATGGCTACACAGGATTGTGCATATATTTAATGTTACTGAATTTTGTACTTATGAGTGGTTAAAATGATAAATATTGAGGTCTGTATATTCTATCATTCTATCTGTCTGTCTGTCTGTCTGTCTGTCTATCTATCTTTTCATGCATCCACTGATCTAGAATTTTCTACTTCTCACTACTTTCACCAATACCTTCTGTGTCCAGCCACTGTCCCCTTTCATATGGATCATCTCAAATCTTCCTCCATTGACTTCTCTGTTTACAACCTTGGCCCTGTTCAGTTTATTTTCCACATGGATTAAGCAAAGTGACCCTATTAACATCAAGATATTTTAGATTGTGTCATCCTTTAATTTGATATCCTGTAGGAGCTTCCTGTCTCCTTAAGAATAAAAACCAAAAGCCAGAGTAAAAACCCATAAGATTCTCATGATGGGATCTCAGTCACCTCCAGCTGTAGTCTCATGTTTTTTTCCACCTCTCACTTTCTTGGCCATGCTCCCGTCCTTACATCTGCTGGAACACAACCATTATGCTCCCACTTTAAGGCAGTTGAGCTTACTGGTTCCCCTCCTTGAAAGACTCCCTTTCACCTCATCACCAACAACTTCCTGACACCTCTATGAAATATTAAGCATCCCCAACCAGTACTTCTTAGACTGTTGTATTTTCTCCATAGAAATTATTGCTATCTGGCACATAGAGCATGTGGTTCTGCTTACTTGGTCATTGTCTGTGATTCTCTCCCCACCATGAGTTTGAAGGTAGACTTTGTCCACCAATATCCCTCAAGCATGTAGAATACTGCCTTATCCACAGTAAACTCTTGATAAGTATTATTTGTTGAATGAATAAATGAAGGTAATATAAATGCTTCTGTTCCTGGCCCAGATGAATAATTAATGTGAATATTAAAAATCCAGACATTTCCTCATTGTGGTCTGTCTCTGCTATTTAGCCCATTATTTCTCATCTCAAAAATAAAAACAAAATTACAACAAAAATCCTTTCTTTTCCTTGGGAAGGAAAAATCACATGAAAGAAAGAGGCGAGTTGCATCTCATTCTGCTTGATCTGTGCTGCTTAGATTTCCAGGTTCATGACTTGATGACTTGCCTTTCTCCATTTACGTTCTAGACTGTCAAGCCTGGACTATCAGGACTACACCTGATATTCATCCAATGCTCTTTGTTGTTCCTGACCCTTGCTCCATTATATAGTATATTAGGGTTTTCCTTAGAAGGAAAACCAAAAGAAGAATCAGGGGCTGATAAGCAACACACACACACACACACACACACACACACACACAGAGAGAGAGAGAGAGAGAAAGAGAGAAAAAAAAAGAGAGAGAGAGAGAGAGAGAGAGAGAGAGAGAGAGAGAGAGAGAGAGAGAGAGAGAGAGAGAGAGAGAGAGAGAGAGAGAGAGAGAGAGAGAGAGAGAGAGAGAGAGAGAGAGAGAGAGAGAGAGAGAGAGAGAGAGAGAGAGAGAGAGAGAGAGAGAGAGAGAGAGAGAGAGAGAGAGAGAGAGAGAGAGAGAGAGAGAGAGAGAGAGAGAGAGAGAGAGAGAGAGAGAGAGAGAGAGAGAGAGAGAGAGAGAGAGAGAGAGAGAGAGAGAGAGAGAGAGAGAGAGAGAGAGAGAGAGAGAGAGAGAGAGAGAGAGTTAATTCACCCAGTTATGAAGGTTGAGCAGTCCCAAGATCTACAATATGAAATCTGGACAGATAACACTGTAGTTTTACTTTGAGTCCAAAGGCAGAAAAAGACCAATGTTCCAGTTTAAACAATAGGACAGGAGTGTACTTTTACTATTATCTGTGGCTGGATTGACCTTTTCGTTCTACTCAGGCCTTTGACTGATTGACTAACATGTACATTAGAAAAGAACAATTTATTTCTCCCAGTCTGTTGATACAAATGTTAATGTCATTCCAAATCAGCCTCACAGACTATTTGACTAAATATCCACACCTCACCTCCCCACCATGGCCCAGTCAGGCTGCCATGTAAGTTAACCATCATACTCAGTTTTATCTTCCTTTACATTTGACTTTTTTATCATACCTGGGCCTCAGCTAGGATGTGTCTTCTGGGAAACAGGCTCCAACATGGCTCAGGTCATAATTAAGAGTATTTTTTTAGAGCAAACCCTTTACTTCCCTTCATGGTTTGCCACCTCTGATTATAACTTGGTGCTGGCTAAGAGAGCAGCTTTTTATCTTCATGACCACATCCTAGGGCCTGGCACAATATCTGCAGCAGGGGGACTAATCCAGATTTTTATTATTACTGAGCAAATGAGTAATAGTTTACAGGGAGCCAGAATTGTAGATCTCTTTCAGCAAGAAACATAGCAAGTGAGGCTTGCTAAGAAAGTGAAGAAAAAGGAGATAAAGAGGGTACCTTCTATGATAGCGTTTTGTTCACTCCAAGGCAATTAGGTGGTGGGTTGGATAATCATTACAGTCTCTGGCCTGACAGGCTGTCAGGACCCTCACACTTTGGTTCTGCCTTTACCTTTCTATTCTGAAAATGGAACAAGGCTAGCAGCTTTGACATCACAGGATGTCTTGGTTTATATCAGGGTATTTTCCGGAGCTTCATACATGCATAGGTGGGGCTTGGGGAGGTGATTGGCTCATAGTTGCATGACACTCATAGGTAGATGAGTCTTCTGATGAGTTTATAGTTAAAGGTGATGTTGGGAGGTGAACCTGCTTGGATGAAATGAGTCACTGGTGCGAGTCCCAGAAGAACCTATCTCCCCCTCTCCTCCTTTGATCTCTCACTGCTTTTTGTCTGCCATGTCATAAGTAGTTCTCCTCTGCCAAGCTGCCCTGCACTGGAGCCAGCTGAAACCTCTATAAACTGCGAGCCAATAGCCGTTCTTCCACAATGGGAATGGGGTACTGTATCTCAGACAGCAGAAAGTAGCTAAGAAACGGGGAGCCTATCGGGAATGTGGCCTTTCAGGACCTCAGAACTGCTGAATGCACCCTTTAGTGTGGAACCCAAGTGATGTAAGCTCTGAGCTATGCCTCCACCCAGTTAGATAAATTTTGGGAAAACTTATAGACTAACATCTCATCTGCAAAGTGGTTTTAATAACTCAACAAATTCTGTTTCCTGGTTGAAGCGCTCAGAGTAGAGGAGACAATGGGTTTAATTTTCCTTTCATCATGGATACCTCGGGGAGATGGAATCACTGTGTCTTCCTATCTGCATGCCTTGACAGGACTGTGATCACCACAGTAGTAAAATTCTTGGTGTTTTGCACTTATTTTGGTTAGGGTCTCAGGGAATTTAAGGCAGAGATCATGGTCAGTACCTTTTGGTGTGCCTATAGGAATAATAGTTTTATTTTATTTTTATTAACCTTGAATATTTGTTTATCTCTGGGCACCACTTTAGAAATTTCATCATATATTTACCAATATTCACTGGGTTCAACGAGATGCAAAGTGCTCTGTAAGATACTACTGTAGACTTAGAAATAAATAAAGCAGGGGCTCTGTCTTGCATGAAGTCATATCTTTGAGGAGTAAAATCACATGTGGAATAAGCCAAAAATTGAGAAGTGCCAGTCAAGGTGCTAAGAAAGATAGAGAATGGAAACATTTCTTAGTAGTATATATTTTATGTTTTCCTGGTAGCTGTTGTCTCAATCTCTTTCTAATTCCTGAAATAAATATTTAATAAAAGATACCTTGGCTTACCCTAAGAATTAATGTTCACTTTTTACTGTGCTCTTGTTTTGAGCAAGATTTATTCTTTTCCATATTTTAAAAATTGGAATTAATATGCTCTTTCTGAATAGTTCAATTTAATTACTAGTTTAAAATTCAAGGAGAAACATCATTAAATATTAATAGGCCAATCTACAAAAACAAATTTCACTTGGAGGTTTGGCTTAGGTAAATGGGGATTTGAGAAAGTATGACAGAGCCTAAGAAAGAATAGAGCCAAGAAGCAGTTTGCATCTACTTTTTTGTATTTTACTTATTTATTTGCAAAAGTAGGTCTTAGAACTGTGATTGCCAGCAATTGTACAGTCTGTGCTAGTTTTCAGAAAGGAAGCCGAGTGTTAAAGCCATGTGATGACATTGGGTAGAACTTGGTACGGTACGCAAAAGGCAGTAAGAGGGACTGTGACACCCTGGAGAGACCTGCTCTATGGAAAAGGCGGACATCATTAAGTCCAGCCAGTGTCCCCTCATAGAATGCCCAGAACTGCATTTTAAATGGTAATCTAAAAGCTATATTTTGATATGCAATAACTCACTTTTGGTTTTGTTTTTTAAATAGCAGTTACATTGTAAGCACAATGCACGCCAAACTAAATGTGGTGATATTTTAAATAAAGCCTTAAGCTTTCAGCTTTGCAACTTTTCATCTAAATCAAGAGTCTATCAGTAGTTAATCTTAAATCATGATTAAATCAACAGGATCAACCTCTGTGGTTCTCAATGCAGACCAAACATCAGGTTCATCTGGTCAGTTTCACAATAAGCAGAACCAGGGTCCCACCTAAAGATTCTGATTCAGTTGGTCTTGGGCTGACATCAACGGCTTTCAGATCTGCAGGCATTTCCAGTGTGCAGCCAGGTTTTCAAACTATTGCCTCAATAAATCACAAGCATTTCCATACTGGTGCCTTGTCTCACCTGGCTCTTGTGACGTCTGAGGTCCCAGGACTACGTGATGTATTTCTTTATAGTCCCAGGATATATGAAGAAGTCACCCACTGTTTCTCATGTGCAGGGTGTT
Source organism: Fukomys damarensis (assembly GCF_012274545.1). Lineage (NCBI taxonomy): Eukaryota > Metazoa > Chordata > Mammalia > Rodentia > Bathyergidae > Fukomys > Fukomys damarensis. The sequence continues at coordinate 120,305,644 of NW_022900928.1, forward strand.
GGGATTTGTGCTTCTGTATAGTTTCAGGCAGTAGCATCCCATCCAGTGTTATTTCAGCTTCGCATTTTTCTATCAGCTGCAGAGTGGGAGGGAAATAATCCGGGCAGATATCATTTTCCCATTTTTCAATTTTATGCTGCCTAAAAAATATTCATAACAAGCTCTGTGGTACATCTCTCATTTACTGTCACAGTTTTTCTACTGTTTTGGTGTACTTTTATATTTTTACTCCCTCTAAGTATTGAAAACAAATTAAATTCAGCAAAATAGAAGATCCAGGGAATACAGCAAATAATTATTCCTGCCAAGCATGAGTATTTAGCACCTGCATGTTTGGGAAACATTCAAATTGGTTTGCTTTGTATATGCTGTAAAAGTGCTCCCTGGAGCTGAGGAAATCTCTTTTGGATTTACTTGATATGTATGTATTTATTTGATTTTGAAGATGTAGGCAATGGGAGAATTAGGTTAGGTTGCAAACTCTCTGAGTACAGCCGAAAGATTCTGGGATATTGCGTTTGGTCTGGATCTCATATTGAAGTCAGATTTGGGTTATTAATCTGTGGATCTGGGGCCGGATGGATTATGTTAAAGTAAAACTTTGTATACTTTCATATATAACTCATTTTTGTCATGCAGCATTATATTTCTCAGTGGCTAAAGGTTCACAAATGGATCATAAATATTTTGTGAATGAAGGCTTGGGGAGGATAGTTTGTCACAGCCAGAATGAATGGATGCAAGAGATAGAAGAAAAGGAGAGTGAGCTACAGAAATTGCATTGCTTCTACACATCACGGGGAACTGATTTAGAGGCCTGTGTAGTTTCTCCTTAATTACTTTAGAGATGGTTTTGGAAAATTCAACTCCAAATGGAACACAGGATGATTTATGGCACTATTTTATGAGACGGAATTAAAAATTCAAACCAGAACGTGTAACTGTGGCAGCATGGGGTTACTCATTAAGCGGCAGTGAACGCTGCCATCCACTTGACTACACCTGCTCGGGAGGAAACACGCTGATACCTGCCCATCTGATGGCACTCAGCAGGAACCAGAGGGTTCCAGATCGGTGACTGGAGAAAAACTCTTTGTGGGGAATTGGGCAATAGTCCCCAGTTTCTAAAACGAGAACTGTCAACTACTTATAGCATGCAACAAAATCCGGGGAATGTGCAGTTTGGAAGCCAGACACACAAGCTTGAAGTTTGAGAGCTTGTGAGCTCAGCTTTAACTATCAAATGAACTTGGTTACAACCACAGGCTGTTCCGTAAAGACAAAATAAAATCATATACAGAGAAGCTGCTGGTGAACTAGATAATGGAATATAAATGTGAATTATAGTAGGATCGTCTAAAATTCCCGAGGAAATTGCCTCAAGATCATTTCGTACCTTATTAGTACGAAGCAGAGCAGGTGTTTCACAACTGGTCTACCCTGGCGGGGGGTCGGGGGTTGATGAAAGCCAAAAAGAACTCGATGCTGAGAAAATTTTTTGAATTTTGCCTACTAGCTTCTGTTTCATCTCCACGGAGCTCTGGATGCATGCACAAGTTGTTTTGTTCAATCAGTACTATGGTCTTCTGAAATGTGCAGAGAAGATGCAATTTTTCTATCTCATCTATAAATATCTGGATTTTTCTTGTGAGTACCTTCCTGGTAAGTTGAGGGTAAATTCAACCTGATAAGCCGAGTCTGTACAATAATAAAAACTACCCCTTTAGGTTTCTCAGTCTATACTTAAAAATCCTGTCTTCCAATTTTCTTTTTGTTGTTGTTGTTGTTGTTTTTTAGATAGGGTCTCACTGTATAGTTGATACTGATCTGGAACTCACCTGTAGCCCAGGCTGGTCTCAAGCTCATAGTGATCCTTCTGCCTCAGCCTCCTGAGTTCTGGGATTATAGGCGTGCCCCACCACACCTGGCTCTGTCTTCCCATTTTCATGATTTGTCCTTCAACAAAACTAAAAAGTGGTATATGTGATTGTGTGGCAGCCAAAGGATTTTCCAGAGCCTCTGCTCTTTGAGCAGAGTTCTTGTCTATTTGGTCCCTGCCTGCATCCATAGCCAGTATAACCTGTGAGGTACTTGCTCTTGTTCTGTTGGGTTCAGTATACTTTCTTTGAAACTTGGCCCCATCTAGAATTTTTGCCTTCCTCATTGTGTCTCAGCTACATACTCTTTCTACTCTTGGCACTATGCTGACATACGGCCTCCTTTCCCCTCACTACCAGAGAAACCTAGTATATCTCAGTCCAACTACTTTGCAGTCATTCCTAAAGGGTCGGCAGGAGAAGCTAGGTGCTGCCCATACTGCTCTAGAACCAAGAGTGCTTCAGAAAGTTGGGCTTATTAATCATCTTTGATGTCACCACCTTCTCTCACCAGGTAATCTGTGTTAGAATTTGTTTTAGAGTTCTTTGTTCTTGAATTTTTCATCAATTTATCTGAAATACTTTTTGGTCTTTGAGTCAGCGTCTGGAGAGAGGGAATTGGGATTCTTATGGCTCAGCCATTGCTTTACCTCCCTAAACCTTCAAATGTTGCATGGACTTGGCTCTGCTTCATAAAAAATTCTCCTATTCTGGCAAGCAAGCTTCTGGCCTGCTTGTTGTGAATAGAAGATACATATTAGATATATTACAAACACACTTCAAGATCTGAATACTCCAGATTTACTGGTTGATATGCAAAATTGCTTTAATCTTTAGATAAATATTTCCCAACAAAGCCTGGCTTCAAGCCTTATTGTTTTATTATGAAATCTTATTTTCAGTGCCAGAAACAGGAAAATAGCTATTTCTTTTTGTTTTGGTTCTAACAATTTAAACACCTCCCCCTACACCAACACAGAGGCTATATACCACATAACAATCGGATAATATTCTAGGTGCTAGGGATGTGGTATTAAAGGAAACACTAAATTCCTACTTCTGAAGAGCTATCCTTCCAAAGAGCCTCCCTCCTCTAGGGAGGGCAATAGGTGCTAAAACAAATGAATAATAGATAAACATGCGAGGAGGTGCTATGTGGTATAGAGGAGAATATAGCAAGGAAGGATGCCAATAAATGATAGAAATGAGATTATGGGCTCAGCTTTAAAAGAGGCATTTGAACAAGGCCTGACAAACAAACAAGTATGCAAGCCATGGCCAAGGTTATGCTAAAGAAAGCCATACAAAGATTTATAAATGGAAAACCATGTCAGCATTTTCCAAAATATTCTTCATATTTTTAAAAAATTTCTCATCCTTGGTTTTAAGCAGATATATGCACTTTGAATATTAGTAACAGATCATACTTTTTAAAATGCCACAAATATCAAGTCATATCTATGTGCAAGATTCTTTGGGTTTTCCTCATTACCTGTAAGACAAAGTCATTCATTTAATGTATGTACAGTAAGAGGTGGGGGTGAAAAAATAGATGTTCTGGCTTTTAAGGAATTCATGACTGGGGAGAACAGACATAACCATAAAAGTGTGTAGTACGAAGTATGTCAAAAATGCACATAGAGTCTTCTGGAGTTGCAGCTGAGATGTTTATATGCCCCAGGAGGCAGTGGGATGTCAGAAGAGGTCATACGATGAGACTTAAGGTGAGCAGAAGGTACCAGATGAGACAATCTGATAAAGAATGGCATGCAGGTGTGATACACAGGTGAACTAAATGTAGCTTATAGTTGCTAGAAGGAAAGTTAGAGGTCAGCAATACTGAGAAGCAAGGCTGGACATGTGCACAGAGCAAGGAAAGCTATTTTAAGCTCAACTTGTGCACATCTTTCTTATCAGGCATAGGTCCAGCATCCCAGTGAACTTCAGCCTTCACACCCCTTGAGCTGAGCTGGGTGTCACAGGTGTCCTCCCTCTGCTTCCTATTCATACAAATTGAGTTCAACTCTTAGTCCTGATTACAGCCTGCCACAGCCTGGGAGCACTCCTTCATTACAGCTGTCCAGCATGCTCTGACAAAAACTTGCCATATACCCTTGGGTTGTGCTCTCATTAGCACAACCACTGCTGCTCTTGTCATTTCGAGGTTTCAAGTACATCTAGTTTTCGTTGAAGGGTTATACCCCTGAGAGCAAAAAGTACCTTGTGTTTCTCCCATAGCATCCAATATGAGGCTCTGCTTTAGTCGGGGCCTAATTTGGACTAGTCAAAAAATTCATTGTATTACTTTAAACCTGCATTGTCCAGTATGGTAACTACTAGCCATATGAAGAAATTTAAATTTAAACAAATTAAAAAGAAGTAAGATGAAATTTCGCTTTCTCAGTCTCATTTGCCACATTTCGAATGCTCAGTAACCCACGTGAATCTAGTAGCTACTCTATTTTGAAGAAAATATTTCCATCATCATAAAAGTTCTATTGGCCATCATTGCTTTAGAATACTTTGTAGAGGGAATTTCCAGAAGATAACTGCTTCAGGCTGCTTGGGTATTTCTTACCTATAAATTGTCAAAAGAGTGCCATTCAATTCTGTGGCATATGATATTAAAGTTGTTGATGAAACCTTATAGTTTGACTCCAGATAATTTATGTTTACAAGCTTGGCAATACACAAGTAGATAGTTCCTGAAGAAATAAAAAAATATGATTTTTATTGAGGTCTATCCTGTGCCAAATATTATGCTAATATGTTATGTATATTTTTATGTTATAGAGATTTGATGCCATATATATTTTAATTTAATGCTTAGAACAACCCTTTGAAATATATTTTTATGGAAAAGAGGGAACATAGGTCATTGTGGTGATGCACTTTGGCTGGGCTGGGAAACATGGCTAGGAAGTCTTAGAGCCGCTGGTGCAACCAAGACTGCTGACCCCCAAGCCTGTCCAGAGAATACATCAGATACATATTTATTCTATTCATTTATTTCTACTACTTTGAGTTATCCTATTTGTGAACATAATTTATCCATTCTTCTATAGACAGACATTTATGTTTTTCTTAGCTTTTGTCTATTAGACGAAACACTGCAAAGCATGACTGCACATATCTATATCTACATCCATATTTCCTCAGGCACACTGTAAGCATTTCTCTATGATACATACATGTCTAAGAAGGAACAGTTGATGTATCACAGAAGGAAATTGTGGAGTGTTTGGTTGTACGCATCTCCATGTCACTGTATATCAATAAATTGTTCTCAAAATGGGGATGTCAATTTATATTCTGCTGAAAATTTTTTACTTTGATGCTTGGAATTTTTTGCTTTCACACATTTTTGAAGCACTTGGAATTTTCCAACTTTAGTTTTTACCATTCTAATGAGTATGATTTTTTTATGTTGTCAGTGAAATTGAATATATATTCTTATATTTAAGGTTCTTCTATATTACTTTCATGAGCTACCTATCCTAGTCATTGCCTAAATTTCAACTGGGCCATGGAGTTGTTTTTTGCTGATTTGTGCAAATTATTTATATGTTCTGATTAGTCCTTTGTCTTTTATGTGGACTGCAAATGACTTTCCAGTTTGCCATTTCTTTACCTTTTAATCTGGCTCTTAGATGTTTTTAATTTCAATATATATTTATAATTTCCCTTTTCAGAGTTTGCAAGTTTAGTGTCTACGATTTTTTTTTTTATTTCTCAGCATCATGTACTCATGATAATCTCAAATTTTCTTCTGAAAGTTTTAAAGCTTTGATTGTTACATTAAAAACTATGGTCAATTTGAGTTTTCTTTTATTCATAATATCATATATAGGTATCTACTTTTTTTCAGGCAGATCACCAATCTGATTATTTGAATTTGGAACATCCACTGTCCTCTTTTTATAGAACACAATTGTGTTGCATGCAACTCTCTGCTCAGGGCAACAAATGTGTGTACCTGGGCACAATTTCAATTCTCTGCCATGGTGTTTTCAATTTATCCCATTGTTTAAAATCTTGAATATTTTGACAGCTAATAACGTACTTATTTGCCCACTTTATTGCTCTTCAAAATTGGCTTGGCTAGTCTTGGCCCTTTCTTTTTCCTTCTTAGTTTTTAGAACAGCCTGACAAGTTTTGATCTATGCTCTATCCAGTTTGCCAAACAACTTCTGTTTGAAGTCTGCAAAATGAAAGCTCTAGACTTTAATCCTTAGCACATCATGTGGTAGACAAAGCTGTGTTCACAGGGACCTGGTGGGAATGCCTCCCACCACCTCACATCACACAAATTAGCAAAGATAGAACCTATGGAGTCTTCTACAGTTTGCATCTGACATGTCCCCCAAAGCCTTTTGTGTTAAGGGCTTGGTCTCCTGTTTGGTGAGGGGGTCCCCTGGGAAGTTTCAAGTCACTGGGGGCATGTCATCAAACAGGATTACAGGACATCAGTTTCTCTTTTTTGTTTCCTGGCCATGAAGAAAATCATTTACTCATGAGGCACTCTCCACTATTGCCATGGGCCACCCTAACCAGAGCCTAAAAGTAATATGTCCACTTTATTATGGATTGAAATCTCTAAAACTGTGACCCCAAATAAGCCTTTTCACTTAAAAAAAGTTGATTATGTAAGGTATTTGTTATATTAGCCGAAAGCTGACTAACCACCATCCAAGCATAGTGATGACAGACTTCAGATAATCATCTTACACTGTGTCCAAAAGGTAACAGCCTGTCCTGAGATGGAAGATGAGATCAAATTCGAAGGTTGTGGTTGATCCTGATGAGGCTTAGGAAAGTTGGCCAGTAGTGGAGAAACACACTGAGGGGAGGGCTGGTCACTGGCTACACAGGACAGAAACTATGGACAGTGTTCATCCTTGCATAGGACACACATGTATAAATACCGAACAGTTTCTCTGGTGTGATGTAAATGAGAATCAAAGTGTATAATAAATAATATGAAATAGGAAGAAAAGGTCCAAAGGGGAAGGGGAACTGGGAGGGGTAGGGGGAAGAAAAGAAGGGAAAAGAATAAAAATATGAGAAAAGGAAAAAAGGAAACCATCATTTGTAACAGGGAGGGATGGAGGGGTTGATGGTAGGGCAGGGGAATGGAGAAAAAAATAAGAAGGTAGATATATCATGTAAAGATACAAATTTCCAATGATGAATTCCATCATATTTTATACCTAAAATGTACCAATAAACTTAATGAATAAAAAATAAAGATGCCAGACTCATCACACAGGAGATGATGAGCAAAAGTGTCAAGTGGATAAGTGAGTGGAGTACTGGGGTGGCCAGGGCTTATGAAAATTGCCTGGCTTCCCTAGACGCATGTTAGTCATCTAACAAAAACATCTAAAGCAAATAAGGCCATCATAAGTGGTGCTCCAGTCCCCGGCCCCTTCCCAGAAAGTCATCTCTGATCTTCAGAAGATCCTGTAACAACTGCAGTGGTATGAGGAGCAGGACTTGGCAGCCTTTCCCCGAGCACTATTAACGAGTTGAATCTCTTTGAGTGAGGGGCTCTGGCCACTCTAAACCTCTTTAACAGGAGGATGATGCTGATTTCTATTTCACAAGTTAAACAACACCAACCAGAGTGCCTAGCAAACTGTAAGTGCTCAAGAAATATTGTAGGATACCCCTAAAAACAACCACAGACTGTTAAAAGTGACTCTCATCCCAAGGGCCACAAATGTTCCTGTCCGTTTTGTTTGCGGAATGCCTTTCATCCTGGTGTCTAGACCTCTTCTCTTTTGGGGGAAGATGGCTAATAGCAGCTCATCAGTGCACTGGGTTCCATACCTATGAGGTTGCAAGCCTTGTGCCTGTGATCCTTCATTTTCTATGTCTTCCCTTGACCTTAAAACCCAGTTACTCTTTACTTCCGGTGTAGGAAAATAGCTCAACTTCTTTTTGCTTCCATTTTCTTATCTGTAAATGGGGCAAATCATAGGCTTATCAGCATAAGTAAATACATTATCAAGTAAAATTGCTTAGGAGAGTATTCAGCACATATAGATCCTCTATAACCCTCAGAAAAATAAAAATAAATAATGTTCTATACCAGACACTGTACTCTTGAAAAGTATCCTCCCTCATGCTAGACTGTCAAATATAGATTGTGTCATTTGTTAGACGTTTGATGTTGAGAAATTTATTTAAAAGTTACTTTCTGTTTCTCCACCATAGGCCCTCCGCTGCTAACAAGGAAAAGGAATGATGTCCATTTTGAGGATGCGTGGAAACCATGTGTGTAAACTGCCTGGTATATTGGAGTTGCTGCACAACCCTGAATGTTGCTTACCACTACACTAGTTTAGGATCACTTGCTCAAGGATTTACTAAATTTGAGGTCATATTTGTGTCAAGAAAGAGGGTGATGGCCAGTGTAATGGGAATTCTACACTTCAGTCCTTAGCCACAGGAGCAGCCCTAGATCCAGTGCATGTTATCCCAGGTTTTTGTTCCAGGAAAAGTTAATTGTACATTAGCCTCTGATGACATGTTTTAGCTAGGATATGAGTTTGAGTACACTAGAGGAAAAATCTGGTTTTCAGGGCCTTTGGAGAACTTATATCCAACAAAATTTAGTAAATTTCATACCACTAAAATTACCAAAGATGTGGTCCATCACACCCAAATTGAATGTGATGAGGTGGCATCATGGTCACAGGCTTTCCATGATTTGCAGGGTGTTCTGGATTAGTCCCAGGGGCTGCTCCACTTCCTGACATAGCTGCACCACTTTCTCTCACTCGACTTTGGCAGGAGAAGAGAAAGTCACCATATAGATGCGGAAGCATTTCGTGCTTCCTCCTTTCTCTTCTTTTCTCAACTTCCTTCTGAGATGTGACCCAAGCATTGTGGGACTGAAAATGTGGATGTGCTAGCTACAAAACAAGAAATACAAATTGGGAGAAAAGATTTGGAAAAGAAAAAGCAAGGCAGAGGGCATGGGTTGAAATTAATTTTCAAGAAGTTAGATGTAATTACAAAGTAAAACTCTAATATCACAGCTGTGGTTGTCCACCCAAATATAATCTTCACAGTTCATGAATTTGACTTCCTATTCATTAATGGCTCTCCCCTAGTTTGTGGATGTGTACTAATCATAAATGAATTCTTAAAGCTTCAAAACAAAGGAATTATAATACAAAGGTCACTGTTTATTTTTAAGTGGCTTTTCATAATCTAATACCAGAGATTCATGACAAGATAATTGATTCCTTCAGGAATTGTTTGGGGGATGAAAGGACTAATTTCCACAAAACTCCACTTTGGCATTGTCACATTAAAGACAGTGAAGTAAAGGGAAGCCACAGGTGTAGTCCTCCATCCAATGCATATAATCATAGAGTTTTAGTTCCAGGAAATTATCGGTAGCTTAGCCTCTGATAGTTTGTATTAGGTAGAATACTAAATTGGATACTCTAAGAACAAGAACTTAAGTTGCATAAAAATTAATGTATTTTTATCCTTAAAATTTAGGCTGATATGGAAGCTCTGTTATAGCACAGACATCCAGGCACTTGTATAACATTCCATAGTATTATATTATTGATCAGCAGTTGTGTGGATCCTAGCTATTGTATGGAGGAAAGGGCAAGGTGATGATGCACACCTTACTTTTCAGGCATATGGTAAAATTCTCATACCTGTTTTCTATTTAAATACCATCAGTCAAAACATGGTCACATGACACACTTTCTGCAAAGGAGGATGGGTAACTGTTTTATTGGGCAGCCATATTTGTGTCTACAAATTCAAAAGTGAAAGAGATAAAAGGAAATACCAGTGGTACCTAAGGTAGATTTTGTGTTCACAGAACCTGTGTACTTTGACTTCCATATACCATTGGGTCTAGAGTGTCTAGAAGGAGTTTTTGTGGGAAACAAGCCCTCAAAATCTTATTCCATCTTAGAATAACTATCTACTCTTTGGTTGCCACAAATGTATGCCTCACTAATAGGGCTTTCAGATACTTCCCATATTTTACACCTCTTTATTCTACTGTTCATCTCTTTTGTCTAAGAGATGACATGACAATTATAAGAAAAAGTTATACTTATCAAACAATGATTAAAATGAAGTGTTAGAAATGTGGGAGATAAAGGTTATATTTTCTCCACAAATGCCTCCTCTTACCAGGGATTGATCATGGTATAAAATGAAGCAGTGATTTTCTACATGTTGATATCTAAGGTGGACCAAAACTTGCTCACAAATTTCATGTGACAGAATATTAGTACACATTAGTTCTCAGTTTTGTTAGAAATTTGACCCAAACGTCTGCTTTTCTCCTCTCTTTTGTCCTCCTTCGTTATCATCATTACAAAGGGAAGTATTGAACTGTTTGGACTTCATGAGGTAATAAATGAATAATAATTAGGAGCAAGCCATGGTGCTTTAAGTTCCAAATCAGCCTTGAAATCACGATCCTTGTCTAGCCTTTGTTTAGCTTATCTGTTGAAACATGTACTTTTCTTTTCCAAATCATTAGCAGGTATGAGCAGAGGGGAATCTTCAGTGACTTGATTAACTAATGTATGCCCCTTCTTCACCAAGGTCATTTGTGAAAGGGGTGAGATCAAAGAAAGAAGATGAACTCAATTTTCTTTTTCTAAGCACTGACACATGGAAAAAGTAGTGGGGCTTTCTAGGCATAGATACGAAGATTGTAGACAATCTTCTCCAGATGCAAGGGCATACATAAATGTATAACATAATCCTTTTACTTCTTCATCTGAGAAATGTCCATTCATTTCAGATGCTCCTTTTTGGATCATGTCTTTAACTTTGGGGGATCCAATTTTTTAAAGTTCTTTATATATTCTAGATAGTAAACCGTTGTCTGAGGAACAGCTGATAAAAATATTTTCCCATATTGTGCGTGTCTCTTCACTCTTATCAGTTTTTTTGATGTGCAGAGGCTTTTTAATAAGATGAGATTCCAGTTGTTGATTCTTTGTGCTAGTTTCCATGTGAGGTTTTTTTCATAAAGTCTTATGCCAATGTCTTCAAGTGTTCTACCTAACCTCTCTTCCAGCTGGTTTAGTGTTTCTGTTTTAATGTGTTGATCTTTGAACCATTTTGATTTTAGATTAGTGCATGGTGAAAGATATGAGTCTAGTATTAATCTTTAGGAAGTTGAACCCTAGTTTTTCCAACACCATTTATTGAAGAGGCTATCTTTTCTCCAGTGAGGGTGTTTGGCTCCTTTGTCAAAGATGAGGTAGCTGAGTATGTTTGGAGTTGCTTCTGAATCTTCTAATATGCTAAATGAATGGACCTTGAGATCATTCTCTAAAGTGAAATAAACAGGACACACATGTGTAAATACCTAAATGTTTCCCTGGTGTGAGAAACTGAAAGTGTAAATGAGGATCAAAATGTATAATAGATATTGTCAAATAGGAAGAAAAGGTTCAAAGGGGAAGGGAAACTAGGGAGGGAGGGTGGAGGAAAGGAAAGAAGTGAAAGAAAAAAATGAGAAAGGAAGGAAAAATTGGAAGCAGAGCTTTTGTAAATAGGGAGGGGTGGAGGGGTAGAAGAGAGGGAAGGGGAAGGGATGAAAATAAGAACCAAGATATATCATGTACAGGTTCAAATTCCCAATGATGAATGCGAACATAACGTATACCTAAAATGTACCAATAAGCTCAATGAAAAAAATGTATAACACAATAAAGGTGCATCTGACACATCAGGTTATTATGGTGATTACAAAAACTCAGTTATATATTAAAATATGTTCTAATTTTTAATTTAGAAAACAGATTAAAATTAGGAAAATGTAATGGCATTTTTCATATAATATAATCCACAGACATGATTTGGAAAATGTAAGACATTAGGAAATCATGCGCAAAATATCTTGATTATTACTGTATACCTACTGATTATCTCCCAAGTTGGAAATATTTAGTCTATCTGGTTTTACTTGCCACAGGTAGAAAACTGTTACCCTGAATTAATTTTGAAATCAAAGGCTTTTATTCCTTTTTATCCTTTTAATTGGGAAGTGCAGTTCGTTTTACAGATTTACCTTCAGCTATGTGAAAAGAAATACAGCAAAATAGGAAGGGCAGAAAGTGAGTAGTATGGAAGCATGGGATGACTTTGTTTTGTTATCGTGTTTCTTCAGGAATGTGCTGTGATCCCTCTTGATTGTCAGGGTCCAGTTTTCTTATGTAAGATTGGAACGTCAGGAGACTCACTGGAATAAATTAACGAGGTTAACTCTCCTTTCTCTACAGTACTACGTTTAGGTACAGACCAGAAAGAACTTGAGGTATATTCAAGTAATAACATTTTGTTTTAAATATGAAAAAGAAAAAAAAATCACGGAAGAACCAAATGCACAAGTTTTACATACAAAAAGGAAGTGGAATACTGTGATATAAACAAGCTCCAAAGCTGGCTTTCCCCCTGAAGATCTCTCCTTTTATATTTCAACTTGTCATGTTGCATAGAGTGCAAGAATATAAAAAAGTAAAGTGTAAGTCCACTAAGTGGGGGGAATTTAATAAGCTGTCTCTAGTAAGGCTTGACTTTGAATGAGGAATCAACTCTGTCCTCATTCAGACAGACACAGTACAGACATTTGCCCTTCTCAACTGTGACTCTAACTTGAGGAAAATAATATCACCAAGCAGTTAAACCAAAATGCATGCTTTTTTTTTTTTTTGGTAAAAATTCATGTCACCTTGTCTGATATAAAAAAATCAGCTAATTTAATCTAAAATAGTCTTTGTTTGTCTCCCCACTTCTTTTTCCTTTTTTCCCCTCCAATAAAGCAAGTTACAGAAGCAAACCCACATTCCCTCTGGAGGAATTCAGTTTCACTCTGCACCTTAAGACAGTCCCGCTGACAAATTTACGTGGAGAAGTGCTTCTCACATTCAGCTACACAAGCAAACACACACATACACGCACATGAACACAATCTCTATCAGGGAAAATAAGCGAAAGTAACAGAGTCTGCAAGAAGACTTCAGCATTGGAAGCTTCTCAATTTTGTAAAGATGGTCTACTATCTAGAATATATAAAGAACTTATTAGAATAACAGGCTTGTGTGTGTGTGTGTGTGTGTGTGTGTGTGGTCTAAATAAAACTTAGTTTGAAATCATAAGTAGGAAATATTCTATCATAAAGTAGATAATTAAGTTTAAATAAGAGTATAGTAGAACTTTTTGAAATTAGAAATCCTAATGGATTAAACAACTTACACATAGAATTAATGAGCTAAAAGATAGATCCAAATTAGCTTTTTCAAGATGTGGTCTAGACAGATAAAAAAATGAAAGAAATATGAAGATGATGAGAAATATGATAAAATGAGAAAGTTTAATATTAACTAATAGATTATTCCAATAGATTGGACCAGAGGAAATATTTTAATATATAATGGGTTGACAGTTTTCCAGATATGTTAAGGCACCAATTAAGATATAGGAAGCCCATAGTATATGCTATAAAAGTAAAACTGGAAGTCCACAGCCACACATCTGAAACTAAGCAATCTATAGGTACAGAGTTCTTAAAATAGGTGAAGTGAAAGATGAAACCACAAAAATGAAGAGGTTCGGTGAAACGCTAACCTCTCTAGGACATTAATGGTAGCAGACAAGACTATAGAGTTAAATACTTCTCAGCAGCCTAGAATTCTGTACCCAAAGAAATCATCTTTCCAAAAATGGGATGAAATAGGGATGGGTTAAATAAATACAGTCTGACAGAGTTTCCAGCCCAGACGCCATTTTCAAGGTATATTGTGGAGAAAAAACTTCAACTAGGAAGAAATGATCTACATAGAAAGTCCAAAAATGTAAGAAGGAATGGTGGGCAGAAATATTGGTAAGTAGCTGTGTACAACTAAACAATTGTGGCTGTTAAAAGCAGTAAACGTTAGCATTTTGTTTCGTTGGATAAAAATATCTTAGAAATAAATTACTGTTATACAACAGCATGTAAGTAAAAGACAACTAAATGCTTTCTAATTTCAGGAAGGCGGTAAATAAAATGGACATCTTCTGACTTTAGTGAGTCCTACTGTGTTAAAATAGCTTTTTTTTCTCATTGAGTTTATTGGTACATTTTAGGTATACAGTACAGTTACATTCATTATTAGGATCTTGTACCTTTACATGACAGGTCTTTGATAATTCTAGAGTTTAGGTACAGAACATAAAATTCCCAAAAAATCGAAATGGGAAGTGAGAAATGGAATTAGAACATGAGAACAATGAAATAGACAAAATTCCTCAATTGTTTTTGAGGGGAAGCAATGAAGAATGTGGGAAAGTGGGATAAAGAGATAGCAGCACCAACATGACAACATAAATTCAAATGTGTTAGTAACAGCTGAATAATGGCTATGTTTACATATTGGAATACAGAAGTTAAAGTTAACAAACTGATTCCCCAAAGCCATTCTTTCCTTCTTCCAGGGTACATACTGCATACTGTCTAGGTAGTGAATGTATTTCTCAGCCACCAATAAAGGTAGGTCTGTTTCTTTCTTGCATCTTTTAAATTGGGGTTTGTTGTTGTTTTGTTTTGTTTTTTTGTTTGTTTGTTTTTTTTTGGAAACAAGTTCTGCTAAGCAGTTCAGGCTGGCCTTGAACTCACTATGTAGCTCAGACTGGCCTTGAACTTAGGAAAGTCCTCCTGCCTCAGCTTTCCAAGTGCTGGGATTATTGGCATGTGCCACTATACCTGGCTAGATAGATCATTTCTATAGGTTTCGGCCAAAGAAGTATGAATAATATGATATTACTTTGATATCATTTAAAAAATAAAATCTCCAGATGTCTTGGTCTAGAATTCTTTACCTTGTCTGTCTTGGGCTGAAATTTGAACAAGCCCAGACCCAGCTTGGACCATAAAGAAGTGGTCACACTGCCAGGGACCACACAGCTACTGAGTAGATGGCCCTGGTCTGTGTAACGAGGTAGTTGAGACAGCCTCAAACTGAATGCCATCCACAGAACTGTTACTTGAAAGAGGAGTTACCCTGTCTTATTAAGCTACTGCAATTTTCAGTTAGCCCTTGTTCTACTAAATGCTACATATGCTAATATCAATAAAACTCTCCAATGTTCAAATAGTATCATTACAGAATATAATATAAAATTTGTTCCATTTTTATATGTATATATTATATATGCTACATATGCTAATATCAATAAAACTCTCCAATGTTCAAATAGTATCATTACAGAATATAAAATTTGTTCCATTTTTATATGTATATATTATATATGTGTGTGTGTGTGTGAGAGAGAGAGAGAGAGAGAGAGAGAGAGAGAGAGAGAGAGAATGTGTGTGTGTGTGTGTGTTTGCCTAGAAGAGAAGGAAAGGGAAACTGATAAAATGGGGACTTCTGCATTTTAAATGATGCAGTGTTTTCACTGAAACTCCGGTGTTTGAAATTTGTTTCACTAGAGTTCTATTTGTATGACTGTGACCAACTCACCCTAAAAACACTCAGTCCCTATAATTGCAGGCACTTATTCCCTGACTGCCTAATCTCACAGAGTGTGAGCAGGGTCCCACGAGGCAGGCAAGGCCATGAAACTACCAAATCACCAGAAGTGTGCTGAGGCTTTGTCACTCAGAGGAGACTTCTAACGTGTCTCTTTTCTATTGATACAGGGCTGGTATCTGAGATGTGCTCATGAAAGCTGACTAGACTCATGGATAGTATATCAACAATGTTTTCTCTCCCTCCTTAGTATTTCCACCTCCTTTCTCTTTCATCTTCTACTTCTTCCTCTTTTTCTTTGCCTTTGATTTCTCTTTCTCTCATTCCTTTTAATGTCATCATCATGATTATCAACAATGGCAAACAACCTTTTTCTCTCCAGCCTTCTTTCTTTTCCTTTTTTCTTTTCTTTTGTGATCCTTCACTCCACCACTTGATATGAATTAAAAGGGCTTGGCTGTTCTTTCCCACTCCTTCTTCCCACCAAATGCCAATTACACAGGTAATAACTTGACCAGAGTGGCCTGGATCCCTAGGTTTGGTAATCACCAAAGAGTTGGCATCTCCAAGGAAAGCCAATTAGTGACTTGTTGGATATCTGAGATTTGATATACAGTGGCTCTTCCTTCACTATAAAAGATACAGGACCTCTTCTTTCAATGTAAAAAATACATGCAGAAGTTACTTGTGGCTTTTAAACCATAAGCACTTGGAATAATGGTTCAGAAAAGACAAAAATGGAAGAAGAAATAGAAATTAAAGAGGCTATGGTGGGAGTTAGGAGGGCACAGAGTAAGAGAGAAAGAGAGAGGAGAGGAAATTAGAGAGGCATTAAATAAGAATTTCTTTTTTGTGTGTGTGTGTATTGGGGATCGAACTCAGGACTTTGCTCTTGCCAGGCAGTAGTGGTGCAACTGAGCTACATACCCAGCCCAAACAATGATTTTTGATGCTGAATTCAAAACTTAATTGATATATGTACACGAAAAAATATACATTTAAAAAAATTGAACCAGTTCAATTTGTGTTTCTGCTCTTTCTACTCCAATTATTTATTGAATCAAAATTTGAGTGAATTGACTTACTGAGTGTGAGGTAGAAGTACAGTGCTTCCACTTACATTTACAACTAAAAAAAATGATGACATGTAACATAAAAACATATTTTTTTCCCTGAGCACTCTTAGCAGAAATGGACAAGATCAACTAAATGTTTGTAGCTGGTCTGATTAAGTCCTATTCAGTGGAAAAGCGAATTTGAGATAAATATTAAAATCTTCTAAACATGAAAGTTTTTATTGCACTATTTGTGTGGTAAACAATAGTGTTGACATTGATTTATATGAAATATAAAATATTGCATGTTTTATAAGCAGTAATATAAGATAAAAACTAGTGCTATGAGTAGCATGAGTCACCGGAACCCCACATTTGAAGGAAATAAAGAGAATTAACAAAATCTGTTATTTCTCATTTGCTTTTTGCTTCATATTTAATCAGAACAAAGTGAATATGGTAAATATTCCACATATGTAAATACGGCTATCATATCTCCATTAATCATGTAGTACAACATTTGATATTCTCAATTAAAGCCTTTAATTTGCCTGCTATAGTGCCTGGAGTCCCAAGAGTAATTCTCTCTTATTTTCCTAGATAACTTATTTTGGGAAAAATAAAATAATGAAATGATCTTAAAATGAAAAGGCCTGAAAATAGCGCTCTTATTTAAATTACAATACTTCACACTCATGTGAGATTTCTTCCTCTTTGCAATCACGCAGCTGTTTTCCTCAGGGTGTTCTCACAAGTTCCTAAAGAAAAAAATTGTTATGAGCCTTCTGAAACCCTAAGGAAAGCAGCTGTGTTTTTGATAAACTGAGCTAAGGTTTCAACACTTCAAGCTATAGAAAAATTTACACGGGAATTTTCTGCATTGTATATCCATGAGCAACATATTTTTAACAGTAACAACTTACACTGTATTTAGTCAGAGTTTACACAGCAGAGCAGCCCAGCTGAATACTGTGAAATTGAAATCCTGACCTTCAACAGAAGACTGTGCCCTAAACATACAGAGTATCTTTCCCAACCTGTACAAAAACATGGGGGAAATCAGTGAAGAGTGAGAAGATGAACTGGCTGACTTGGCCACCACACATGCAAACGTCCTGTCATATATTACTGGTGTTAACCAATGATTTCAGTAAAGAAGTTTACCAGATCTTGAATGATTGAAGGGCTGGGATGCCTCCCATCTGCGATTCTCCTTGTGTATGATCTTCAAGCTCCCTCACCTTTGCGGTCAAAGCCTTGTCCTTCTGATCTCAGACAAGGAAACGTGTTAGCAGATTGAAGATAGTTTAAAGTTCCTTTAAAAAAAAAAACTATCTAAGAAATGACCTGGCTTGTGTCCACTAAATCTCAAGAAAACATGCATAGAAATCCTCACCAGTGTATTCCATGGCTTCCCTGCATGAACCCTTGTTACTTGGAGTCACTTTGGCACCCTCTCAGACCTTTCCTCCAGGTGGAGGTGTCGGCCTTTGTTAGATTTCCTATCTGTCAAGCAGAATCTCATTTATTCAGGGCTTGCTTCTTCATCCTGTGCACCATTTATCCTGCTGACTTTTCCTTCGGTTTCTGCCCTTTGTATTGTATGGCCAATGGAACAAAGAGTCAAACTTCAACGTATTCTGTAAACAACATGTCTGTTAAGAGCTCCGTGGTTTATATCACTTTTTTTTTAAGGGAAAGGGCAACACTGCACTATAAATATCCCCCATCTAATTAATGTAACACCTGCAGTGTATGAGTTTCTGCTCTAACTCAGCTGTATGTATTTTATGGTAAAGAGGACATAAATGCAGACAAGAAAACAGGTGAATGGGATGTGGCCTGATACACACAATTAGAGAATTAGCCAATCCATGCAGTGATTGAAATGAGGTGTCAAATTGGCAGTTTAATCATTCTTGATCATTGGTTATCACATGAACAGACAGAATGCATGCTACTAGTTTGAAATAGGTTTCAGAAAGGAATTAGTGGCCTTGTGTGGCTCTTCTCATAGATGACTCTCCTCTCCTTGGAGAGGTAAAATAATATTCCCAGGCTCATAGAACTAGTTAATGGCAGAGGCAGAATTGGTAGCTGTATTTCTAAAACCCATCTTATATCCCAGTACCAAGAGATAGTCTTCCTTTCTACTTTGTAACACTCATTTCATATCTGTTATATGGTCCTGATGTCAGTGAAGCAAGTTCATGTTTATTGTACATGAAGAATAGTGGTTGTTTCTAGATAGAGATGAAAATAAGTTGTGTTAAGCCAATTTGATTATCTTAAGGATGTTAATCCCTTTTCTACTTTCTTCTCTCTCACTATAGCTGGAACAGTGCATAGTGTCACATACATCAAAACAATTCCTGTGTCTTATGAGGTCACCAAGAAAACCCTATAATTGCCCCTGCTGATGCCAGGAATGCCAGGAAAGCCTACTGTCCTAAGTACAGGACACAACTCTTGCAAATCAGCCAGATGTGGCAGAAGCCATACATAACACTAAATCTCCCCAGAAAAAGTATGTTTAGTTCTTAATTCCCAGCACCTAGAATGTAATTTTCTTTGGAGATATGCTGTTTAGAGAGGTCATCAAATCATGAGGTGTGATGAAACTATAGAGAGTATGATGAAATCTTAATAATTTATTACAGTAAAAGACAAGTTGCCATTAATCACCCTTAAGATGCCTCCCCTCCCACGTCAAACACATTCATCCTATTGTTCTTGCCACCTTTTGAAGCAGTTTTAGGAATTCTCCTTCATAAATGTCTTCACAAGATTTGACTGACACTAACTCTGCTGAAAGAGAGAATAGGTGGAAAACTTGAAGACATGGGTATAGGCAAAGACTTTATGAACAAATCCCAGACCACACTAGAAATATTACAAAGAATCAATAACTGGGATCTCATCTTATTAAAAAGCTGTTGTACAGCAAAAAATCACCAGCAGAGTAAAGAGACAACCAACAGAATGGGCAAACTTTTTCTCAACTGTTCCTCAGACAATAGATTGATATTTAGAATATATAAAGAACTGAAAATAAATCAACCCCCACAAAATTTAAAGACCTAATACAAAAATAGCCATCTGAGATGAATACACACCTCTCAGATGAGGAACTAAAAATGGCAAATAAATATATGAAAAAATGTTCAACATCACTGCTCACTCAAGAGATCCAAATTAAAACAATGCTGAGATTCCATTTCACTCCAGAAAGAATTGTTATTGTCATCAAGGAATCAACCAGTAACAAATCCTTCTGGGGATGTGGGGAAAAGGGAACCCTACTCCACTGTTGGTGGGAGTGTAGACTGGTATAACTACTGTGGAAATCAGTGCAAAGATTCCTCAAAAAACGAGGGCTAGAGGTTCCATTGACCCAGCTATCCTCCTTCTGTGTATCTTTCTGAAAGAATTGAAAGCATGATACTACAGGGATAAATGCACACCCATCTTCTTGCAAACAACCCAAATGCTCATCAACTGATACGTGGATAAAGAAGATGTAGGTTTTTTTTTTTAACACAATGGAGTACTACTCAGCCATAAAGAAAGATCAATTTGAGACATTTATAGCTAATTGAATGTACCTAGAGACCATACTCTTAAGTGAAATAATCAGACACACATGTAACTATCTCATTGTTTCTCTGGTGTGAAAAACTGAAAGTGTAAATAAAGACAAAAATGTATAATAGATATTGTGAAATTGGAAGAAAATGTTCAAATGGAAAGAGGCAGAAGGGAGTGGGGAAAGGGAAAAAAGAAAGAGAAAGGGAAAACATAAGGAAACAAAGATAAAATGGAAACAACCCTCTTGCAAATAAGGGGAAGAGGTATAGAAGGGAGAAAAAGAGAATGGGAAAAATATGAATCAAGATATGTCATATACAGGTAGAAATTCTGTATGATGCAAATGATCACTGTGTATATATAAATTATACCAATAAAGTTAATTAATGATAAAAATATGTGATCAAAATTTGGTAAATGCTGCTATGTGCCATAGAACAGAAAGGCAGGCTTGTGAAACCTGTATGGGGTCTTCATCTACTTCACTCCCTGGATCTGTCACAGCTTGACTTCTGGCTCTTCTCCAGGGTTAAAAATAACCATGAAAGTAAACATTTTGCACTGATTCAAGAAATCGAGGTAGCCGAGAGAGCACAACTGAAGACAGAAGAAGAGACTTTAGGCTGAATCTTACTCCAAAACAAATGGTTTCCTTATAAAGTAAGGAGATTTGGACACAGCCATGAATTCAGGAGAATACAGTGGACCCTCAAGTTATGACCGGCCTGACATACAAACACCTTGGATTAATTAGGTTAATAGAAGATTTATCTGCCTCTTGCTACCTACAGTGTATACCCAGGTAAACATCCAGATCTCAGCTGTATTGACTTGAAACTAATCCTTCCTTGGGAACCGTTTAAATACGTAAGTTAAGGGGTCATTGTGCTGTCGTGAAGATAAAGGCAGAGACTAGCCAGTCAAGGAATATAAGCAATGGCAATTAAATCACTAGGCAGTAGAAAAGATCCGTGCAGCAGATTCCTCCTCACAGCCTTTGGAAGAAACCAACAGTACGGGGTAACACCTTGATCTTGGACTTCGACATTCTAGGTCCCTCGAACCATAAATTATTGTTATTTGAATAGTGGGTGGATTTTGACATAGCAACCAACCAAACTAACACAGGAGGTAAGACAAAAACTATTTCCTGCTATCCTGCTGCAAAGAAAATTAAAAAAAAAAAGGAAGAAAAGATGGGAAGAAAGAAGGAATGAAACAACAAAAAAAAGAAAAATATGCGATTGGCTCTCTGCCTTTATCCTTATGATGTTATCTGTTACCAATATATATTACTTCTAGCAAAATTCAATATTCTCATTATAATCAATATAATGGATGGTCCCATGTGGGAAAATAGATTAGTAACTGATAAAACTATGTGCCATCTACTTGACATACCCTTAAGGCTAAACAAAGTTAAACCTAATACAGAGAACCATGCCCACACTCACATGCCAAAAAGTAATCATATTCTTTTACAGTGTGAAACTGGGAGAACTAAAATTATTGACTCATATCCTCCAACTCTTGTCCAATTTGTGACACTAAGAAAGCGTGACTATTCATAGTACAGCTATCGTGGAATTCCTGACATCAGTTAGTCACTGTGACGCCTTCTCACACTACTTCAACAAACGTGTATTATCAGAAGGTAGAAGGACAAAAGACACGGGATATACTTTTTCTATATATAGTTCTCTCTAGGCAAGAAACCTCTGACGACTTTTACTTCTATGTTAT
Source organism: Fukomys damarensis (assembly GCF_012274545.1). Lineage (NCBI taxonomy): Eukaryota > Metazoa > Chordata > Mammalia > Rodentia > Bathyergidae > Fukomys > Fukomys damarensis. The sequence continues at coordinate 120,327,424 of NW_022900928.1, forward strand.
GTCTGCATCAAATCTACTATTCTCAGAACTTGAACTCAAACTTAATTGGAT
>NW_022900928.1:120327486-120398993 GCF_012274545.1 Fukomys damarensis
TGTTTTTTTTTTTTTTTTTTTTTTTTTGGTATCCAGGATTGGAGCCTTGAGCTTGTGAGGTAACCAGGGGCGCCACTAAGCTAAATCCTGGCCCTCAATTTTAATTCTAGTGAAAATTAATCAAAGCATATTCATGTAATATTTGGAATAATTACTAAAATTATTCTTTGTTTACCTGAAAGCCAAATTTAACTTGTCATTATGCATTTTTATTTACTAAACCTGGCAACCCTAATTTTCAAAGTAATATATCTCCCTCTCCAAAAGAAAATTGTATCAATATAAATTTACCCGTGAAAAAGTTTTTGTGAGTGAAAAAAAAACCGGGTTCAGAAATACTGTCCCATGAGTTCACTTACTTTAAGGTTCACCTCTGTAAGTAGTCAAAGAATCATTGACGGCAGTTTGGGTTCTCTTTTGCTTAGCAGAGAGAAAAGTCGTATCAGAGAACTACTTGTGGTAATCAAATACCTTACACCAAGAAGAGTATTATAAAGCTGAAGTGGTAAATTATTTAGCCAATGTCATGCTATTTATTTGTACGTTCACCTGAAGATGCTGAAAAAAAGATAATCCCGATTTTCCAAAAGTGAGGGTGTTGCAGTACACGAATCCAGCTACATCTCTCTGCACAGGGAAAAACCTTTGGTTCCTGCCAAAATGAGATGTGGACTGAGCTTCCTTGAAAGTTGAACTGAAAATGTGGAATAAATGTCACAGCTCCCTAGGACAACTTTCCCCGCGCGGTGTAACAAATGCATCGACTGCAAGCCCACCTGCAAGTCTAGGGAGCAGTGTGCTCTGAAATGATAGGTTAAACGTTTCCCCTCAGAAAATGTTTTTTGCCTGTATGATTCTTTCTCCTCAAAGACACTACCATGTAAAGGGAGAAAGTGAGAAGGGAAAAATAATTATAACATTCATGTGAGGTAATTTAGAATACAGCAAATAAACCTATACAGAGCTGGTCAAGAACAAGCACTTGATTTGAGGACAAACAACCAAGTGCAGGTTTTCTTTTACCTCTTTTGCAGCTTGAGGAGAGAGCAGAGAGGATATTTCCAGCAAAACTATAACATATGGTGAAGGAAATTGAAAAGCACTAAGTGGCACCACCAAGTACAGTATTTTCTCTTTTCTTTCCAATACAGTGATGCATTGCTAAAAAGAAGTAAGATGTAGAGTATTTTAAATTTGAATATAAAGGTGATATCTTCTCAGAAACAGCAAATGGCATTGCAAACATGTGAGGGGAATTTTTAATGATTCAGGTAAGATATAAACAGCATTTTCTTGAGGTTTAAAACATAAACAGAATACAAATTGTCAGGACAAGAAAACTCTACTGTTCTTTTTTTTGTGTGTGTGTGTCTCTCTCTCATTGAGTATATTGTTCTTTCGTACCGGGAATCAAACTCAGGCCCTTGCACTTGTGAGGCAGGTGGTGGTGGTACAACTGAGTCAAACCTCTGGCCCTACTCTTCTTAAACTGTAAAAGTAGGTGAAATTATCAACAGTGTCAAGTGTGATTTAATAATTTTTCATTCAGCATTTAATGATTTCCAGATGACTTGATATTGCTCCAAAAATAAAGATGGTCTATACATTTAGAAAATAACCAAACAGTATTTTTATATTTTTGGGAATACAAGTAAAAACATTATAAGATATACAATTCATATTTATCAATTGCACTCATCTACAATTAGAGATAACATATAGGAGAATATTTATATAGGTGTTTATATTAAATTTGCTTTTGACGTTTTTTTCATTCAAGAAATGTTCACTTCGTTTCCATTTTATTCCTTTTTTTTTTCTCTTCCCTTTTTACCTTTCCCAAATGGAAACAAAGTCTTTGTAATCAGGGAAGGGTGGAGGGAGGAAGGGAGGCTAGGGCAATGGGGAAAGAAGAAGAACCAAGATATGTCATGTAAAGGTACAAGATATGAATGATGAATATAACTGTATTTTATATCTAAAATATGCCAATAAATATTCAGTTTATGTAAAAAAGAAACGTTCGCTTTTGCGCTGCTTAATTTTCCCCCTTCCTTCCCTGATTTTATATATGTCCAATATGTTTGTTTTGTATTATTTGTTCTTTGGAGGTAAAACCAAATCTCATTTTTCTCATTTAACACAAGTTTGAAAGTGGCTTTAAAGAACTATACAGCGAAATTTAGAAAATGTTTGCCATTCTAAGCCACTTGAATTTTAAATAGAGGATAGGAAGAAGAAATAAGGTCTCGGTGCACTTTCTGCAACTACTTCATTGTATATGGATAAAGAATAAAAGAAATTAAAATAGAGACACAACAATGACTTTGCTTTTGCAGTCTCCAAGGCCTTTCCTTTTTCTTTTTTTCATCTCTCTTTCTCCCTTTCTTTTTTCAAGGTTCTTGTCATGGAAACCCAGTCTTTCACAACGAACTACATTCCCCTGTTCAATTTTGTTGTTGTTGTTTTGTTTTTTTGCAATTGGATCATGCTAACTTGTCCATGCAGGCCTGGAACTTGCAGTCCCCCTAACTCAGACTCCCAGAGATCTGGGACTATGAACTTATTATACAATCGTGCCTGGCTGTTTTATGACAGTTCTCAGCTCCAAGATCTTTATAATGCAGTTCAGGGAGCTTTATTGCATCCCACACTCCAAAAAAGTTCATGAGAATTGAAATAAAAATGTCAAGAAGAGATAATGTTCTCAAGTGGCAGGCCCAGTGAATGTGACAGAGAACATTCACCAAAACAGATTTGAAAACAAAACGTAAAAAATAGAGAAAGAGAAAGAGGGAGAGATCATATTGTATTGCACATGTTCTTATACTAAAATGGTATTGAAATTGAAATCACAAGGAGATACCTAGAAAATTGCCCAAACATGTGGTATTAAACCACTAATTTCTAAATAGTCCAAGGGTCAAAGGAGAAGTCTCCAAGAAAATTGATTGAATAAAATTTAAAAATGTTAAAATATGAAAGATTCAGCTAAAGCATTGCTTACAAGGAAAACTGTATATTAAATACTTATATCACAAATGAAGAAAGGTCTTGAATTAGTAGTCTAAACCTTCACTTTAATGACCTGGGGAAAAACAACTAACTAAAATTAAAGGAAAAAATAATGTCGTATATGTACTATCAGAACTCAGTAAATGTGAAAAAAAAAAAAAAAACAAACAGGGGCCGGGGATTTAGCTCAGAGGTTCGGGGGCCTGCCTTGCAAGCACAAGGACCCGAGTTCGATCCCTGGTATCAAAAAAAAAAAATAAATAAATAAAAAAACACACAAAAAAACAAAAAAACAAAACAAAACAAAACAAAAACCTGAAAAATCTTTCAAAAGAAAATATGGTTCCTTGAAAAGATCAGTAGAATTGATAGGTTTATAACCTGGTTAAAAACCAAAATAACAGAGAATGAGAGAAGCTAAAAGTTTACTAATATCAGAAATAAGAGAAATAACCTAATTACTTGTTCCACCACTGCTTAAAAGCTAGTAAGAATACAGAACATAATACTATACCTACATGGTATTAAAATACCAACATGAAACTTACCAAGCCTTGAAATATATACACTATTAAAACTTACAATTATACATGTATGTGTGCAACTTGAAAGTTCTTAAAGTCTGTATGTATTAGATTGAATCTATAAATAACAACCTACACAAAATGAAAAACTCATACTTAGAAGATTTCATTTCTAGATTCAATTTAACATTTAATGATGGTCTAATACCTTTTACATACAGTGTCTTTCAGGGATCAGGAGAAAAAAGATGCACTGCAGTAATATAAAAACTCGTCAAACTATACACAATATTCTATTCTGAACACAGGTAATAATTTTTATTTCAATTTAAATGCAGTAGTATATGTAGCTAACATGTTAGAACGAGTGAGGTTCATTTCATAATTCAAAGGGTTCAACATCCAATGTAAGTGAATTTTATATAAGTGTACCATATTGGTAGACCAACAACAAAAATGGAAACAAAACATAATTAACTCAATAGATACTGGAAAAATATTAAGTGTCATTCAAATCCATTCACAGTGAAAACAGAAAACAGAACTCCTTTAATTTGATAAAAGACATCTCTGAAAAGGTCTACACTGACATCATAGTTTTTAGTGAAAGAATAGTTTTCCTTAAAATTGGAGAGGTAGAAGGATGTCCTTTCTTGTCATTCCTGTTTAACATTACACTGAAAGTACTAGCTCATGCCAGAAAATAAGGCAAAGTGATGGATAGGTAGATGGATTGGAAAGGAAGAAAAGACCCTTCCTCAATCCATAGACTAAATGATTACCTAAATAGAAAATATCAAAAGGTACATCAAAGCTCCTAGAGCTAATAAAATAGCCTAGCAAGTGGCAGTGCATGAGGATAATAAAACTTAATCATATTCCTATATATAAGAAGTGAAAAATTAAAATTTTCAATTTGTAAATAGCTTAATAATGAATATAAAGTAAGCTTAGATATGACTAAAATATGCCCAGGATCTATATTTTTAAAACTATAAATGCTATGAAACATTGAAAAGGGAATCTAAATAATCTTAGAGAAATACCATGTTTATGGATTGGAGCATTAAATGATTCTTGGTTCAGGTGGCAGAACCACTGAGCTAAATTATCACTGGCAGATTCTCGACAGCTAATTCTTCCCAATTTGATCTATATATATATTCAGGCATTCCAACTGAAAATCCCAGCAAGCATAATTTGTATGTACTGACAAATTGACTAAATTTATGTGGAAAAACAAGAGAACTAGAATACCCACAAATAATTCTAAAAAGAAAGAAAAAATTCCAGGACTAATATCTAATTTCAAGATATACCATAATCTATAATAATCAAGACAATGTGGTATTGACAAATAGATAAACCACTGGAGCAGGATAGCTAATCCAGAAATAGACCCCAAAACACACATCAAGTGCTTCTTGACAAAGTCAAAAAGGCAATTTGACAGAAAAAAGGATAGTCAACAACTGGTTCTTGAACAATTAAATACCTTGTTAAAGATAAATGTCAATATCTATCTCATGTCTCATACAAAATTAGCTCAAAAGAGATTATGGAACTAAATATAAAACATTTAAAATAAAACTTTGAGAAGAATATATGGAGAAAATCTGCATGAAATTACTTGAGTTTGTTAAGGAAGTTCTTTTTATAGATATGATATAAAAAGCATGATCAATCCATAAAAGAAAAGATAAGTTGAATATGAAAAAAATTGTTCCCTTGAGCAATAGGAGAAGGAAGAGTGAAACTATAGACCAAAATCAAATATACGCAAGCCTATGGCATCCAGACTATAAAACAACATTTATAATTTAACAATAAGAAAACACTTAAGCAAAAGATAGCGTACAAACATTTCACTAAAAATAGATACATAGCCCTTTTATGTACAATTATAATTTTTCACATCAGAGAAACTATTTGGTATTTACATGCGTGTGACTTATTTATTTCACTTAAGAATATATCCTCAATATGCATCCATTTTCTTACAAATGACTCTAATTTCTCATTTTTTATGGCTGAGTAGTATTCCATTCAATAGAAAAACCACATCCTCTTTATGCAGTCTCCAAATGGCCTGTTTCTAAAGGTATAGGAGAAGTGGGAAGGGTAAGGGAAAATAAATAAGGGAAAAGAAAAAAAAATGAGAAAATGAAAAATGGAAATAAAGTATTTGTAAATAGGGAAGGGGGAATGAAGGGAGGACAGGGGTAAGGGAAAAAAATGAGAACCAAGACCTGTCATGCAAAGGTACAAGATCTCAATGATGAATGTAACTGTACTGTATGCCTAAAATGTACCAATAAACTCAATGAGAAAAAAAATAGATACATAAAATAAACATATGAAAAAAATTTCAACATCACTGGTCATGTGAGTGATACAGATAAAAACAACAATGAGATTCCATCTCACACCAGAAAGAATGTCTCCTATCAAAAAATCAACCAATAATAAATGTTGGCAGGGTTGCAGGGAGAAAGGAACCCTTCTTTATTTTTGGTGGGAGTGCAGACTGGGTGCAACCACTGTGGAAATCAATATGGAGATAACTCAATGAACTAGTATTAAAGATCCCATTTGAACCAGCTATTCCTCTGTTGGGTATGCTCCCAAAAGAATTTAAAAAATCATACATAAAACATGCTCACCCATGTTTATAGCTGCAATTTGTAATAGCTAAAACTTGGAAATAACCCAATTGCCCATCAGTTGGAGACTGGATAAAGATGTGTGTATGTGTGTGTGTGTGTGTGTGTGTGTGTGTGTGTGTTTTATATATATAAAATGGAGTACTTCTAAACCATAAAGAATGAGAAACTAGAGACATTTATAGCTAGGTGAATGCACATTGAGGACATACTTTTAAGTGAGATTGAAAGGACATGTGTAAACACCAAATAGTTTCTCTGGTGTGAAAAACTAAAAGTTTAAATAAGGACCAAAATGTATAATTGAGGGCCAGGGGTTTAGCTCAGTGGTTCTGCCTCCTGCCTCGAAAGCACAAGGTCCCAAGTTCCAGCCACAGTACCAAACAACAACAACAACAACAACAACAACAACAACAACAACAACAATAACAACAACAACATATATATATACACAAAATGTATAATTGATATTGTTTAACAATAAAAATGGTCTAAAGTTTACGGTCAGTGGGAGGGCTAGAGGAAAGGTAAGAAGGGGTAAGAAAAAAAATAAGAGAAAAAGGAAAAATGGAAACTAAGTTTTTATAAATAGGGATGGGAGGAAGGGGCAAAAGGAGGCTGGAGGAATGGGGAAAGAATAAGAACCTAGATCCACCATGTAAAGGAACAAGATCCTAAAGTTGAATGTAACCATATTGTATACCCAAAATGTACCAATAAAGGGAAAAAAAGATACATAGATGACAAATGAAAATATGTGCAATATCATTTGTAACTAAGAAAATGTAATTTAAAACTAAAATTATAAACAATAGAAGACTTATTAGAATAGCTAAAATAAAAAATATTAGCAATAACAATTACTGACTAGTACATAAAGACCCTGAAATTCAAAGGAACTAATCTTGAAAATCTTATTAGGAAATTTAAATAGGGATTGTTAGAAAGCCCCAAATAATATAATTAAGGTGACAATTGATATAAATTACATGGGGTTTAATGAATACACAAACATACATCTCAAAGTAGACATAAAGAAATTTCCTCAGGCAGACCAGTGAGGACTGCCCAGTAGCACAGGGAGCTCCTTGCCACCACACCTTCAGTGCCCCAGGCCTTCATCAGAGCAGACCAGTGAGGACTACCCAGCTGCATGGGCACCTCTGCAGCATTCCTGCACCCACCCCCTACTTTCAGGTTTCCTGGTTGTGCCAGTACCTGGATGCACACTTCAGAGGACCAGGTGGTCATAAAGGCCATTTTACTGAGCTCCAGAAGATAGTACAGAAGTGAACAACTGCAATAAAAGCACATCAGACCTCCGTAGTTGGAAAGTTGGAGGGATCACCACCTTCCATCAGAACTTGGACTATCTATTGGGGAAGGCATCTGGAACCTGCAGTAGAACCTTGCAGAGTTCAACCCTGCAGGAGGTCAGGGAGCTCAATTCCAACCTTATAGCCAAAATTCAGCCTGAATCTCAGGGGTCTGCTATTGGCTGAGACAACTGATTTAGTTCTGCACATTGGTGCCCACATTGTCTATTGTGACAGCAGAGATATACCCTGAAAGAGGCTCTTCAAATTTTTTTCTTTTCATATTTTTAATTTTTATTTGTAAAGTTGTATTTTTTTGCCATTCTGCAAATTCTTTTTCTTTCTTTTTCTTTTTCCCACTCAGTCTCTTGCTCCCCCATGCTATTCCTCATCACCTGTTTAGTTCCTCTTCCTGCCCTAATTCAGATGTCTTCTTTCTTTTTCTTTTCTTCTCTCTTTTCCTTCACTCAATTGTCATTAGTTTCAAAGGAAAGAGAGTGCAATTTATAGTTTCCATACTACTGTCAAGTTGTTCTATTCTTGTCTTTTTTCTTGCACTCTGTCTTTCCCTCTTGTCTTCAACAGTTTCCTAGAGTTTGCATGATCATCCCGTGTTCACTGGCTTCACTTGAAACTTTTGCCTATTCTTTTACCTATCTGCTCCTCTACTCCCAACTCCTTCTATGTCACCATCCTGAAGGGTAAAGTTGCTACATTGAAGTGTTTATTCATTAGCAACATATTTTGGGCTAATCTTCAATTTTGATTTAATTCACGTGGTTAAAGGTGATAGATTAATAACTACCAAAAAATGTCAATTTCTAAGCTGTGCTTGATGCTATTGTGTTGCTGATTGTATCAATTGGGCTGAGGGCTGTGATTGATTTAATAATTTTTTCTTTCTGATATTATGGAAATGAGAGTGTCTCTGAGTCATTAGAGATTAAAAACATACAGAGCAGCTATATCAGGAAGATTAAAGTACTAACCTAGGAATTAAACCAAGGACAGCCCAACAACAAAAATAAAAATAAGGAAACACTTAATGAAGGCACAAATACAGACATCCAGTTCACTGAAGGCAAATTCTAGGGAAAACAAGGTGGGAAAGTCTGACAATCAACCACCAGGACACCCTGAACTCATAGCACAGGAAGTAACAAAACAGATCAATCAGGCTCTAGAAAAATGCAAACAAAAATAATTTTGAAGATAACTACAGAGATGGTGGGCACAATGAAAGACATGATTAGAGACTCTAGAACAGAAACTGATAGAAAGATAGATGATTTCAGGGTCATGATAGAAGCCATGAGTGCCCAGCATAGGAAAGAAATGGAAACTATGAATATCCAACATAGGAAAGAAATGGAATCCATGAAACAGATTCAAACAGATATCCAGGAGATTAAACACTCTATTGAAAGCATTATTAGCAAGATGAATGCATGTAAAGATAGAATTTCAGATATGGAAGGTAGGATTGCAGTCAGTGGCCATGAAAAGAGATTTTTTAAAAACTGTAATGGATCATGAGAAATCAATTGAACAAAAAAAATACTAGATGATGCAAAGAAGAATAATATGACTGATAGGAATCCATGAAGTAGCAACAGAAAGTACAAATGACTTTAAAAAAACTGTTCACAGAATTAATGGCATGAAACTTCTCAAAAAGAAGGGAAGAATTTGACATACAGATAAGTGTGGCATATAGGACTCAAATTAGCGATGATAAAAAAAAAATCTACACCTAGACATATAATAGGCAAAATCCTGGAAACTGAACAGAAGAATAGAATACTGCAAGCAGTTAGAGAAAGAAAACAAATCACATGCAAAAGAAAGCCCATCAGAATCACAGCAGACTTTTCAACACAAACCCTTAGATCAAGGAGAGCCTGGACTGAGGTAAATGAAGCCCTAAGAGAAAACAACCTCCAACCTAGACTGATATGTCCTGCAAAACTCTCTTTTAAAATGCATTAGGAAATGAGACACTTCCATGACAAATAACACCTGAGAAACCAGCATGCCAAACAACTCTAAACAATATCCTAGAAAAAAACAATCACAGCACCATGAGGCCCACTAGACCAAATCAATTAGGCTAGGCAAAAAAGTAAAGGGAGAGGGGGAAAAATTACAAACAGCCAACAACAGGATGATAACATGACAATGAAAAGTCAATACATACCAGTTATAACCAATGTCAATGGCCTCATTTCACCAATCAAAAGAAATAGCCTGGCAGAATGGATTAAGAAGCAAAATCCAACAACATGTTGTATTCAAGAAAGACACCCAGTTCAAAAAGAAATTCGTAGAATGAAAGTGAAAAGATGGAAAACAGTTCTCCATGCAATAGCAGCCCATAAAAAAATCAGGGGTACCTATCTTGTTCACAGACAAAGTAAATTTCAAACCAAAACTGATTAAGAGAGACAAAGAAGGCCACTACATCCTTGTAAAGAGAACAATCCAAGAGGAAGAGATGATAATCATGAATATATATGCACCAAATATTAATGCCCCTGACTATATAAAACAAATATTAAGGGACATGAAAAACCAAATAAGCACTAATACAATTCTAGTGGGGGACCTAAATACCCCACTGTCCAAATAGAGACATCTCTAGACAAAAAAATCAACAGCAAAATACTAGAACTGAACCAAGCTATTGAACAAATGGACTTAATAGACATCTATAGAGTATTCCATCCTCCAAAATCAGAAAATATATTATTTTCACCTACACATGGGTCATGCTACAAAAATAGACCACATACTACCTCATAGAATAGGTTTAAATAAATGCAAAGGAATACAAGTTATCCCATGTATATGATCAGACTGTTGTGCAATTAAGCTGGAGATCAATAGCATAACAAGCTGCAAGGACTTCACAAACACATGGAAATTGAACAACACTCTCCTCAACAATCAATGGGTCACACAAGAAATCAAAGAAGAAATCAGTCAGTTTTTGCAAATAAGTGATAATGCTGATACAACATTCAGGAATCTATGGGACACAATGAAAGCAGTTCTACATGGAAAATTCATAGGAATGCCCACACTAGGAAAACAGAATGAGCTCAAATAAACAACCTAATGAGGAATCTTAGGCTCCCAGAAAAAGAAGAGCAAGAAAAACTCAAAGCTCATACAAGGGAGTAAATTATAAAGAACAGAGCAGAAATCAGTGCAACGGAAACTAAGAGAATGATACAAAAAAAAAAAAATCAATGAATTGAAGACTTGGTTTTTTTAAAGAATAAATAAAATCAATAAGCCCTTAGCCAACCTTGTCAAAAAAAGGAAAGAAAAGGTTCACATCCATGCAATTAGGAATGAAAAAGATAAGCCTGAGCAGACCCAGCAGAAATGCAGAGGTTCATCAATACCTACTTCAAGAACCTGTATTCTAATAAAATGGAAAACACAGAAGATATGTGCATATTTCTAGATACATGTGAATTACCAAAGATGAATGAAGAAGATAAAAAAAATTCTAAACACAATTACCATCAATGAAATTGAAAACATAATTAAAAGTTTACCAACCAAGAAAAGCCCAGGTCCTGATGGCATCACTGCTGAATTCTACAAGACATTTAGAGAAGAGGTACTGCCACTACACTTTAAACATTTTAAAGAAATTGAAAGGGAAGGAATATTTCCAAATTCATTCCTGGAAGCAAGCTTAACTTTGATTCTCAAACCAGGGAAAGACCCAACCCAAAAAGAGAACTACAGGCCAATCTCCTTAATGAACATAGATGCAAAAATCCTCAATAAGATACTTGCAAACAGCATACAGAGGATCATCAAGAAGATCATGCATCCTGACTGAGTTGGATTTATCCCAGGGATGCAAGGATGGTTCAACATATGTAAATCAATAAATGTAATACACTATATCAACAGAGTCAAGGAAAAAAATCATATAATCATCTCAATAGATGTAGGAAAAAGAATTTAACAAAATTCAATACTGATTCATGAAAAAAAGCCTACAGAAAATTCTAATACATGGTCTTTATCTCAATTTGATAAAGGATATCTGTGAAAAACCAATAGCAAATATCATGTTAAATGGCCCCAAACTATAAACCTTCTTGCTAAAATCAGAAACAAGACAAGGATGTCTGCTATCACTATTCCTGTTCAATATAGTTCTGGAAACATGAGCCACAGCAATTTCACATGAGAAAGAAATTAAAGCAATAAAGATAGGAAAAGAAGAAATTACACTGTCATTATTTGCCAACGATATAATACTCTATGTAGGATACCCAAAACACTCTGGCAAAAGACTTCCAGACTTAATTAACACTTTCAGCAGAGTAGCTGGCTACAAGGTCAACACTGCAAAGTCAATATCCTTCTTGTAAACAAATAACAGACTCACTGAGAGATAAATTAGGGAAATAATTCTTTTCACAATGGCATCCAAAAAAATGAAGTATCCAGGAATCAATCTAACAAAGGAAACAAAAGACTTGTACGCTGAAAAAAACAGAACTTTGAAAAAAGAGATTAAAGGGAAGATAAGAAAATGAAAAGATATCCCTTGCTTCTTGTTATGAAGAATCAACATAGTGGAAAATGCCATATTTCCAAAGCTACTATACAGATTCAATGCAATCCTAACTAAAATTCCAATTGTGTATTTCACAGAATTAGAAAAAATAATTCAAAAATTCATTTGGAACCAGAAGAGACCTAGAATTGCAAAAGCTACTCTAGGCAACAGAGACATTACAAGGTGGTATCACAATTCCCAACTTGAAACTATACTACAAAGTTACAGTGATGAAAAAATAGCATGGTATTGGCAAAGAAAAAATCTCGAGGCTCTGTGAAATAGATTGGAAGATACAGAAACAACTCCAGATGTACTCAGCTACTTCATCTTTGACAAAGGAACCAACCATTCTCACTGGAGGAAAGATAGCCTCTTTAGTAAATGGTGTTGGAAAAACTGGATTTTAACTGTCAAAAATTAAAACTAGACCATTATCTTTCACCATGCACTAAACTAAAATCCATGTGGATTGAAGACCTAATTGTTAAAACAGGAACACTAAATTTTCTGGAAGATAAGTTAGGCAGAACTATTGAAGACACTGGCATCGGAAAAGACTTTATGAACAAATCCTCAATAGCATGGGAACTAGCACAAAGAATTAACAACTGGGATCTCAACTTATTATCTCATCTTCTGTACTGCAAAAGAAACCAACAACAGAGCTAAGAGACAACATACAATGTGGGAAAAGCGTTTGCCAGCTGCTCCTCAGACAAAGGAGTATTATCTAGAATATATAAATAACTAAAAAAAATCTGGCCCCCCAAATATGAAGACCCAATTTAAAAATAGGCATCTGAAATGAACATACATTTCTCATGCCATGAAGTAAAAGCAGCAAATGAATATATGAATAAATGTTCAACCTCACTGGTCATTTGAGAGATGCAGGTGGAAACAACACTGAAATATCACCTCACCCCGGAAAGAATGGCTGCTATCAACCAATAGCAAATGTTGGCAGTGTTGTGTGGAGAAAGGAACCCTTCTCCATTGTTGGTGGGAGTATATGGTGATACCTCAAAGAACTACAATTAGAGGTTCCATTTGACCCAGCTATCCCTCTGCTGGATATCATTCCAAAAGAATTAAAATAATCATACCACAGTGATATATGTGCACCCATGTTTATAGCAGTTTGTAATAGCTAAAAGTTGGAAATAGCCCAATTGCCCAAGAGTTGGAGACTGGATAAAGATGTGTTTTTTCTATAAAATGGAGTACTACTCAGCCATAAAGAATGAGAAACTAGAGTCATTAATAGGAAAATGAACGCATATTGAAGCCATACTCTTAAGTGAAATAAATAAAACACATGTGTAAATACTGAATAGTTTCTCTGGTGTGAAAAACTAAAAGTGTAAAAAAGATCCAAATTGTATTACTGAAAATGTGAAATATGAAGTAAAGGGCTAAAGGTGCAGGGGAAGTGGGAAGGGTAGGGGAAAGGCAATAAGGGGAAAGAAAAAATATAAGAAAAGGAAAAAATGGAAGCAAAGTCTTTGTAAAGAGGGGAAGGTGGAGGAGGTTAATGGAGGACAGGGGTATGGGGAAAAAATGTGAACCAAGACCTGTCATATAAAAGTACAAGATCCCAATGATGAATCTAACTGTACTGTATACTTAAAAAGTATTAATAAACTTAATGAAAAAAATAAAATAAATTTTTTCAATGTTGCCAACATTAACCATTTAAAATCTTGAATATGGTATGGTGGCCATTCAATATACAATATGAATATATTATAAATCATTTTTCCTTGTTTTCAATTTGAGAAATGAGTATAACCTTCTTGTCAAAAATAAATGATCTTATATTTTTATATATACTAGTCTCATCCCATTTTATTATGGCTTTTATAAAATTGCCTAAGAATTAAGTTTTTGCATTGAGAATACAATTTTATTACTCAATCTAATCTTATGTATACTTATGAATTTTTTTGATCACTCTATTGAATTCAGGTCTTTTAATAAATTTACGTGGCTTTATTTGGTGAAATTATTTTGTTCACTAACAACATAATTATAACGAAAGTGGGTAGAAGTTATAAAATTAAATGATAGTTCTAAATAACAATGAAAAGTAGGAAGAGTTGAATACTTGTTCATATCAGAAATTAATTTTCTAGGCCTATATTTTTCAGGAGTCACCCATAAAATAGGTCATCATTTAGCACATGGGACTAAATTCTCCCTGTGCTTCTTCAAAGATGAAAAGTTGATGATCTTTGTAACCATTCTTTTAAAGCTTCATAATTTTGAGTCAGCAAGTATATATCTGAAAGTCAGTTTACAGACTATCTGTGAAAATTAAATGAGAAAATGGCAAAGAACATTTAATGACACATTTAGATTTTTTTCTCTTTTTTTAAAATTAGGGGCCATTAATCTCACAAAATATCGAGTTTGATTGTGTATGCTTTGATCATATTCATTACCCCATTAACATCTCTTACACTTCCTTCCCTTCACCCTATCTCTTCTCTTATGCAGTAATGAAATAAGCTGTAAATCATCAGAGTAAGTAAAATAAGCCAAACTCTGAACAACAAGTATTACAGGAAAGCAAAGGGAGACTATTAAGCATTACCTATTTCTAACATTTGTCAATAATTTCTTCTCTCCTCTCCTTTCTTTTTCTTGACTCTTAGAGGACAGTCTGTCTACCTGGTGTTATTGACACCCAAAGAAGAGGGCAGTTTAGCTGAATGCAGTTGGGAAAGAAGTTTACAATCTACTTGATAATCCTACATGAGTTCATGCCATATAAAATGATGATTGAAACCTTTGCCTTGCAGGAATGTTACTGATGTCATAAAGAACTATTCTGGAGAGAAACCAATTCAGTTTATCAGACATTTAGAGGCCCTGGAATCTGTACAAACCTGCATATTATGTGTATGCTTGGAGACAAAAGGATGAGCAGGATAGTCCTTGCCCTTAAGGTTCAAATAATTTGATGGGGATATAAAATACACTATAAAGTACCCATAAAGCAGAGCAGAATAAAATAAATGTTACATGGAGGTATAACCAGTGTGCTTTGAAACAGGAGAAAGGAAACTTCATTTTCGTTTGAATTTCAGTGAAAGCCAATCCAAAAACTGATAAATAAAATGGTATAAAAAAGACTGAATTTTCTTTATCAATCTACATTTTCATGTCACATGGCTTGGGAGTTTAAACCTTGCGCATATTGTGTAATGTGTCAAGATTGGGCAAAAAATGGTACTCTAAAAGTCAAAGAAAAAAATGTATCACTATTCAAAATACCTATGTTAGTAAGGAAGTCATGCATCTTCGCTGGTAATTTATCCATAAGTGTGTTGATTTATTGGAGGAAATCCTTTAAGTTTTTTTTTTTTTTCATGTCCAGTATGTGATCTAGTAGCAGTTGTAGTGGTGAGTAGCACTAGTAGGGATTGTGGCAGACTACTATTTTACATGAAACCACTGTCTTATTCTACCCATTGGCTGTATTAATAATCTGTTTCACTTATATTTCATTAAGAATTTCAAATTACTCATTTTTAGCATTATATGTGAAGATCAAAATTTTTATACAATCAAATACACATATTATGAGCACCCTTCAGTGAGTTTTGAAAAATGAATATGTATGTGTGACTTTCATATATAAATAGTGTATTTTCATGATCCAAGAAAGTTTTGTATTGGTTTGCTTTTTGACACTGGGACCAAACACCTGAAGTACACAACTTTGTAGAGGCAGATTTTTTTTTGTTTGTTTGCTTATAGTTTCAGAGGTTTCGGTCAATGATTAGCTGGCTGCAAGGCAGGAGCTTCATGGCAGAAGGGCTGGTAGGGCAGAGCTGCTCACTTCATGGTTGACTGGAAACAGTGCACAGGGCAAGAGTACCAGGGAGAGAAAAACCACCTGAGAAAAACCCACCTCCAACCAGGTCCCACTAACAGCACAATCAATCATGAACCTCTCTGGATTAGTCCATCGATGAGGAACACTGGACTCACCCTATCTGCTCACTTCCCAGACTCTCTTAAAGCAGTCACATTGACAATTGAAATTAACTCACAGAGTTCACAAAACAACCCTGAAAATAGCATACTTATTTTTTTTGTTTGTTTTGTTTTATTGTCTTGTTTTTTATGACCACAAAGACATCTTTTCCTGTTTTAGAATTTCTACATGAATTCAATATAAACAACGTATCAACACTGGCGTTTTGTACTTGGTTGTTTTTACTTAGCACAAGGCTTTTGAAATTCAAAGATTCCTCTGTGTTGTTAGGTACAAGTAGTTTTTTCTTTTTCTTTTTGGATTGTGTTCACTGATGTGCTGACCAATGTCTAACAACTAGCCTTCAAACAAACAACAACAACAACAAAATCTCTGCATGCTAACTAACTTCAAAACTCTGAGACTAGGTAATTGCAAGTTATATGTTCTCAGTCACCATGAACATTTCCTGACCCTAGCAGTTAGTTTTTTCCCAGCATGAGCCGACTCCAGCACATCACTGGTGACAATCCATGCTATGAATACAACACAGCCATATCGCATGCCCAGCTTAGCACCTACCCAAAGTTAAAAGGAGCAGCATCTTCTCTGCACAATTTGTTGTTCTCGGTTCTGCTCCATAAAATTCAAGTGTTTCGGTAGCCTTGAAATTCTGAACTTGGCTTTCTGTGAGCACTGAGATGGCTGCTCCTTAATTGGCTCCCTCTTAATCACACTGGGTATAATCCCAGACAAAATGCTCAAGTGAATCTGGTACTGACCTTCTTGTATATTTTCTCTGAAGGGCCACAGATTACATTTATCTTTAATTTTTCAATGCATAAGCAGAATTTTTGCATGTATTTTGTCTAATTTCATCAATATTTGTAATAGGAGGTCAAATGTGATACCCACTCCTCTGTATGTATGTGTTTAAATAGATATGTAAATACATGCTTGTATATTTATGGGTGTTTTCTGAGAGAAGCAAAATGTAGAAATTTATTATCTCTTTCTTATTATTCACTCTGGCATTGCTTTAGGATCATCTTTCGATATGCTGTCAATTTTAAGTGACATGTGTGAATTTGGTTTTCTCTTTTATTTTAAATCTTCCATAGATGCTATAATTCTTTCACAAATTACTCCCTTACACAATGAATGTCTCTGTGAACTTGTCTCATGAATTCAGGTTTTTGAGACCTCGAATGTTCATTCTATTTTGATTAGCACATTAGGGACTATGCGGAGAACTCATTATGATTTTACTGCTTTCACAGAAGAACTGTGATGATAAAAACTTGCAGGGAAAGTATCTTATAAAGTATATTTTACAGTTTTTAATTTTATGAAGCTCTAACAGGATTTATTATAAATTTCATGGCATATGATTAATTCTAGTCTGTGCAGACCCAATAATTTTTGGTTGAATTTTTGGCAATTAATTGATTCAGCATAGGATTTATTTGATTTAATTACTATTACAGCTTAAAACAATTTGACCAAATTTCCAAATAGGGAGATAAGGTTGATTATATGTAGAAATGATCATATTTAATAGATCAATAAATTGATAAATAATTGCACTACCATTCCAGGTAAGTCTAATACTAAATTTGAGTGATGGTATAGTCAGATCTGTTGGATGACTGTTGATCAATAAATAATGATTGAATCCATATCTCTAAGGAGTTTGAACTCAGAAACATGAGGCAAAGCAAGAACACTAGGATTATACTTAGTATCTTTGTTTTTAGTTTTCTAAGGTTTGCATAACAAAATGCTAAAGACTGGGTGGCTTAAACAACAGAAATTTAGGTACCAGATCTCAATGATGAATGTAACTGTACTGTATACCTAAAAAGTACCAATAGACTTAATGAATGAAAAAAAAATTTACTTCCCTTATGTGGAGCTTTGAAAGTACAACATGATGGTGTCAGCAGGTTTAGTTTCTTCTGAAGCCTCTCTCTATGCAGCCTTTTTTCTGTGCCCCTATGAGTTTTGCTCTGTACCTATTCATCCCTGCTGTCTGTCTAAGTCACAAGTGACACTAAGTTAGGGACTAGCACTTCTGAGCTTATTTGGTCTCATTTCCCTGGTTAAAAATCTTATCTCCATATATAGTCACAATGGGGTTATGGTTTTAACATATTAATTTTTTGAGAGAAAACAGCCCATACAATCCTTATATTACAGTACATGTACATGGAACAATGCACATCAATAATGATATAAATATGAAGCTATGAAATTTACGCTGTTTCATAGCTAATACTGAAAATATTTTTGTAAAAGGGATGCAAAAATCCTAAGATCAAATGGTACAGTTTTGAAGATCAAATTAGATATTTTATGAATATGCCTTGAAATATTTGAAGTATACAGTATTCCTCATTACGTGCATGAGCATTTAAACTTCCTAGGATCTCTTCTAACTTTTTCATTGGTGATGTTCTCTCAGGCAAAGACCTTACACTTTTGTGTGGACCAAAGTCCACATTTTTTCTTTTTTAAAAATGATCTCTTCAGCCACGTTATTAATTTTAAACTTTTGTTGTCTGGTGGTGAGTTCTTGGGGGCAGAAGAAACTTCTATGTATTAATCAAGGTGGGCTTAGATTGATCAGCGCAAAGTGTCTAACCTAAAATGTCAAGATTTATTTCTCATTCACATAATGTCACTATTATGAGGTTTCAGTTAGCATTTGATTCTGTTATTTTCTCATTCAGGGACCCAAACTGACAGGTGCTTCCCTATTGGAAGTATCACTGATTGTCACGGCACAGAGGAAAAGGGAAGTTACCAATCTTCAGCTGACTCTTCCAACATCCACCTAGAAGTGCCATCCATCAGCTTGTTCATGTGTCATTTGTCAAAGCAAGCCATAAGCCTGTGGCAGACTGTCAAGTGATGTTTGAAAGGGGGCCCAGAAACACGGGGTGAGTGGCTTCACTCATGACCAAGTGTTTATTTGACAAATCTTTGTCTCAGCTGAATTTGGAGGGCATTCTACTCACTATAGACACAGCTTAAATTTGTGATACAAATCAACATCTTGAGAATTTGTGTGTCCTTTTTGAAAAATATAATTTCTAAAATTGCTGAGTCTTATTAAAAGTAAAGCCCGTTTCTCTACATATTGCCATATTTTAATAAAAATATTTAAATCTTTAAAGTTGGTATAGCTTTGCATCTAATTCATTGCCACTCTAGCCGTGACTGGTTTTGATGTTTCCACCAAAATATTTAAAATAAAATGAAGGAAATCAAATGGATTATTCTCTTGCATACATATGTTTCATAATAAAATAATTCCTGCTGTGAAAGAGAAGTTTGTGTGATGCAGCTGGTCACAGTTGGTAAGGGAAAAAGTCTATAAAACAGAATGTGTTTTTTCAAATCTTCTGATAAATTTAGAGTCTCTCACTCTCTGCTACAGTTAAATTTGTCCTCTTGATTTCAGGCTTTCATTAAAGAGCCATCTAACATGCTGCATGTAAAAATAGTTTATTTCAGGTTGTCTCTACATCTATTATTTTTAGATTATCTTTTTTCCTCCTCTGTCTCTTGCTAATTTCTAGTTATCTATTTATCAGACTCTATATAAACAATTTGGATGTATGCAAGGGATTTAGTTAAATTTCATTAAAATTCCTGCATATGTTGCAAAAAATGATTAAATTAGCACTTAATATTTGCCATTTTGAAATTATTCTTTTCCTTCTTTTTTTAAGTATAAGAAACAGATTTCTTATGTTTAAATTGATACCATTTTTTTGGTTCCCAGAGTGTACAAAAAAAATAAGAATTCTTTAGTAATTATCTGCTACATTAGACCACATGAAAGTCTCTGGCCTTGTGAAATGTGTATTTTAAGCCTTGCTAAATGGTTCTAAGAATTATCCCAGGAACTGTTCTGTGTCACTTTACTGTGTACGACTTGACTTCATAGGGTAACAGTCAAGAGAGCTCAGAATTACAGTTTTTCCTAAATAAGATCTGGCAAGATAGACTATAATGAATGAGTTGTCATAAAATTCTTTTCAAAAGGTGATTCTTCATGATATTCCTAAGAAATTTGCTTTTTATGGTAAATAAACCAGTTGTAAGTGTATCTTACAGGTTTCTATGGGAACATTTACCATTTATGTAGAAAAACAAGATGAAAATGGGAGAAGTGATCTATATTCATTGAGCCTCCATGTATGCTAACTATTCTAGTATTGATTTATTTAATTTGTCTCATTTTATCAGTCTTTTAACAACACATGAGGTGGCGGTTGTCTTATTTATCTGATTTTTCTGAAGAGGTTAGTGTATCACAGTCTTCTAGAGTAAAAGGTCATGGAGCCTGCTTCACAGTCTGACACCTGGACAAAAGACAGATACTCCTAGTGGAATATTAGCAGCTAGCATCCAGGGTTTATAACGTTATTACTAAGTCGGTTAGGTGAACTAAGTGTTTCTGTTACTCTTTAAATTAATCATATAGAAGCAGGGCGTGGTGGGGCATGCCTGTAATCCCAGCACTTGGGAGGCTGAGGCAGGAGGATTGCTGTGAGTTTGAGACCAGCTGGGCTACATAGTGAGTTCCAGGTCAGTCTCAACTACATAGTGAGAACCTGTCTCAAAATAACCCCCAAAATAAAAAAAAAATTAATCATATAAAATGTCATGGTAGTTGTACAAAATTGTAGCATGATAGAAACATATTGGTTTCATTTTTTATTCATAACCATTAAAAAATCTACTTTCAAATATTTAAAAATATAATGAAGAAGCACCAGTCCAAATCCTATGAAATAACTGAAATGTACCTGTTGATGTATTTGCTTCCAGTTCAATTTTATGTATAATTTAAAACATTGGTATTCTATATATTTAGCTTTTACATAACGGATTTTATTATAAGTTTAGTTTTATGTTCTTCTGGCTTACCTTAAATTTTTATAAGAATTTCTCCTTGACATTGTTAATCAAAAACATTGTTTCAATAGCTGTGTGCTTTTCCATTTATGAATAGTACTTGCTTTCATTTTGCTCTAGTGTTTCAGAAATGCTGTGTGTGTGTGTGTGTGTGTGTATGTGTGTGTGCATGTGTGTAGGATAAATGTGTAGGCCTCTCTAGCTAGTAGTCTAGATTTTCTCAGTTTGATTGCTTTTAGCAGATTACCAAACCAGGTATTCTAATTATTATTATTATTGATTTTTGGTACTGGGGATCAAACTCAGGACCTTAAGCTTGAAAGGTAGATGATGGCACCACTGGGCTAAATCCTCATCTATTCTATTTTTTATGACATTTTCATTCTTGAATCAGGGTTTGTATTACTTCTGGGGCAATGATTTAGAACTATGTAAAAAAAAAGGGAAAGATGAATGACATTACTGTGTGCTTTATAAAACTATCACATCAAGGAATTATTCACCATATGGAAAAGGTCAATGAAACATATTTCTAAAATATTTAGAATGAGGAAGAATCTGCTTCCATGAATTACAAGGATACTTTTCTTTAACACATTTTCTATTGTCTTAGGCAAAAAGGATGCCCACCCAAATGTAATGCTTAGATGTAAAATTATATATGTACTCTGAATCTGTGCTGCTCAACATAGTAGTCCCTAACTACATGGGGCTATTAAATTTGAATTTAATAAAATTAAAGATACAGTTCTTCAACTGTTAGACACATATTAAGCATTTAATATCCATGGCACTATTACCTACCTTAGTTATCAGAACACTTTCAGATTACTCCCATCATTGTAGGAAATTCTATTGGGTAGCACTGGTCCAGATTATGGATCAAATTATACATTTTTAAAATTTCATATGGTTTGTTTTTTGTGGCTTTCCAGACATTATTATTTTTTTCACTGAGTGTATTGGTACATTTTAGGTACACAGTACAGTTACTTTCATCATTGGGATCTTGTACCTTTACATGACAGGTCTTGGTTCTCATTTTTTCCCCTTGTCCCTGCCCTCCCTTCACCCCATATGTCTTTATAGCTTATTCTACATACTTTAGATGATTATTTATGCATTATAGCATAATAATTTGTATCTTCTATTACCTCTTATTCCAAATAATTTCTTCTACCTTGTGTCACTCTTAGAATTATGTGCTATGTAAGTTGCAAATATGTTGTTACAAATAAAATTTTAAATTTCAACAAAATTGATTTCTAACCATTAATGATGACTGAAAAGTTATCCAACTTATAAGAACAATTTACAGAGTGACTATATCTAGGCTACTCAGACTCACATTGCTGCATTTTGTCTTGTCCACTTCTGTTAACGTGACCCTCTGATCTTCACCCTCGTTATCCAATCTCAATTTTTACAATTTTGGCTTAAAGGTGACCAGAGTAGGCCTCATTCAGGCCAATAGGTAGACATTGTGTAGGTGCAGCGATTGTGTTTCTACTTCTTCCTTGCTGTCTGTGTCCTGGTGACAATTACCAGATGTAACCACAGCCAAATGAACACCAGGGGAGCTTCAGGGAACAGCAGTGTTGGTTTTGGCTAGATAACATGGTATCCTTTATACGTCATTTGGGATTTAAGTGTCAGCTTAGCAACCCTAAATCAACATGCATATTTTCTAATTTAAAATTCTTCTCATGTGGAGGTTCCACTGGTCTGACCTGGATTTAAAGCAATAAATGAACGGTATATCTTCTTAGGGCTGATGATGGCACCTTCTTTCAAAATGGTGAGGTACGGTATAAATTAAGTAGACATGCATTTCCTAGGTCTCACTATAGTTATAGAATGCTTGGCCATAAATCAGTATGCACCACTTTAATTTCATCCCTTGCCTACATAATCAAAACATGAAGCTCTCTTTTCTTTAACACATAATTCTTCTCAATCATTGCATAAATTGCCATATTTCTTTATAACAAAGTAAATGCCCGGGTTCAGCTATGATTTACAGATTGGGTAAATTATTAGCCATATGGTTGTTATATGCTGTTCTGCTTACAAAATATGCATTTTAAATAAACACATCGAGGACTGCAAGAAAGAGAGTCATCCATTATTATTTCGATCATTTAAGTATCTTCTCTATAACAAAGGCAGCTACTTCCAGCAGCTGGGTTATAATATCTAAATACTCCTTTATTTCAAATTTGTAAAAGTAGATAAAGATGGGCTTTCATACTACCGCAGAAGCCTTTACTATAAAATGATCAGAAAATGTTTTCTTACTGCTTTATCTTCCTCCTTTCAGCAATTATTTGACTGACTTGCATTTGCTGTATTTCCTGGGCTTTAAGATGTCATTGATTATACAATGCATCACCAATTTAATAAGAATCTTTCTAAGCATCGAGGAGGGATTTATTTCAATGAAATTAATGTTGGCTAGCAATGAAGTGGCAAAAACATTCTTTTACTGTCTGCTAACATCAGAATTTTTCGAAGGAAATTGCTGCTTGGGTTGATAGAGCACTTCACTGAAGATGAGAGCTGATCCTCGACAATCCAGGTCACATGAGTTTTAGAAGATTCTGAATCTTCTGCAGGTGCGAGTGTGTGTGTGTGTGTGTGCATGTACATACAAATGCATACATGTGCCTGTATTGAGGATTGAATGGGAGGGATAAACAAGCTTTGTGTGAAGATGAACGATATTGAAGGTTGAACTGGAGCAATGCTGGAGGTGGTGAGAAAGGAGGGAGGAATCGTAGGAAGGGGATGTGAAATGCAAGTAAGCCAATATTCCAATTTCATATTTTTGTATGTCCCATAAAGGTTCTTCATTAAATTACGTGTTTTCGCAAAAACTTCAGTGAGAAGAAACTTTTTGTGGAAATCTGTGGGGAGACCAAAGAAATACAGTATTATGAACATTAATATTTTTTGGTGTACCATTGTGTAGTACCAAGGATGTAGCAACCACCGTCAGAAAAGTTATGGAGTATAAGACCAAGAAGCAGGTTTAACGAGCTCACTGCAAGAATGGATCATTTTAGTCCTCCATTCCATTATGGAAGGATCTCAGTCCTTGCCACTATTTCTCTACTATAGTTAATGCTGCAGAGAACACCTGTGCATGTTTCTTAGTGTATACAGGGAAACGCTAAAGACCACACTTAGAAGTGCCATTTTTGTTTCACGAAAATTTTACTAGCTATTTTAAAAATTCCTTCCAAAGTCACTGTATAAATAAATGTATGCTTTGATTTTCAGCTTTTGCCATCATTTTTGTAAACAAAGAACATTAACGTTCTAATATGGCATCAAATGATATATTATTATTTTATTTCTTTACTTATAACTAATGAATCACTGCTTGGCATACTATTGGGTAACTTTTCTCAATGTATTGCTCACTGTTTCCTTCTTTTGTGTATGGCCTCAAACTTTGGCAGTCACTGCTAATTATTTTCCTCTTAGGTATTTTTCACTTCTTTTCCAGCTGATTCTGATTTTATTTGAGATCCTAACGTGTTCAGTTAAATTTATCTGCTATCTTTCCTTGAGTCTGAATGTGGCTATGTGATCAACTGCAGCTAATGGGAAGTAAATAGAAGTCACTGGAGTCTTCCGTGAACTTTTAAAAAGACACTTCTCTTACTCTGGTCCTTTACTTCCCCTTTCTATCTGTAACACAGACTGGATAACCAGAGAAGACAAATATGGCTGTGAGAAGTAACCCTACGGGGCAATTCAAAAGCCAAGCATGGTTAACCTCCTCAGGCGGCCTCCTTTGTGACCAGCCTATACATATGCTAATGACTCTCAAAATAAATTTCTGCAGCAAGTAGCATTATCTTCCACTATTACCTGATCTTTCTATCATTTTAATTAGCTCATTTGATTGTTCTTGATGTGTTTTTATATATGACATATACAAATCCTGTGTCAGTTATATGTGCCCCAAATATCATCTCACAAAGATAGGAAACTTGTTCTGTTTCTCACCTTCACTGTGGGTCATGAAGAAATTATCTCCTCTGGTAGCTCATGGGTCAGTTTTCATCCTTTGTACTGTAAGTCCACAAATACATGCTTAATGAACACATCTCTAAACATCAGGACAGAGGGCCATGGTCTGTCCCTGATTGTCATTTTGATAAAGCTTGTTTTTTCCTTGCCTGATTGATCCTACCATCCAGACTGACCACTTAAGAAACTATTTACAAACCACTTTGGTTAGCTTTCGAGTGATCCATCTTTTTGAGCTGGTGTAGAAATAGTCTTGCTGACATACAGTGGAAATTTTTCTTACATTATTTAAGGCAAAAAAAAAAAATCCTGGCAAAACTAAAAACAATATTATAATAATTCACCAGATGCACTGTAAAATTAAGTGGACATGAGGTGTCCAGAGAACTTGAAACTAACATATTTTATTAAGGTATAGAAGGAAATAGAGACTAATTCCTGAATATTTTAGCCACACTCATTAGTTATTATAAAATGTTCAGTTTACTAAAGTAAAGTAGTTTGCCTGCTGTCAGATTTGGATTTGATTTAAAAACATATTGTCTGTGGAGAAATCCTAAAAAGAACTCAAAGCAACAAACTACATTACAAAACAAACTACAAGATGGGTCATATTGAATGCTCTTTCAGGATGGCTTGTTTCCCATTGTGACTGTGAAGAGATGATGATACTTTGAACCAGGAAATACATCTCTACCTAAACTTCAGTGTTTTCTTTATGCTTGCATAAAAATTGAGACAGGAAGGATCATGACTAACAACAGCCTGGATGAATCTGAGGGTATAGCTTTCTGGAGTCAAAACTGCCTTGGGTGCAGCCTCCCGGCACAGTGCTTCCCTGAGCACCCAGTCTGCAGAGCCTCCTTCCCTGACTTTTGTCTCTGCTCTCTGACAAGGATGAAGTTGCCAAGCCTCCTCCTTAGAGCTGCAACTCGGGCTTGTGAGGGTTGACACCAGGTTATGTATAACTTTGGACCACAGTGTTCTAACTTGATTCAAGCAAATGCTATGTGTGAGTATATGAAATTTTGAATTCACGGAAGATTGGAAAACTAAGGCTGTTCATCATTGCTACTTTTCCCTTACAGTTCTGCCTATAAGAAATCTCCTAAGAGGTACATGCTTTACCCCATCCTTTATCTTCTAACTCATCACTTTTTATTTATTTTAACTGAAGAGTCCTCTGCATTCCAAGCATTCCACAAGCTAATTAAAATGTAAACCTAGTATAGTCACTGACAGATCTGAAAGAGCATCTATGATTTTCAGGTGGTAGTACTTGGGCCTTCCTCTTTCTCTTACCTCACTGTGAAAGAGAGGAGGATTTCCTGGGTTTATTCTTTACCTATGTGCAGACTCCTATTCCTCCTTCCCCCAGGTTGTGGCAATGCTAAATCCTAGGCAAGATATCCCTTGGCCCCATATCTCCAATGCCACCTATGCAACAGAAGCTACACTTAGGAGTCTTTTAAATCAAGATGCTTTTTGGGGAAGTTTATTCCTTCACTATGACTACTTGGAGCTACGTACCTGTTGCATGTGATTGTGAATTTCACGAATTTGGATTCTGTCCTGCTGGTTTATCTTTTCTAGCCATGCTTCCCATCTTAGTTTGGGTCAAAGACAAGAGCGGATTAGGGAGCACTGAAGTCAGTTTTATGTGTGTCTTGAGTGATGCCTTTGAATCCCCAGCTCCCTCCTCCACAGACCAGCTCGAGGGTGGGCAGTTGGACCTATATCCTGAGAACCACCCCACCAGGCATCAGGATCCTGTGCTATATCTGTTCCTCACTTCACTATGCTCTCTCACTCGTGAAAAGGCCCCTTTTGGTGCACCCACCCACTTCATCCAGGTGTGTGTCTTTCATCTTGTGCCCCTCCTATTTCTTGTTTTGTATAAATGTTTTGGCTATGATTCCATTATTTCTTCTCTTTGTTTGTGTTTTTGTTGCTTTCATAGAATGGT
This sequence comes from Fukomys damarensis, assembly GCF_012274545.1. Classification (NCBI taxonomy): domain Eukaryota; kingdom Metazoa; phylum Chordata; class Mammalia; order Rodentia; family Bathyergidae; genus Fukomys; species Fukomys damarensis. Next base: position 120,354,520 of record NW_022900928.1, read on the forward strand.
AATGATTTCCAAAACGTTGCCAAGGAGATCTTTGTGTGAATTTATTGAATGTATTGTGCTTTTTCTCTTTCAATGCTCCTCTTCTTTAAGCCACCTGAGTTTATGAGGAGTGGAATGATTCCAACCCACTGGAATTTTTTTGATATCAGTTCTGAGATGTACTTCATGCTCGTTGAAATACCAAGCAAAACCACACACCTCAAACAAAACAAATCACGTACCAAAAAACTTGGTGTACTTTGTCAGCATAGTTTGTGGAGTAATCCATCCCTTCATTCCTTCCTTATAAGTTAACATTTCATAGATGCAAGGTCTGATCTTTATGCTATCTCCTCTGTTTACTCATTCTTAAAATGAGATAAAAATCTAAAAGTGTGTATATGAACAAGATAAACAGATTTCTTGCCCACATGGCATGTTCATTCTCCTAGATTTTTCCATTGTTTAAGTTTTGCACCAAACAATATTTTCCATTTTAGTAGTTTTATAGTCAGCTTTTTATATCTGATAAAGTTATCCTAATCAATACTAATCTGTTTTTGAAGCCTCCATAGTCACACAGCACCAATTACTTATGAGAAATGTATTTTTCTTTCTACACACGTATACAAATGCACATGATATTGGTTTTCTTTCTCTGATGAACTCTAACTAGTATACTTTAATAAATATTTAAATAATGGAGATACATACTTGTATGTACATGAACACAAAATGATATTTTTACAAAGCTACCATTCTACTGCTTAATTTTCAGTAATGTTATGAAGTGATGATTCTGAGAAAAAAGTTATCAGAAATTCATTTGTAAAAGTCAATATGCTATGTAGCTTGTCTCTTTTGAGGGCCCACAGTCTCTTTGCTTTTGAGTGTACACTTCTTTAACTCTGCCTAACAAATCTGCCTATATCTCTCAAAAAAAAAAATCAGTAGATAAAGAAATCAAAGAGCCTTTGAAAAAAGATTGATATTGATCACATTACCTTACCTGATATAAAGACTGACTATAAAAGTATTGCAATAGAAAATATGGTTTGGGGAAAAATTTGAATAATGAACAAATGGTGGATTCTATGTGCAAAATTGGAATAAAATTAAAAATTATATTGTAAAGGTTAATTTTACTTATCAACTTCTGTTTTTTATGAGATTAGCATTTACATAGGTAAATATTTCATATGGACAGAAAGTCTACCTGTTCTTGTCATATGGAAAGAAATTAATGAATATTTTTCATCTGTATGTATAATATTTTGGACATAGGCATCTCTTGTATACTGTTTTTTTTTTTTTTTTTTTTTTTTTTTTTTTTTTTTTGGTACTGAGGATTGAACTTGGGTCCTTGTGCTTGAGAGGCAGTGGGTGGAACCACTGAACTAAATCCCCAGTCCTAGTATATGCTGATTTTTAAAAGTTCTTACACTAAATTTTCCATATTATATTTGTAGACAATGCTTTCATTCATAAATTTTACTTTTTACTCATTCTTGAAATAATTATAATGACAAATGGGATTGCATCAACCTAAAAAGCTTTTGGGTAAAAAAGGAAAAAAAAAAAAAACAGCAAAAAGGTGATCAACAGATTGGGAGAAAATATTTGCAAATCATACACTGGATAAGAAGCTAATATACAAAATATATAAAGAATGAGCAAATAGCCCTATTAAGAGTGAGCAAAGAAACTTAATGGTCATTTCTTAAAAGAAGATATATAAATGGCCAAGAGATATAAGAAAAAAGTTTAACATCACTAATCATTAGGAAAATGCAAATTAGAATCACAAGGAGAAATTACCTCTGACCTGTTAGAGTTACTATCTTCAAAAATGTAAAAGATAACAAGTGTTGAGCAGGATACAGGAAATCCTCATATACTGTTATCAATCTGTAAATATAGTTTTTCTATTTCTTCACTAACTGCTTTAGCTGTATCTTCACAAATGAATCTCATGGCCAGGGATTTAGCTCAGTGGTTCTATCTCCTGCCTCACAAGTGCAAGGTCCCAAGTTTGATCTGGGCACCAAAAACAAAAGCAAAAACAAAAACAAAAAAGTATCCTAAATCCCATAGTACTGATGAGAGAAAATATATTGATCTGATTTCTAAGAATAAATGCGGCCCCCTTCTCATATGTTAAATGATTCTACCTTAAATTAACTTTATTTGAGAACAGTTTTTGTCCTTGTGTATTCTGGTTTCTTTCACATTTTGGCTCTTTTTATCTTCCAATGATATTTATTTTTAGAAATGAAACGATGAAGAAGTGTTTAGCAACTGTTTGTACACGGGTGGGGGATTCAGTCTGATGGACTAAACATGTGAAACTAAAGTATGACTGGGATAGGAAATTTTCATGATGTTGTAGAACACTCAAACAGTGCAAATTGGGCCCTATTAATTTCTCTGGCTTCAAGATTTATCTGCTCAATTCTTTCCTTGGAAAGCAATAGCCAGAACTTCAGGAGTATTTCACACAGCTTATGTGTAACTAGCAATACATATTATCAGTGGGTGTCAGGGTCATGACATTTTCCTTCCCAACATTGCCTAATGTTTCTGAGTCTCAAATCTTTTTGAGATTTTGAAGGGTGGAATTACAATTCCTCACTATAGCTCCCTATTCAAATAGAGTTGTCCTTGAAGGTCTTTGGGAATTGGTTCTGGGGTCCTTCCTACAGATACCCAAAACCAGGCAAGCTTGAGTCTCTTATTTAAAATGCTGTGGTATTTGCCAATAACCTGCAATACCCTCCTACATATTTTAAAGCATTTCTAGATTACTTTAATTATAACAAATACAATAGAAGTTCTACGTAAATTGTTGCACTGTGTTGTTTAAGGAACGATACCAAGAAAAGTATGGAGAATATGGAGGGCAGATAGCACTTTCAGGTTTACAACCTCTTACCTCTCTTCATAGATGCCATTACTTCGTTTCCACCCTGTCATCTAGAAATTAATTAACTTCACAAAAACCTTCTTTGTGGGTTTGGATTTCATTTTAAAATTTCATCTCAAAATGCTCACAGAAAAGAAAAGGCTTATTGAACCAAAACTATCATTTTAATTACAAATATATTTTTAAAAATTAAGTGTTGGGGATACAAGGGGTGGGAATGATTAAAGTATGGGAATGATTAAAGTATATTATATGCATTACAAATATTCTAAAATTAAACTCATTATTCTCTATATCTGACATATATTAATAAAATTGGTAAGTGCCAGATTAAGGTAGGACATTTTAAAGTGTGAAAATATTCTTTTTTTTTTCTTAAGACTCAAACAATTCTTAAAATTAGCAATTTTAACTTTTTGGAAAACTTTCGAATTATTGTGCTTTTGAATTATACATTTGTTATTATATTTTCCCCATTTTCTTAATTCTTTATTGATAATTGAGTGTTTCCTCTAAATATTTCTTAAAGAAAACACAAATGAAGTACGAGATAACCTGGGCTATCATGAAGCCTTTAATATAACCAAGAATCTGTTTAAATAATGAAGTACAATGAAATATAAGCAAGATGGGTGCACAGGGAAATGCTGTGGAAATCAGACTAAGAAGTAATCATTTAGGGAATTAAGAACATTAGGGAAATTTCATGAAGTTGCTGTCTTTTGGATTGGAATGTGAAGCGCAACATGTTCTTTTCATAGTATGAATGGGAGTTGGTAACAGGTCTTCAGTATCTGGTCGAAGGGAACAGTAAGCAAAAATTAGAAGTGTGAAAAAATTTGGGCTACATAGAAAATGGTATACATCCTTTTCTGGATGTTCCCTTAGATGTACGGAAGAGGCTGTATATTATAAAATTGAATTGGGGTCAGGTTAATGAAACTTTGAAGGATTTTTGCCTTTGTACAAAGCGTATGGTCACTCAGTCTTGTTAAATAGTTTTTACAATAATGGCATGATCAAATAAAACCCTCCCTTATGAAGGTAAATCTGGGGAAAGTGTAAAAGATGGATGGGAAAAATCAGAGAATAGAGGCTACCACAAAAGATCAGAGATCACAAAAGATCACAAGAGTTCTGACTGAGGCACAGATGTAAGCAAAGAAAGGCATACATAGGAGAGTTGCTATGAGTATATAATTGATAGGAATTATGAGCTAAATAGGAACAGTTACTCCAACCATGATGGTGGAATTTGAAAATGATATTTATTAAACATATGCATTAGGCAATACAGACTGGAAAACACTGAATTAATAAGAACTTAGGTGCTCTTCAATATGTGGATGAAAGGCACAGAACTGACTTTAAAAGCATAATTACTTTAAAAATCATTTAAAAGTCATACTGGGATGCAGCCATGCAAGGTTGTAAAACCTACACTCATGCTAAAGGAAAGGTAAATGTGAGTTTCTTTTGGCTTCCATTCAAAACTAGTGGATATATTAAATTACTATGGATACTTTAATAATGTCCATAGATCAGTCCACTCTTCCAACTCCACTGGGCCATGGAGCAACCCTCCCTGGCAGATCAGGATCACTTTCCAGGAGAACACAGGCATCTCTCCTGGAAGGGCATGTGGAACAGTAGGCATTTCAAGTGCTGCCTACGAGTACTACAAGATCCTCCCAGGTTCATGGTGTCAGCCAAAATAAATGGGTCAAGGTGGTGCGTCTTCTCTTGCACCTGGGATTTTCGTAGAAACAAAACTATCTACTTCCTGATCACAGTAATATGGCCCCTACAGAATATAAACAAGGACAAAAAGGCATTCCTCCAGAAAGAAGAATTTCTAGCTCTCTGTGCCTCTTCTAAGTTTCTGTTTTCACCAAATACCCCACCCACCCTACTTAGGTTGAGCCAGTATAACTAGACACCATTTGCCAATTTCCCTTTGCTGATTTCTGTTCATGGTGACCACCCATTTCCTCTGCATGTTCTCCAGCCACATACTGTTCTTTGGGTATACCAACTTTTTCTTTCTTTAAAATTGTTCATGTCTGTGAAGTACTTATTCTTCAGTTTGGAATACTCTGCACACACTTGATCTCCTTTAATCTTCTATGAACCTACACAGTAGACTTTATTAACCTCACTTTGCAAATGTGGTCACTTAGAACCGTGGGGATCAATGCAGTTTCTCTAGGTCTTCTGTTTCTCATTAAGTACTTCATCCACTAAATGACAAATAGGGCATGGATAGTTGATGTATGCTTCAATGCTGGTTTAAACATCTCATGAGTAGACAGAGCTGTTTGTAGTGTGTCTTTAGAAGTGGGCTGCGTGTTCCTAGTTGGTGATGCTCCTACTGTTGTGAGTGGACATCCTCTCTCGCCTTGCCTTAGATAAAAACTTCTCATCCCTTCGGTCTCAGCTGGGTTTTAGTACCTCTTGGCAGCTGTGTATGACTTCACTGAAACAAACCCCATCCTGCATTCTCACAGTATACTGGGCTGCTCTTCTGTGTGATTATATGATTAATGTTTATATCCCCCTTGGAAGCCCTTGTGCATCCATTAAGCAAGGCAAATCTGTTTTTGTTCATTGTTATGTCCCTGTGTCCAGCAGTTTCTAGCCCAAGTAACTGCTTAATATATATTTGTTGAATGGATGAATGAATAATTAAACCTCACTCGAGTAAGCTGACCTATTTGTTAGAAAAGCAGTACTTTGATAATCCAGTACTGGAAGTGACTCTAAAGACTTTTTTTTCCTACTAAGCACATTTTCTTATTGTGAAACAGACCATGAATTCAATTCCCCTGTTATTTAAACCATTGCACAGAAGTAAATGAAGCTACATAAAATTAGGTAAGTCAAGTGGAGGAGTATTTGAGAAGTTTCTATTTGAGGACATAAAACTAGTTTTATCTAGAATGAATTATTAAATCTATCAAAGATGTCAGATGTTAAGTTTTTATTTCCCAAGAATATTAGCCACATAAAGTCTCAGACTTAGTGGATCAAATGCATTTCCAAGTATTCACTTTAGTTCAAGTTAAGGATAAATGTATCTCAGCTGGCCCAAAACATAAATGTCAACTTGTGAGGTATTTACATGACATGCTTAAACTTTCCTCCAGATGAAGCTAAATTTTGAACTAAGGATCTTATTTTTCCACTTCGTCTTGATAGTACAGCTGTAACTGAAATATGTACACATTTTGTTATTTAAAGGAACTATGATGGAGGGTAGTTTGAGAGGTGAGCCTGAAATTCTTATCTGGGTTCATTCTTTGAATAATGCCAACAGCCTATTCAATGAGTTTTGGTGCTATCCCCACTGTGCAGAGGGAGTGAATGAGGCAGAGAGCTTTGCTAGCTCAGCGCTTCGAGAATTAGGTGAGGCAGAAAAATGTTTTTGTGGGACGAGTTTCTTGCAGTGATATAGAACAGGTATTTCTGTGACATTTTGATCTTTTAAAATGTGCATTTTTATGTAAATAAGGAAGGGAAGAGGGGTTGATGGGAGAGGAGAGAAATGGAGAAAAAAAATCAAGGTATATCAATGTAAAAGTACAAGTTCCCTATGATGAATATTATCATTATGTATATTTAATAGGTACCAATAAAGTTAACTGAGAAATATATTGGTGCCATTGTGAAAAATGTGCAGTTTTTGGGCCGGGGATTTAGCTCAGTGGTTCAGTGGCCTGCCTTGAAAGCACAAGGACCCGAGTTCAATCCCCGGTACCAAAAAAAAAAATGTGCAGTTTTCATGAAGGATGGTGAGGTATCAGTGAAGAGTGCTGGGAAGCCACTGAGAGATTTTTGTATGAAACTTCTGTGCTTTGGTGGTATGAAATTTGACAGAAAGGAAGAACTGGGAATTGGGAGACTTGGGTCTCAGCTCTGGTTTGCAGAAACTTCTTGTAAAATCATTAATAAATCAACTTTCTTATATCTATAAAGTGAACAAAATAAATTCAGTGTGATTCCAGAAGTAGAATTGCCACTGGGTTGCATCAGAAGGCCCAGAAACTTTTTAAAAATACAGATTCCTGGCTCTTGCCCAATATTTAACAAGTCAGAGCCTCTGGGAGAAGAGTCAAAGCCTAAAATTTTATATTTTTAAGAATTTCATAATGATTCTTGTAAATTAATGAATTACAGATGGAAAACATCCAGAACCAGATTGTAAGCTTTGGCTTTTCCACAATCAACAAACTAATCACCATTGACATCCCCAGAGCTACAATGGTGACTGGTGAAGGTATCATTGGGCTTGACATCACACAACTGTTCGTGGTCTGAACTGACTGGATTTTCTAAGCAACACGCCAAGTAATAATCTGGGAGAGACTGAACCATGCTATTATTACTCTCTTCAAGGTCAGTAAGTGTCATAAATTAGAGATGAGGCACAGTTCTGCCACCAAAGGAGACTCATGGATAGCTTGTCGGGGAGAAGCTTACCAAGTACAACTCTCATCTTTGGAAGTCGCCTCCTGCAGCAGGTGGGTAGACCACCTGTGACTGCCATTTAGACAAGAGCTGATGAGCACCAGAACCAGAGAAGTAACCTTCTACATACAACGGTGGAGCCAGAGTCTATCAGGCTAAAGCCCTTACAATTTAGTTTTATTTTCTAAATTTTTCTTATTATATGTTTGCAGCACATAATGTTTACATTTATCTGAGGGTGTGGTTATACATACTTAACATATCTTGATTCTTTTTATTTCCTTTCCTTCCCCTTCTCTTCCTCTCGCTCTGTGTCTGGATCCCCTTCTCATTCATAAAAGATCAATTTCCCAGCTTTCTGTTGTCTAGCCTTTATTTTGAAAAGTATTTATATTTTGGCTTTCTCAAATAAGAAAAGTTATATGATAGGTAAGCTCATATGTCTGATTTATTTCACTCAGTTTTATGGTCTCAAGGTGCATCCATTTTCCTACAAATGCCTCAAATTTAGAAGGAAAGGTGTTGCTTCAGAGACAAACATGCCTGTACTTGTATGTTCACTCTCACATATTCTCCTTTGCGGCTGTTTCCTTTGTGTCCTCTCACTATCATTGCCTCTAGTGTGTATATACAAATGTGCCTCAGAAGGTTTTGTGGTGTTTGGGGCAGTAGTCAGAACTGCTAGGAGTTAAAAATTTGAAATTGAAACAGTGATGCTTTGCAGACTTTTAATTCTTTCACTGAAACAACTGATTCATGGTTAAAGCCTAAGATTCTTCATTAGGTTTTATTTGAGCTCATTCCGTTTTCCTAGTGTGGACATTCATTACTATGATTTTTCCATGTGGAACTGCTTTCACTGTGTCCCATAGATTCCTGTATGTTGTACTGGTATTATCATTTATTTGTAAAAACTGACTTATTTCTTCTTTAATTTCCTGTGTGACCCATTGATTGTTGAGAAGAGTGTTGTTCAATTTCCATGTGTTTGTGAAGTTCTTGTGGTTTCTTATGCTAATGATCTCCAGTTTAATTGCACAATGGTCTGATAATATATGCGGGATAACTTTGATTCCTTTGCATTTATTTAACATGTTCTATGAGGTAGTACATGGTCTATTTTGGAGAATGACCCATGTGCAGGCAAAAAGAATGTATAATTCTGATTTTGTGGGATGTAACACTCTGTAGATGTGTGTTAAATCCATTTGTTCAATATCTTGGTTCTGTTCTAATATTTTGTTGTTGATTTTTTGTCTAGATGATGTCTCTGCTTGTGACAGTGGGGTATCCCCCACTAGAATTGTATTAGTGCTTATTTTGTTTTTCATGTTACTTAATATTTGTTTTATATAGCTGGGGGCATTAATATTTGGTGCATATATATTTATGATTGTCATATCTTCCTCTTGGATTGTTCCCTTTACAAGGATGTAGTGACCTTCTTTGTCTCTCTTAATCAGTTTTTGTTTGAAATTTATTTTGTCTGTGAATATGATAGGTTCCCCTGATTTTTTATGGACTGCTATTGCATGGAGAATGTTTTCATCCTTTTACTCTCAGTCTACGAGTTTATTTTTGAACTGGGTGTCTTTCTTGTATACAACATATTGTTGGATTTTGCTTCTTAATCCATTCTGCCAATCTATTTCTCTTGATTGGTGAATTGAGGCCATTAACATTGATGGTTATAACTATATGTACTGACATCATTGTCATGTTATTGTCCTTTTGTTGACTCTTTTTAATGTTTCCCCCTCTTCCTGTAGTTTCTTGATTTGAATAATTGATTTGCTCTATTGGTTCTCATGGTGTTGTGACCTTCATTGTCTTTTTCTAGGACATTGTTTAGAATTGTTTGTTGTTCTGGTTTGGTATTCATGGTTTCTTAGGTATTATTTGTCATGGAAGTATCTCATTTCCTAATGCATTTTAAAAGAGAGTTTTTCAGGGCACATTAGTCTAAATTGGAGGTTGTTTTCTCTTAGGGCTTAAAACACCTCAGTCCAGGCTCTGCTTGACCTGAGGGTTTGTGTTGAAAAGTGTTCTGTGATTCTGATGAGCTTTCCTTTGCATGTGATTTGTTTCTTTTCTCTAACTGCTTGCAGTATTTTGTCTATATATGTCTAGGTTTAGAATTTTTTTTTTGAACATGGCTAATTGGAGTCCTATATGCCTCACTTATCTGTATGTGAAATTCTTCCCCTCTGTTTTGGAAGTTTTCTGTCATTAATTCTGTGATCAGTTTTTTAAAGTCTAGTGTAGCTTCTATTGTTACTTCATGGATTTCTATCAGTCTTATGTTATTCTTCTTTGCATTATCTAGTAATAGATAGTAAGGGATCTCATGACCCTTACTATTTTTAAGACATCTCTCTTTACCTGGTCACTGACTGCAATCCCACCTTCTATATCTGAAATTCTATCTTCACATTCATTGATCCTGCTAAGAATGCTTTTAATAGAGTTTTTAATCTGAATATCTGAATCTGTTTCATGGTTTCCATTTCTTTTTCTTATGTTAGGCGTTCATGGTTTCCATTTCTTTCCTATGCTGGCATTCATGGCTTCTGTTATGGTCCTGACCTCCTCTATTTTTTTTGTCTGTCTCTGTTCTAGAGTCTCTAATCACATCTTTCATTGTGCTCACCATGTCTGTGGTTATCTGGGAAATTATTTCTGTTGTGAATTTTTCTATAGCCTGATTGATCTCTTTTGTTACTTATTGTGCTATGAGTTCAGGGTGTCCTGGTGGTTGATTGTCAGACTTTTCCACCTTGTTTCCCCTAGAATTAGCCATCAGTGAACTGGACATCTGTATTTGTGCCTTGCTTAAGTGTTTCCTTATTTTTATTTTTGTCACTGGGCTGTGCTTGGTTTAATTCCTGGGATAGTTCTTTGATCTTCTTGATATAGCTGTTCTTTAGGCTTCGAGTCTCTAATGACCAAGAGACTCTCTCCTTTCCATAATATCAGAAATGACAACTCATTAAATCAATCACACGCCTTTAGCCCACTTGTTACAATCAACAACACAATAGCATCAAGCACAGCTTAGAAATTAACACTTTTTGGTAGTTATTAATCTATCACCTTTAACCACTTGAATTAAATCAAAATAGAGGATCAGTCCAAAATATGTTGGTAGTGACCAAACTCTTCAATACAGCAACTTTACCCTTCAGGATGGGAACATAGAAGGAGTTTGGAGTAGAGGAGTAGATAGGTTAAAGAATAGGTCAAGGTTACAAGTGAAGCCAGAGTACACAGGATGATCTTGCAAACTCCAGGAAACTGTTGAAGACAAGAAGGAAAGACAGAGTGCAAGAACAAAGACAAGAATAGAACAATTTAACAATAATAGGGAAGCTATAAGTTGTACTTACTTTCCTTTGAAGCTAATGACCATTGAGTGAAGGATAAAGTGTGAAGAAAAGAAAAAGAAAGAAGAAATGTGAATTAGGGCAGAAACAGGAACAAAAAGTGAGATGAAGAATAACATGCATAAGCAAGAGACTGAGCAGGAAAAGGAAGGAAAAAATGAAGAATTGGAAAAAAACAAAATTTTAAAAATAGAAATTAAAAATAAGAGGAAAAGAAAGACAAAAATTAGAAGAGCCTCTTTCAGGGTATATCTCTGCTATCACAGTAGACAATGTGGGTAGCAATGTGCACAATTAAGTCAATTAGTCTCAGCTAGTCAACAGCAGACCCCTGAGATTCAGTCTGAATTCTGGTTGCAAAGCCCAAATTCTGCTTCCTGACCTCCTGCAGGGTTGAACTCTGTCAGGTTCTATTGCAGGCTCCTGCTGCCCTTCCGCTGTAGATAGTCCAAGTTCTGATGGAAGGTGGTGATCCCTCCAACTTACCAACTACAGAGGTCTGATGTTCCTTTATTGTTGTTGTTCACTTCCTTTCTATCTTCTGGATCTCAGTCAAATGGCCTTTATGACCACCTAGGCTCCTGCAGTGTGGATCCAGGTACAGGCACAACCATGAGGCCTGAGGCGGGTGGGGGCAGGATACTGCGGAGGTGCCCATAAGGTTCTCACCTGTCTGCCCTGATGAAGGCCCAAGGTGCTGGAGGTGGTGGAGGAGGAGCAGTGAGCTCCCTGTGCAGCTACTCTGATGAAGGCCTAGGGCATTGCAGATACTCTGCATATTTTCAGTTTCATTTTCCCTCTCAAAATCTTGCATTGGAAAACTCATGGATTGTGAGCATGTCTATAAGATGGCGGTAGTTTAAACCTAGTTGATCACCAAGATGCTAGTTTAAAAGCTGACAATAGCTGCTATTGTCATTGTACTTTCTTTAGACAATAGAATCCTGGTTGTGGTCCTTTGAAGGTGTTCCACATGATGGCTTCCCTACGTGATATTGTTCATTCTGTTAAGGTATCAACCAAAGAATTTCCTGCTTTGCAGTTTGGGTCTGCAAGCATTTATTGCACTATCCCTGCAAGCACATTGCTGTACCCAGTACTTTTAGACAAAGATCTATGGGTTGCTTAGAAACAGAGCCAAGAAACAGGTTGCATTTGAAATCCCATAGTTGTAATAGCTAGTATATTAAAGTTCACCTAGCTGGAGCAAGCATTCAACTCACCAGCACCGTGACCTCACTGTGTGGGGAAGGTAGCTGCTGCAGGAAGGAAGCTTACATGTGAACAGCATGGATCCCACACTCTGCTAAAATCAAATAGAACTTTTCCTCTTTGTTAGAGATGCTTTAATACATAAGAAATAGACCAGCAGGATGCCCACGTCTGAGACACTCATCCTTTCTATCCAACTCAAAGAGCACCAGTTTTTACTGCTTTTATTCATCAAGAAAAATTATATCATGCAGCAAATCATTTTACCAAAAGAAAGTACAATCTTATATACTCTGAGTTTTGGAAAAGTACATTTTTCTGTATATCCTAATGAAAAGTTTGTATTTGAACAACTCTGACTTTTCACTAGACCATGCTATGCAATAAGATAAAAAGTATAGAATTCAGTGAAAAATAAACTTCACTTTTAATCCTGAATCCACCACTGACTATATTTTGACCTCTCATATTATGTTCTGAGCCTCTATTTCTTCATTGATGAAATAGAGACTACAAAGCTGTTCTGAATGTTAAAGGAAACAATCTGTATGTTCGGGTTGTAAGAGCCCACAAGTACTCTAAAAAAAAAAAAAAATCCCTAAGCTATCTCAGAAACAGGTGTGTGCTTATATTTGTGCATCTGAGCTCTTTCATAGCAGAATGCATATGAACTATGCACTGAGGATCTTGGTTTTAGGCTCTACTTACCTTTCGCTCATCAGTTGACTTTTAGCAGGTCTATCTCAGATTGTGTCCTTGTGTTAAAACTGAGCATAATCCAGGTAAATATTATGACGACTAATTGAGAGAATTTCTGTAAAGCACTTGGAACGTGGTTGTCACTCTGAGGATCCTAGTTTCCTTCCCCTTTACCCTTATGCCTTCTAATATGGAGAGAAATAGGGAGCAGAGGATAATTAAGTGTAGTATATTTCATGCTTGCATCATACTAATGATGTATTCAACATCTATTTTGATGTTGATTTTTATCTATCAACAACTACTTTGGACAGTTCAAAGTGTTGTATAATCCTCATTTCAGCACTTTTGGGGAAACACTGTTATCACCGTTTCACGGATAGCAAGGCTCAGAAACGACATAACTCATTGCGAGTCTCTCAGATGCCAATGCCAAGCATGCATGTTCTGTCTTCTCTTTTCCACTTAGCTAACCAAGCTTGTTTTCTCATTAATCACGAGTACCTCTGCTGTTTTATTTTTGTCTGTTTTTATCATTCCTTATATTTAAATGAGGAAAAGTTCTGCCTTAAAAACACACGCAGGCCTAACCTAAGCTGTTTTTAGACATGCTGTAATCAAGAAAGTATCATTTTTTTAGCCTGAGTATTTGATTTTTGCTTTTATAAGTAGATAATTGAGATGCACTTAGGCCAAAAAAAAAAAAAAAAAAAGACAGGAAGGAATCACACTTTATTATTTGCTTCACAAAAAAGGTGTACAGTTTGAAGAAGTCTTACCTTAAAGGATTAGACAGCTTGTGTGACTAATAAGAATACTGTCCCTAAAGGAAAGTGGATCTTACAAATACAAGAACACTCAATTAGAGTTTTAAATTAGAATGTAATTATATGTTCTTCTCTGTTTTTATTTTTGAGGAAGAAGAGAAGAGAGCTTTTAATCTTTTAGGTCTCATTAATCTTTAGGCCCTGTTTTGGGGAAAAGACAATTTTAGACAGTGTTTAAATTTAAGAAGCTGCTTTGCATCTTGCCTTATTTTGGAACTAGTCCAATTCCTGAAGGTCTCAGTGCAGATAAGTTTTCTTATACCTGGCTTTTTAAATCACTGCATTTTATAATTCAAAAGGGGATGAGCTGTTGATATGGATTTCTGCACTCAGAATAATGAAATTGTCAATATGCTTAGAGATGTATAGTATGTAATAGGACATGTAGAGAAATAGCCCATTCAACCTCCAGGACGAAGTGTTCTGCCTTTGAATTCTCAAAACCATAATCTGGATAGTTGTCTTAACTCTTGTCTACCCTTGGTTCCAAAACACTCTCTTTTATCATTTCCATGGATATTTTCCATAGAGAGAAATAAAAGGTTATAGTTTGATTATAGTAGGTCAGACTTTTTACCTTGTCTGATCAATAGTGCTTCCTGGGACTTCATAGAGAAGAACGACAAATACAAAGACTGATGGATTTATCTGTAAATCTATTCATATTTGAAGTTCTTCATTTATCTACTGCCTGAATTGGCGTGAAACAACTATTTGAGCTTCAAATCTCTTGAACAATAAATAATGCACTTCTTAGCAAATTCATGAACAGTTTGGTATAAATGGGAAATAGATCTCTATTTGCTTAAGTTGGATCAATTCTCTCATTTTGGCAATCCCTGATTCCCATCATGTAGTTCACTTGTCAACTCTTTTCTATTATTTGACCCTGATATATTTTCTGAGAAGGACTTCAGTACAAGATATCAGTTGAGCTATTAATGTTCTAGATTTGCTTGCAATTACTCTGCATTTCTTTTTTAATCTATTGCTCTAAATGTTATAAATATAGCTCTTGTCTTCAATTCACCGATGGTTAAATATATCAAGTGGGTTGTAATCCTCATAGCTATTATGAGATAAGATTTACCTACCTTTACTCTTAATTATGCAAGTATACTCATTAGGGTTTTCTCTTAATCATAGGGGTGTGCTCATTAAGGACGAAGTGGAATCTAGCACATTTGGTTAGTGTGCTTTGTAGTCAGACAGCAACAAATTCTAGCTACATTTATATGAGGTCAGCCATGCCAAAACATATTTATCTATGATATGTCTTTAGGGTCTGAGAAATTTAGAGTTTGAAAAATGATAGGGGTCACTCAGGACCCATTCTCCAAATATACTTAAGACACTGAGGAGAAAAGAGGCAAAGAAACTACAAAAATCCTTGCAAAGAAGCATTCAGAGAACTTGTGGCAAAGTGAAATTAATATTCACTCCTTTCTTCCAGGTTCAAATAAGCCCAGTTTATGCATTGTTGGTGATGTATTTGCATCTTTTAAGGACACATTACAGAATTATTCAGACAGGTAAGGAGAAATTACATTTTACAAGTGCTGTCTTATTTTTTCTTTAAAAAAGGCATAGGGATTAAAAAAACTCTTGCTGAGAAAATAATTATAGATGGAAACACAAATAACTGGAATGCTATTTAGAGACATCTGACACCATAGTAGGAGGCTAAAAGTAGCAAAATAAACAAGTCATTGAATTCAGGAGCTAGGAATAGTATTTAAAACTACACTGTCCAATGTTTTTGAAACAATGGCACACATAAGGCTCAGGTAGAGGACTTATGACAAGTACATGACCTGAGTTTGATCACCAGTACCAACAAAGAAAAGTGTACATTAGATGGTTTATGATAATACAAACAAAATTTAATATTATTTTAAAGACATTATGCATTTGTACTTATGTACATATGTAGCTGTCTTTATAATACATAAATATAAATATAGATAGATATAGATAGATATAGAAATACAATTATTTTTTGTTTTGTTTTGATTTTTTGAGACAGGGTCTCACTCCATAGTTGAGACTGACCTGGAAATCACTATGTAGCCCAGGCTGGTCTCAAATCCACAGCAGTCCTCCTGCCTCAGCTTCCCAAGCACTGGGATTGCAGGCGTGTGCCAACCACGGCCAGCTAGAAATATAGTTTTGTTTTGTTTTGTTTTTTGGTACTGGGGATTGAACTCGGGTCCTTGTACTTGCAGGGCAGACCACCGAACCCCTGAGCTAAATCACCAGCCCTAGAAATACAGTTTTGAATCCTTGCTCTGTGCCTGAATCTGTCCCTTGTGCCTAGGACACATGAAAACAGATGGAATCCTCTGCCTTTGGGAAGCTGGTATTGGCCCAGGAGGACTGTCTACACAACCCACGGACTTTGGGAAGTTTGGTGTCCTCTAGACCAAAACAACACTGACCATTTTCACTTTTGCCCTCTGCTAGAGTTAGTCAGGGGAGAGAAGAGCCTTTCAGCCTCCTCAGGTCCTGTCACAATGGATGGGTCTCATTAGCCATTCTCAGCCTCATAGATAATGCAGTCATAGGTGGCACTGTTGGGCTAGTGAAGAATTGCCCAGGAGATTGTGTTGACATCTGAGATTTATTTTAATCCTTTCTCACAGATTTCATAATGAGCATTGTAACAAAGTATGCAAAAGAACCATTGCATATCTTATAAAATCTTAATAATACAAAAAATTAGAAATGTTTTTCAAGCATAAGTTCAATTTGTTCATAACCCACCAATTTCACTCTGCTGATTTGCATATTGCACCCTGTAAGGGCACTTTGCATTCCTTGAGTGCACATTCCTTGAATCACTCTGTATATCTTTGTTATTAATACACTTTATGCTATGTTTACAGGCTGCTACTGTCTTATTTTTCAGTTGGGACAAAGCTCTTTAATACACATATAACTGTACACAAGAATTCTGTTTTTTTTTTTTTTTTCTCATGTAGGCATCAAGTGCTTATTGATTACCTATCTTGAATTTAGGCACCAAAATGGTGGAAAATAAGATCTCAAATATTGCTTCTAGACCTTTTGGCTATGATTAAGTGAAAATAAGATCTCAGAAACGGGGAAACATTTCTAATGAGGATCAGAAGCTGTATGGGGGACTCTGTCTGGAAACATAAATGATTTGCACAGGGACATAGACCCAGTGCCACAGCCTGGGCAGGAATGTGGGACCTACAGCAGGGTGACTTGGGTGCCTCGTTTCCATGAGTCCACCATTTTGTAGTTGTGCAATTCTGGGCAAGTTGTTCAACTATCTAAGCCTTTTCTTCACTTCAAAAATGCGATTACTACCATCTACTTCACAGTTATGAAGAGGAAAGGGAATATTGTCTTATATATAAACGGGCCTAGCACAGAGGGATACAGTCAGCAAAGGCTGTTTTCCTTTGTGCACTCTCATGCACTCCATTTTCCTCAAATAGAATCTTCTCCATGAAATGTCTCCTGGGCCAGACTTCATCCTACTTCCAACCTGGAAATCAGGTTGCTTCTCTGATCCTTTCTCACATTTCTAGTTCTCTTTGTCCTCCAGGCTTACTTTTTATATGCAAACTTCCTTATTTCCTTATCCTTCCCACAGCTTTCTCTGGTACATTTTTGTAGGGTTCCATTTCATTCGAGATATGCTGTGAACAGTACATTCAACTTCCCATTTTCAGTGCACCAAAAATTGAACCACTGGAAAGTTTCTAAGTTGGCAGCCGTCCTGATAACATAGAAAGACAAGGAAAATACCATCCAAAACAACATGAAATATCCTGGAATCTACCAGCATTTTTATTACGGTTGTGTTGAGACTATAATGTAACTTATTTTACTATGCTTTTTATTGCCATCTCTCTTCATTCAGTGCAAGGGTATAATCAAGCTTTTGGCTTATGATTGCATCTTAAAATTTTTTCTCTAAGTACTCTCCCCAATCCACCACAATTACCCGTTCCTGCTTCTTATTCTCCCTTAGACATTTAGGATTCTAGTTCTTCAAGTTCTAAGCATAGAGCTTAAGGGGAAGTGAAAAAGACAAATGCCTTAGTTGTTAGGAGGGGGGAAATGAAATAATAAATAAATAAATAAATAAATAAATAAATAAATAAATAAATAGCAGGCAGAACTGCAAAAAAAAAAAAAGGAAAAAGATAGTGACCTATCTTAGTCACTTTCTTGTCCCTGAGCTGAGACAAAATACCTGAAGTCTGAAAATTAAAGGAGGAAAGGTTTATTTGGACTCATGTTTTTAGTGCTTATTTGGCTTGCTCCAAGCCAGAAAGGCATGGTAGAAGGGTCTGGCAGGAGGCTGGGGAGGGAACACTGCTCATCTCTTGGGGTCCAGGAAGCTAAGAGCAAAGGGAATAGCCAGGGAGAGAGATATGACCTTCCAGATAAAGTCCCCAGTGAGCCACCTCTTAGCTGTGACACCTTTATGATTCAGATAGACCCAGAAGGGTGCTTTATTTATCCACTGGCTGGATCCAAAAACCAATGAAATTGACACAACTAAGCTTAGTCATCACACTTGCCAGCAGTGTGGATGGTGAGAAGTGGTCAGATAGCAGAGGATTTGCTGAAGTACTCAAAGTGGAATGTGAGAAAAAGAAAATAATTGAGAATTGCTTGCCAGGGTGTTTCCTTGAGCATGTATAAATATTCAGTTGTCACTCACTGAGATGGAAAATTAGATGGAAGAGTGAACTGGAATAAGAACTTGGGAGTTTTGCGGTGCTCATATTAAGTTTGAGATATGTTTCTGGAATCCAACATCAAACTGAAGGAGTTAGTTTGATGTAAGAGTCTAGGAGAGGTCTTGGCTGAAGATAAACTTAGGGCTGTCTTTAATTCAAAACTGGCATTTCATACCATGAGATTGTATGATATCACTGAGGGATAGAGCTAGAAATAAAGGAAAGGGCAGGAGGCTGCAGCCAGTGTTGCTCAAACAATCCATGAACAGAGTCACTGCTATGTCTGCACTGGAACACATTTTCCAGCACTCCTGTCAAGAATGCTTGGCTTGGACTTTTTCAGGAGGATAAATACTATGAGTTCTAAAGTTCTGGGCCAAATAGTTAACAGCAGAAAGACGTTAACTAGTCTGAAAAAGTCAGGTGTAAAGCCTATTTCTGAATATATACATAGAAGATATTATTTAAATATACAAATTGTGCTGCAATGAACTCTTAGCAATGGCCTAATCTTAATAAATGATTTGAAATCCCAGTGATCTCAATACTATAGTGTGCCATCAGGTATCTCAAAGGCTCCCTCCACTAATTTCTTAGTAAAAGTTTTCATTTTATATCATTTTAATATTTCAGTGCTCTGAAAGGCAAAATTCAAATAAAAGTGAAAGGTCTTAGAACTCTAATAGAGTGAGAATAACAGCGATGTAAACTTTCAGAACACACATTATAAAGACACTTTAAAGTGTTTTTGACTTCGTCTTGGCTCCTTCTTGCTCTGTTACTGCTGCATTTTAAATCACCACCCCTGGGAATTCCTGAATCTTTTTCTCCTTCCTAACCTGATCACTACATCCATTTTTAGAGGTAAAGATTCCACAAAGGGACAGGACATAGAAGCTGAGCAACCAAAAAGAGAATAGTATTATCCTACTGAAGAATACTTAGGATATGATGTGGAAACTTGCATTATTCTTCTTCTGGAAGTGGGAACTCTCTGTTTAAGCTTTTTTCCTATCAAGTATGCTAGGAAGGGATGGGATATGAGGGGCTGAGAATCCAGGCTCCACATCTGCTTCCCCTGAGTTCAAATCTTAGTTCTACCTTTCTATATTCATGGACTATTGAGCAAAGTTTTAATCTCTTTATTGCAAATTTCTCAACCGTACAATAGAGAAAATATTATTACCCCAATCATAGGGTTATTGAAACATTTAAAAGACTTAATACTCACTGAAAACTTTTGCTAGTGCCAAGTGTCTGTAAATGGTCTGCTATCTATCTATCTATCTATCTATCTATCTATCTATCTACCATTTATCTATATCATTTGCTCTCTGACAATGGTATTATCAGGAAGCGTTTGCTCTCATTTTATATAGAGAAATTCATTTTAATCTCTGAGCTTCCATCCTTTTGGGATTTTAGGAAATTGAAGATGTCTTTAAACCTCAAATTTTGCAGTTTTTTCTTCTGCTTATTCTCCTCGGGCCATTAGTCACATGCCAATATGAGTTAATTAAAAGCTCTCTTTTATCCTAACTCTTTTGAGTCCTTTGTGTCTCCAACTTCTACTGATTTTGTACCATGTACTACACTATCACTTCCTCCTTGGGAGGCTTGCCATGTCCTCCAGGTACAATAAGAGCATGATTTAATAGTTCAAGATGAAGCAGCGGAGATCCAATTTACCCTCCTGACAGAAACAACCATAAATAGATAATGTGTTTGAAAAAAAAGACTGTGGGATACTGGACATCAGACAATGGATTTCAGTGATCCTGGAGAGAGAAACAATGTGAGTCTGCAAGTGCTCCAACATATGTTCAGAAAAAGGTTTAAAAGCCAAAGGACAGGGAAAAGGACCCTGGCAGACTCTGGCATACATTCTGAGTTGAGAAGTTGGGTCTAAATCTAAGAAATCCAAAGAAGCTAAAGTTTATAAGAGAGTGTACTATAAAAGAGAGACTTAAAGAGAGAAAACTGTAGATGGTTCTTTTCTAACATTCAACTAATACTGACACGCACATGCACATGCATATGAGGAGACTATGCAAAATTAGAAAAAGAACCACCTGAAGGGATTGGCAGTAATGTTTCTCAGCATTTTAATAGGTCTGGGAATAGTGCTTGTTCCTATCAACTATACTATGAAACCTCAAGCTTTATGAGGCATTGAGTGGAGTACTTAGGAGAGCCTTGCCTGAATAATGGGAAAAATTAATCTTATGTTGTTGTGTATGGTTCTAGTCTCACATAAAAAATGATAAATACAACACTCACAAGGATCAAAGTTCCAAATAATTATATCCTGAAACAAAGTTACAGAATACTAATGGGAATACAAAATCAACTACTTCCAACAAGTTATAATAGTTATAATGTCCAGTGTCTAATCAATTTTCAATCATGAAAGAAGTAAAAACATGAATGAATTGAGAGCAGCTTAGAACTGAAACAAGTATTAAAATTTGCAAACAAAGACATGAAATGACTTATTACATATGTATCATTTATATTCAAACAGTTAAGGAAAGATATGGAAGATGTAGAAAAAATAATCAAATCGTCAACATAGTTGAAGAATATCTGAGATGCAAAATAAACTAAGTAGTATTAATGGTAAATTAGACATTGTGGGAGAAAGATTAGTTGACTTTTAAGGCATAATGATAGAAAGTATACAGAATTAAGTGCAGAAAAAAGTATCCAGAATTATTAAGTGCAGAAAAAAAATTTTTTAGAGACAAGAATAAAGCACTAATAAGTTATGGGACAACTTCCATGGAAGTAAATGTCTAACTGGGGTCTTGGAAGGAGTTAGGGGAAATAACCTATATTTGAATAATAATGAGTGGAAAAATCACAAATGTGGTGAAAACCATAGACTCAGAGATTTAAAAAGCTCAGTGAATCCCAAGCAAAAGTTATATGAAGCAAGTTGCACCATGGCACATAAAAATCAAATTGTTCAATATTAGCTTAGTTAGTTACTCTCATGTTACTATAACAAAATACCTGGAAAATTAACTTATGAAAATTTTTATTTAGCTCACAGTTCTGTTGTTTCCTCTTGAAGACTGGGTAGATCCATGTAGCTGGGACTCTCGTGGGGTTCCAGAAAGCACTAACAGGGAGTGAGTAGTAAAATAAAATTTTTTATTTCATGAGCTAGGAAATGAAAGAGGAAAAGAAGAAAAAACTAGGGTTCCTAAATGCCATTTGATGTAAGATTTCCCACCTTTCAAAAATCCAACCACCTCTCAATAATGCTACCATGGAGGCCGACCTTAAATACATGGACCTGAGGAAGACATTTAACATTCAAACCATAGTACCAATTATAAAAATTTATTTTAAATAGCCAGAGAAAAAAAAAAGATTCATAATATGTAGAGGAACAAAGATAAAAATTACAGAAAATTTCTTAGCAGAGAATACAAGCAAGAGCAAATGGAGCAACATTATAAAAGTGCTGAAAGAAAAAGACTACCAAACTAAAATTTTAGGCTGAGAGAAAATATCTTTAAAAACAAACCAAGGACAGATCCATCATGACAAGGTAGAGGCAGCAGCACTCGCAGGATGCTCTGGGACACTCAGCAATGTCAGGGGCTGCCAGGGGTGGAAGGGAGGGGGACCATTCATGGGAATACAACTTGAAGGAAATATCAAACAGGTGAAATCCAGAAACAAGGACAGTTAGAATAAGGAGCAAGGCTGCTGCTGGATGGCAGCACTGCTTAGATCATCCCTTAATGTAAAATACAAATGGAAATAGGTGGAATAGAATTTTGTGTCAACCTGAAAAAAACATATATGACAAAACCATAGCCAACAATCAAACTGGACAGGAGAAAACAGAGCATTCCATCTAAAATCAGGAATGAGACAAGTGTCCACCCTTTCCACTCCTGTTCAAAGTGAAAACCAAAGCTTTACCTGGGACAATCAGGCAAGAGAGATATAAATAGAAAAGGAAGAAGTCAAATCATCCCTATTTGCAGGCAATATATTTCTTTACACAGAAGACCCCAAAAGATGGCCGAAGCAATCTTAAGGAAAAAGAACAAATCTGGAGATATCACAATAGTAGATTTCAAGTTATCTTACAAAGCTACAGTAACAAAAACAAACATTTAGATGGATGGAGTAGAAAAAGACACAGAAGCAACCCCAACCCCTTACGGCCATTGTTTTATTCCAAGGTGCCAGAAACATATGCTGGAGAAGAGACAATCTCCTTAACAAAGGTTGTTAGGAAAACTGGATATCCACTTGCAAAAGGCTGAAACAGTTTCATACTCTCATCCTGTACTGAATGAAATGAAAATAGATGAAAGATTTAGGTATAAAAACAGAAACTTTGAAACTGATAGAAGATAGCATAGGGGAAAAACTTGAAGTCTTAGACACAGGAAAAGACTCACTGAGTAAAACTCCAATAGCAAAGAAATACTGAGAATCAACAAATGGAATGATACCAAATTAAAACGCTTCTGAACAGCAAAACAAACAGTCAACAAAGTGAAGAGATAACCTACCGAATGAGAAAAGTTTTGCTATTTACTCTTCTGTTAGAAGACAAAAATCTAGAATACATTAAGAACTTTAAAAAAAATTAACCGTTCCTCAACCCAGTCAAATAAATTGATAAATGAACTGAATAGATAATTCTGAACAGAAGAACAAATGGCTGATAAGTATATTAAAATGTTCAAAATCTTTATTAATTAGGCAAATTCAAATTAAAACTACTTTTAGATTCTGTCTTACCCCAATTAGAATGGCTATTTTCAAAAACACATAAGCAATGGTGAGGGTGCAGGACAAAAGGAACTGTTCTACATTTTTGGTGGGAATGTAAACTGGCACAATAACTATGAAAATCAATACGTATGTTCCTCAAAAAACTAAAAGAACTACCAGTTGAGTCAGTTATAATTCTCCTGGAATATTTCTGAAAGAGTTAAATGTATTATACTATATGACGTGCGCATACCCATGTTTACAGTGGCACAATTCACAGTAACTAAATCCTTAGGTGCATAGATGACAGGCTAAGAAAATGTGGTATGTATACAAAATGGAATATTATTCAGCCACAAAGAAGAATAAAATCATGTTATCTGCTGGAAAATGGATGGAATAGGCCACCATACTAAGTAAAATAAGCCAGACTCAGAAAGTTAAATATTGTGCAACTTTATTAGAAGAGAAACTACATATGAATAAATAAACGGATGAATAAAATAGAGTTAACAGGAAACTAGAAATTGATTGGACTTCTAGAGATGAGGATAGATACTGAGAGCAGAGGAAAGAGAAAGGCATAATAGTTCCTCTAGTGTGAGAAACTGAAAGTGTAAATAAGGACTAAAAGGTATAATTGATAATGTTAAATAGCAAGAAAATGGACAAAGGGGAAGGGGAAATGGGAGGAGTAGGTGAAAGGAAAGAAGGGAATGGAATTAATAATATAAGATGAAAAATAATGGAAACAAAGTCTTTGAAGATAGGGAGGGAGGGAGAGATCCAAGGGAGGGAAGGGGAATGGGGAAAAAATAAGAACCAAGATTGATTATGTAAAGGTACAAATCATCAACAATGAGTGTCATTATATTGTATACATTAAATCTACCAATAAAATTAATAAAAATATAAATAAATAAGCTACATTACGTGTATATACCGATCCCCCCCGAAAAAACCAGCGTTATTCTCTACTATAAAAACTCACTAAAGAAATTTCAAGAACCAGCTACCCTTTCCCGCAAATGAGGGAACAATATGTAGCCAAGTCAGCAGGAAAGAAGGAAACTAGCCTGTGAATATATGAAAACATGCACAAGGGCAGGATTTTTATTCAGTTGGATCTTTAATAAATCTCCATTATTTCTTGAGATCACAAGTTCAAGGACGATCTAGGCACCTGAGATTGTTTCAAAATAAATACAATTTTAAAAGAGCTTGGTATTGATCTCAGTGGGAGAGTGCTGATGTAACATGTGTGAGACCCTGGGCTCAATCCCAGGTATCACAAAAATATGAAAGGAGGTCTAGAAACTAAATGTCTGAGTATTGGATTCTTTTATAATTAAAATTCTCCATCAAAAGAAAATATTCTGTGCTAAATTAAAATCCAAGTGGATTAAAGTTATAAATATTAAAACAGAAATACTTAACTTGCTGGAAGATCAGTTAGAACTCGAAGACATTGGCATAGTAAAAGACTTTATGAACAAATCCTCGGTGACATAGGAAGTAGCACAAAGAATCAACTACTGGGATCTCATCTTTTGTTTTTTTACTTTTATAATTATTTACATTTTCCCATTAAGTTTACTGGTACATTTAAAGTAAACAATAGAGTTATGTTTATCATCAGGATCTTGTATCTTTTTATAAAGCTTCTGCACTGCCAGAGAAATCACCAGCAGAGCTGAAAGATAACTCACAATTTGGGAAAAAAATTTTTACCAGCTGTTCCTCAGGCAAAGGTCTACTACCTAGAATATTTAAAGACCTCAAAAGAGTCAGGTCTCCCAAATATAAAGACCTTATTCAAAAATGGGCATCTGAATTGAACAGACATTTTTCAGACAAACAAGTAAGAGCAGCAAATAAACATAAAAGTGTTCAACATCACTGCTCATTTGAGAGATGCAGATGAAAACAACCCTGAAATTCCATCTCACCTCAGAAGGAATGGCTGCTATCAAGAAAAACAATAACAAATGCTGGTGGGGTTGTGGTGAGAAAAGAATCCTTCACTGTTGGTGGGAGTGCAGACTGTTGCAGCCACTGTGGAAGTCAACGTGGAGATAACTCAAACAACTAGGATTAGAAGTCCCATTTGACCCAGCTAATCTCCTGTTGGGTATCTTCCCAAAAGAACTAAAAGAATCGTACCACAGTGATATATGCTCACCTATGTTTATAGTAGTATAGTTTGTGATAGCTAAAATTTGGAATTGGCTTTATTGCCCATTAACTAGATAAAGAGGGTGTGTTTTCTTAATAAAATGGAGTGCTACTCAGCCATAAAGAACGAGAAATTAGAGATATTTATAGCTAAATGGGTGCACATCAAGGTCATATTCTTAAGTGAAATTAATAAGACACACATGTGTAAGTACAGAATAGTTTCTCTGGTGTGAAAAGCTAAAACTGTAAATAAGGATAAAATGTATAATTGATATTGTGTAATAGGAAGAAAAGGTCCAAAGGAGTAGAGGAAGTGGGAGGGGTAAGGGAAAGGTAAAAAGGAAAAGAAAAAATATGTGGAAAGGAAAAACATAGAAACAGTGTCTTTGTAAACAGTGTCTTTGTAAACATAGAAACAGTGTCTTTGTAAAAAAAAGACTTTTTTTTTTTTTTTTCCTTTTCAAATGCGTTTAATGCTTTTCAGATGGCAAACACTTGTTGCGATGATGGAGGAGGCTGTGCTGGTGGCCCATGGAGAGCACCACATGCCTGCCCTCCGGTCCCCCTTCCCCTAGGGGATACTTGAAAGGGCCCACGTCCCACCCTTGAAGCCCCATCTCCTGCAGGAAAATGTGATCTCCATCGCAGCCCCGCCTCCTCCTAGCAGTCTCCCCCAAGCCCAGGAGGAGGGATGCTCCTGGGCCTCCTAGGAGCTGACGACATGCCCGGACCAGGTCTCGTGCTTGGTGAGGAGAGGGCTGGGGAATGGGGAAAAATAAGAACCAAGGTAAGTCATGTAAAGGTACAAGATCCTCATTGTGAATGCAAATGCACTGTATACCTGAAATGTACCAATAAATATAATAAAGCTAAAAAACTTCTGTATGTTTTCTCTAATACAGTGGGTCAATGAGCAACCTGATTAATGGCTACCTGATGTATGCGGTTTAACTGCAAAAAACCATGAGTTTTTTTTTCTTTTGCATTATCATTGGAAATCCTATATATACTATGAGTAAAGTGTTATATTGCCTAATTTAACTGGTAGTATTAGGTAATTTTGTTAACCTGTGGCGTTATAGTTTTCATCTGAAAAGCAGGGGCTGGACCAACTATTTTACAAAGTTACTCCTAGTTATAATATTCTGACATTGTTTTGCTTGTTTGTTTTTTTTTTTGTATAGTAAGTGTGAGATGTAAATTGCACAATTGAAATAAATATTTTTTAAACAAAAGGCATTGAAAAATAAATTTTAGCACTAGCAATTCTGCCATATAAGAAATGTTAAAATTATTCTGTAGAGCAGAAAGAAAATTATACCACATGGCAGTATGTATTCTTGTAAATGAGAGCAAAGCACCCTAAACAGTAAGTACATACAGAAAAAATAACTCAGAAGTTTCTTATTATTTGAATTGATTTAAATACAGTTAAATCATTAGCAAAAATACCAATGTGATGTCTGGTTTATGACATACAATAGTGAAACTATTGACAGTAGTGCCAAATTCAGGAGGAAGAAGCAAAAATAAACTACTGTGAAGTTCTTAGAGTAGATATGAAGTAGTATAATAAATGTCTATTTTAAAATATAGCTAAAATAGATACCATAAACCCTAAAGCAACTAATAATGTATGAGTTATAGCTAAGAAGACAACAAAGGAGATAAATCAGAGTCATAAATAAAAGTACTTTGTCTAATATACGTTTTTCTTTAAAGAAATATCATGAGACTGCATATTAGACTCCTGAAAATCCATTCCTTTGAAGATAGAAGAACTCTCTTTGAAGGAAGCGTAGAAAAAGCACATGGGGAAGTGGAGAGTGATCTAAGCTCAGCAAAGCTCTCTCTTGCTGATCACCTCTCACTGATCTCAAGGTGCTTCAGTCATCTCTTTGCTGTGCATACCCTGAAAACCAGAAGCTAATCTCAAGGCCTTACAGGACCCGAATTAGAATTTCAACATGAAGTACGTGATTTGAATCTGGAAGCTACCCACTTTTTTCACTGCACAGGCCTGATCACAAGCCTGCATAGCACGTCTCATTTGCAGTGTGCATTTCATACATGAGGGCCCACATGACTTTCAGGAAAGGAGTTTGGCTTCAAGCGAAATCTATCATAACCACCAGTCTGAGTCCATTAAAATAAATATACATTTTAGAAAAATAGTATAATCTCAAAAGCAAACAGTAGATACCACCTACCTACAGGTGCCAATCAATTCTTGGAAGATAAAATATTGAAGGAAGAATATTAACTGAGAAAACAGAGTGGAAGGGGTATCAATTTAGGGCATTGACAGTGTAATTCATCTGCCTGCTGAGAATCACAAGGAAAAAATGCAAGTAAGAAATGGAATAGAAGTCAGAGGCATTTTAGAGGTATGATTAGTCCTTATATATAACAGTGGACAGCTTCCCTTTCCTATCCCTGCTTGAAAAACACCTGGCTGCTAGGTGTCTATTCGCTAGTCAAAACAAGAAGAAAGGAAATAAAAAAAAAGATCTCCTGGTTTTCTAGAGAACTGAAAGGTATCGCTGAAAGAAAAAAAAGAGTAGATGACGTGACTATCAGTCACCTCCCATAAAACCTTCTTAATCTGGTGTTAGAGGAAGCCTACTTCCAGGATAATGATGAACTTGTGTTCATTCATGCTAAATCAAAGCTTCTGGCAAGTAAACTACCCAGATCTACAAAGTTCTCAATATGCCTGTGAATTACTTAATTTTCAAATGTACAAAGACAACCAAGATTCCTCAGGTATTTGAGGAAATAATCCACAAAAACAGAAAAGCTAATAAAAAAGGAAATGAAGTAACTCAATAACAGAACATATAAATGTCTAATCAGTATTTAAAACACTCAAGGAAATTTTATATTGTAACCAGAATGCTATTAAAAATGAGGCACCAGAAAACAAGAGCTTCTATACATAAAAAATGTCTTTTCTAAAACTTAAATCAGTAGAAGAAAATATTTAAGAACACTGAAAACTCCCAAGATTTAGAATGGGAAAAAGATAAAAAGTCAAAAGACATGGACAAAAAGTAAGACAAACTGAAGATAAATAACTTATGAAGAAGGTATTGAAGAAAAGAGAAGCAAAAGCCAGGCATGGTGGTGCACTCCTGTAATCCCAGCACTTGGGAGGCTGAGGCAGGAGGATTGCTGTGAGTTCGAGACCAGCCTGGGCTACATAATGAGTTCCAGGTCAGTCTCAACTACATAGTAAGTGAGACCCTGTCTCATAAAAGCCCCCCCCCAAAAAAGAAAGAAAAATTGGAGTATTAGCAGAAGTTGGGTTGGCTATGTGTACACTGAGATTAGGCAAGTTTATCATTCCGTCTAGATTAGAGTTCCTTTCTTCCCAGTATGTACATTTTATTGTTATAATAATTAACATCATTTTAACATTTAAAAAATTACACCACTGATAAAAATTCTCCTTTATTCTTTTTGGAATACAAAAATTCATCACATATGCTAACGGACTGAAAACTTACTTAAAGGAGTATACTGCGCTACTTTTTAGAAAATGCTTCTTTGAAAGCAGCCTAGTTTGCCTAGTACATTGGGCAGGCTAGTTTGCCATATAAAGTTATGATACAGTTAATATGTGGTTGAAATTCTTTTCTTGTTGTGGTTGTTAATCATTTTGTTCTGCTATTTTCTGGACTTATTTAGAAACTAATGAAATTTGGTTGAAATTACTATAGTACTAAATTTTAGGTTCCTTTGTCTAGTAAATAATTTTCCTGTGAAGAGTGATTCATGAAGATATTCTTATGAATATTTCCATAATACCATTAATTACCTTTTCTCCAAAATTTTAATAGAAACCAATTAAAGGCAGGATCAAAATTGACATACAACTAATTTTTCCTAACAAAAATTATATATTTTTTGGCCAGAGGAGGGTTGAGCTCAGGTAGTAAAATTCACATAAAAAGTTAGCTAAGGTTCAGACTGATGACATTCATTCTTAATGGCAAATCCCAAACTAGAGCTCTTTCATGCTACAAGAGTGTCCTCTCTGATAAAATTTTCATAATTTTTTACTAACTTATTTACTGTACAGGAGAAAAGGCACAACTTCCTAACAGAAAATAAGTATTTCAAGAGAAATGCAGTCTTGAGAAATGAATGATCCTGTGTACAGAAGGTGTCAAGTACAGAGTAAAAGTAATTAGCCAAATTGGAATGTATTTGTTTAGTTATTTTAATTAGATAAGTGAAAATGTATGTTCTCACATAATTTCATGAAGTAATTCCATTTTGTAATCTTGTTACAGTACCACCAAAGGGTATTTTATTTTCTGTCTTACTTTCTACTTTTTTGTTTAGTAATCCTTTTAAGGAAAAAAATTCTTGCTGAAATTGAAGTGAATACATTTAATGCAGCATAATCAGCTCCTAAATCTACTTAACTGGAGCCCCATCATGCATGTAGTGCATTGAATGAATGGCACAAATGGGAAACATATTATAATGAGGACTGGGTGCATTTTGTGAGACGAAAACTTCACTTTCCTGAAATGTTTTTAAGCATCTGATTTTGTAGTCAAGTATAGCTCAATTTGCATACCTCTTTATTTGCATTTGACCTAGACACCTGCTTTATTTTTTGGAGAATTCCACTTTTATGGTGCTTTGGAACATTTCATTACCACCTCACTATGACAAAATGCATTTTTCTTACTTAGGTCTTCAAAGAGTGTCTTGTGTAATTATTTTGAACTTTTTACTCATTTTTATTTAAATTAGTACAAGTATTTTACTTATACTGTAGAGCTGCTGAGCTTTTTGGGTTTATTCCTCAGCCAATTTTTAAAACTAGATGTGAGTTTTGAGGTATGGATATCTTCTGAAAATAGAATACAAATGTAACTGTGCTGTATACTTAAAAGTGTACCAATAAGCTCAATAAAAAATATTTTTAAAAAATAGAATACAAATGATACACTATCGTTATTGCTCACATAAACATAAAAGCTCTCCATTTTTAAGTGAATATTTAGATCATATTTTTCTGTCTTTACTGATCTTGAAGGAAGAAATAAGCAAAAGCCAAC
Source organism: Fukomys damarensis (assembly GCF_012274545.1). NCBI lineage: Eukaryota > Metazoa > Chordata > Mammalia > Rodentia > Bathyergidae > Fukomys > Fukomys damarensis. The sequence continues at coordinate 120,384,736 of NW_022900928.1, forward strand.
CTGTCCCAAATTGAACCTACCACTTTCCCATTTCCCTCTGCTGCAAAACAATGCATTGCTGTAAGTGCTACTATTCATCCTTACCTTCCCCAATTTGAAAATCAGGGTTACACCTGATTCTTCTCTCCTCATCTTTCTGCAAGCAATCATCTGCAGCTTCAACGGAGTCCATCTCTGTAAGCTAGGCTGAGCACTGCTTTTCTTTCCCTACAGTCACGGCCTCAGGTCAGGCTACAGTATGCCTCTCCTGGACCTTTTCATCATCCCATCTTCCTCCTTTGGAATGCAGTAATTTTTCCAGAATTAAAATCTAAATGTCACACTGCTTCATTCAAGGTGCAAAGCACACAAAATCCAAATGAGCTTTAGGATAAATATTAAACACTTCTCATACGTACATCGCATCTTCAAAATTTAGACCCTAATTACCTCTTCGCCCTCCCATTTCCCACTGACCTCTCATTCATTACTCTAGCCATGTGGAATTCCTTCTTATGTATTAGTGTATTGATCTTTCACAAGTTGCTGCATGTTCTGTACTATGCCTAAAATTCCAATTTCCTGAGCACATGACTGGTGGTATGTATAGGTCAAGACGATTAATGGGTTTCAGGATGTAGTTGACAACATAAGGTGTATGTTCTAGTCCTTCCATATATTATACTTGAAACCTTGACCAAATTACTTAGTTTCCTAAAGGATAATTTTCCCGTCTGGAAAATGGTGATAGTAACATTTTCTACCTCATTGGCTTTTTTGAGGTTTATGTGCGTAAAGTGTGGAGTACAGGGTCTCTGATAGGTAGTAGATGGTGAGCAGTGAATAATTCGGAATAAAAACATCATAGGAGGGTCAAAGCTACCAAGGACATCATATCACATCTCATAAAGTACCTAGAGTTATACTTGATAACTACAGTAAAGAGAAAAAACAACTATCCTTTTTTTTCCTGTTATACTTTAAGTAAATCATCTAATTTATTAACCAAATATGTCTGGTTACATATGCATCACATTTCACTTTCTAAAGATGTCCGTGGAAAGGGCTGAAAAATTGCAGTTACCAAGACCTTATCAACTGGCAGCTTTTACTTATTTGATTAATAAATCATAAACTCCTGAGGCTCCCTGTCTTGGACTCTGCAGAAGAGTCATCTGCAATTTCCTGGTTTTGCAAAGGTGAGTTTTGCAGAAGGCATCTCCTGAGAGACACAGCGTGCAACTATATCTTTTGTCCAAAAAAACTCCTGCTGTTTCTCCATTCTGTTTTTTTCTTTTTTACCCTATTTAGTCTTTTCTATTGTTTTTACTTTGCCTCTGGGTTCAGACTTCAAGGCCTGCCTGGGGGCGTAGCAGGGGTGGCCAGGAGAAGCCCCTGATTTAACAAGTCCTTTAAACAGCCCCTCCAGGGCTTACTCAAAGGGCTGCGCTGCCTCCTCCTGCTCCTTCTCTCTCTTTCTGACATCCTCTGCAGTCAGCTCATGTTCTCACTTTCTTTGTGGTCAGAGCTATCTCTGCTATTGGAGTGACCCTTTCACCCCAACTCCCAGAACAGCCATCACAGCCTCTTTCTTGATAGGCCAGAGAGCAGAGAAAATCTCTGCTCCAGTGTTGTTTGAAATAAGTAATTATTGCAGTTCCCAGAAGTGGATGGTGAAAAGGTGAGTTGATGGGGAGGCGTCACTGGATGATGCCAAGGTCTCCCTGCCCCAGAATCTAGTGAATCTACATTGAGAGGTATTTTATTTAAAAATCTTCCCATAGACAAAAATAAACAAATAATAAACTAAAAAGGAAAGGCACATGCAGGGTCTCTTGTTCACATCATAGCAGTCTGTCTGGCAGAGGGAGAAACAAGAATTTCATTTCTTGGCCCCAGATCTATCCTGGTGGCGGTCACATGCTCCCTCTTCCAAGCTGCTTGATACTTCTGAGCTTCAAGGTAGCAGTCATGATTTTAAGGCAGATTGAAATTTAGGAGCTCTAGCCACATGGCCTAGGGGCAGTTTCTGAAAGTCCTACTGTCCTATTAAGACTCCTCAGTGGCTCCAGAGATTAGAGATGCACCTCCAGGGAAGAGGACCGAGCCTTAGGCCAGGGAACTTCCACCAGAGCTCTACATTTGTCATTCATTCACCCAACACAGCCTTACTGAGCCCCTCCATGTGGCAGGTACTGAGCTGGATGTGAGTGGTGACGGACATGACAGGGCCAACCAGGATTCTACACCTGGAACAGGAACTGAGGGAACAGGGCCGAGGATGGCAGGTGGTGGGTAAGCTGGGGAGGAAACAGTGAAAATGACAATTTCAATTAGTAATCAATGCTATGAAGATTAATAAGCCATTTATAAAGGAGTAACTTGAGGGCATTGACACTGGATAACAGTGGGGAATGGCTGTGCTTAGAGACAGCTTTCTCACTAGATTGTCTAATGTTTAGTATGGACTAAGCCAGAAAAGAAGGTGATATATTCAAAAACCAAGAAGAAGAAAGAGTGTCCTGGAGAGAAGGCAGGAACCAGGTTACTTGGGCCTGGCAGAGTGCAGCACAGAGTTGACATTGACTTCTTCCATTGGATTTCATATTTAGAAAATGCAGGAATTAAATTTGAGAAGACCTAAGTCAAGATCACCCATTCACTCAAGCATGGAGTTGGCTTTCTAGGCTATGTATCTACTGCAAACCCCACTGTTTATACTTTTAACCAGAGATGCTAAGATAAAATATCAAGAGCTGAGTCACTGTCCTTGTTCTTGGTGAGTACTCAGGTATTACAGGGGGCATTTTCTGTGAAAGCCCTGAAACCTGAATGCTTAAAAATTGTTATTTGGAGATAATGATACTTATCACTCTCAACACAGCATAATAAAGATTAATTAGTGGATTTTTGTAAAGCACTTTGAAGAGAAGTGATTTGGGCATAATCACAAGTCTTACCTCTCATCGACCTTCAGCATCCTTTTTATTTAGTATTGATTCAGTGTTATTGACCAGTTTGATGGCCATTAATCAGGCTGGCTCAGGTTTTATTGTTTCCAAATTCATTTCTGCAAATTGGTGGTATGAGTTATTTTTGTCATAATACACCCACATTACCAATTCTCATTTTAACCGAGAATTTCAAAGAGTGAATTAATTCAGCCTTCAATGACAGTTTTTTAAATACTTTTATTAGAGCCATTAACACATAGTAAGCTAATTTATTGTGGATGTGTCATCCAAGGCTTCTCCATCTGAACTCTTCAGTGCAAGGATTATAATTTCTTAGTTATCCCAAATTAAATGGCTGCAATAAGAGTCAAACCTGACGCTCAGTGTCTCCACAGGCTACGTGCTAGCTGAATGGAGGAGATTGTGTACAACAGTTTAATGCACTCAGGGTAGACTTTATTGAGGTGTGATTTTGGAACCGACATTCGAGTATCATTAGAAATAATTTGGAACTTTTAGATGGGTAAATTAGTCAATTTTCTTCTTTCTTATTCCACCTATTGTAATTCAGTAGCTACTATGAATATCTTTGTAATCACCCCAGTTCTCAAGATCTATTTTTTGTTTTTTGTTTTTTTGGTACTGGGGATCAAACTCAGGACCTTGCACTTGTGAGGCAGGAGGTAGAACCACTGAGTTAAATCCCCGGCCCTTAACATCTGTTTTAATTTATATAGCTGCAGTAGAAGTGTTCTGAATATTTATTTGATTGCATTTCCTGTCAGGAGGAGGAATTGATCCCTGAGATCTAGTACACACTGTATGCATAACAATGGTCGGCATAAAACTTTATAGAGCAATTATGGAAAAATCTGTTATTACCCTAGAACTGCAGGCGTGCAAACTGAGGCTCAGAATATTGAGTACCTTAATGAGCACTCAAAGGCAATAAGTAGAAGTTCCTGGACTCAAACACAGATTTTAACTGGCCCCAACTGTTGTAGCTTTCAGTTTCAATATCACTCCTTCCAAGGTTGGTAATTAATCATCCTTTCCTCCTTTCTCATCAGAGAATACGTTTAGCAAACATGTAATTGATACAAACAATGCTGGCATTTTGTAATTCATTAGGAGTTATTTTCGTTTTATTTCACAGCTTTCTCATCAATGAAAACAGAGCAGATAGAGAGCTGTCGTGCTAGGGATGAGAGAGGCTCTGGATAGGTGGGAGGGGTGAGGAGAACTGGGTATCCCCAGAGAAGCAGATGTGTTCACATCTCTATGTTCAAGGGAGATGATAGGAAAGAACTGGTCAATCCCAGAAAAATTCAGAGGATATAGGACTTGGTTCAAGTCTGAAAGGAAGAGGCATGGGTTCACACTCACATATAGTAGGCTGTTAGTGTGAAGTCTTGGGAACTAACTTTGCGGTGCATAGTGCTGCACCAGAGGATCCACATCCCTTCAGCTACCACAGGAAAGAGGATGCGAGAATCTCTCTGTAAATATAATTCCTCTGTCTTTACTTGATAGCCAGCAGCCTTCTGAAAAATGCCTGCTCATCTTGCTCCTTCCCTTTTTCATCTGTGTATTGCCTTTTACCGTCTCTTCCATCCTCCATTTCTAAGTGCAGCACGGAACTGAAGCACCATAGAAGAAGCAAGTCCTTCTGCCTCAGATATATGAGAAATGGGTCTTCCTTAGACTTTAACCAGAGTATACTTCTTACATATTCAGAGGTACAAATTCCAAAGGTATTCTAAGGCCCCAGCCTTTCTAAGAGAGGAAAGTCAAAACCCAGGGTAAACAGGAAAGAATGGATGGAGCTGGAGAAATCTTGGCTTCCAACTTCCAAAATGATCCCTTAACTTTGGCAATATCTTGGTGTCTCTTTATATTGCTACATAAAGGGAGGTTTTGTAATTTCTTCAATTTACATAGATCTACATTGGTCTAAGTTTTATTATGACATCTTGGGCACTAAGAAGACAATTCACAGTGGTGGAAATACTAAAATTATTTTGAATAAAGATGTGCTTTAATCCACTGACAAGGAGACTAAATAACATAGATATTACTTTCCTCTATTCAATTTTTCTTGTACTTGAACTGCTGCACACACACACACACCCCAGCCATCTCCATAATTGCTTAGCAGATTGTTAAGGGGTGGTTTTGGATTGCTGCAGATGGTGCCTCCTACAGCTGGTTCCTCAGTCCTTGTTTACTCTGCCAGTAGCCTTGGTCATGAACTTCTAATAGCTCATTTAGAAAAGAGGGAACCACAGGGACTTTCTGTTCACAGTTCATTCGCAGTCAGCAGCCAATATTCTATTGTCATGGTACCGTGGCACAAGGGAGTGGGCAAGTGCTGATTCTTCCAACCTTATCTCCATGTTATTTCTCAGGATATTCGGTGAAGAATGGAAATATATATGTGAAAAAAGTGTTGAAATGATCATAACAAATACCTGCTACCAAGTACTCAAGGCTGCAATAATTACTGACATTTATCCTGATTTAATACACCAAAAAACTTACTACGATAGAGCCAAGGGAATTGAACTGAAATGTCTAAAAGTGGCTGCTACGCTTTTAGGTTACTGTTATCACCATATGTGCTACCACAAATAGGATAACAGATATTCTATTTTCTAATCCTTTTATATAATATGTAAATCCCCAAAATTGACTGAGGACCCACAGCACTCTCTGTTTGAAAGCATTTTGGACATAATTTTTCTCAAATATGTTTCATGATCCTGATGACTACAATTTTTCTCCCTCCTCCTCTTCATTTTTTCATTCTTCTTGGGACAACAGGAGCATATTTTAGAATAATAATAGGGTAATTATTCTTTGTAATCTACTCCCTTCCAAATGTTTGATATCTTAAAGGGAAAAAGAAATGCTTGACCATTTAAAGAGTAGGTATAACTGAAGTGTTAGTTTCTATCAAATTTTAGGTCATACTCTGCATTTGATGTTTAGAGGATCCAAGCCTCTGGTTTTCCAGACACTTGCAATAAATATATAGGAATGGAGCTGTGGATTTAGCACAGCAGTTCTCCTGCCTACCTCACAAGCTCAAGGTCCCGAGTTCGATCCCTGGTACAAAAAACAAAAACTTCAACAACAACAAAAACAGTATATGAGGAATGCTGTGGGGTATTACAATGATATTTCAGCTATGAACACTATTAGGTGATTCTAAAATTATTGAGACCAAAGGAAAGAGTGGGATTGGGACAGGGAGAGAGAAAAGGGGAGAGAAAGGATGGAAAAGAGGGAGAGGTAGACAGAGAAAGAAGAAGAGAGAAATAAAAGGAAACAGAGAAACATTCAATAACATCATAAAGAATTTAAATTTAAAAAAAATGTGTTAACATTTCATGCTCACCTTTGAGGTATCACTGAAGGTACCACCATGGTTTAACTCAGTGTTTGATTGATGTTATTATCAGCAATATACTCTCTGTGAAGGTTTTTCTCATGACAAAATGAACACCTAACAAACTCATTCTGCACCTGGAGTTTAATCTCTCTTGGAACCTGACATGGGGGAGGAGAAAACACAGAAGAAAAATTCATAAATAGAAAGTCAGAGCCAACTAACTTTAATACACTGTATTTTGGATGGAGATACTATTCCATTTTATATTTAATACATTTTGAGGTTAAATATTAAATGGATGAAAATTTAATAAGTCCCTAAACATATTTCAATTGTTCAATTTCATAAATAGGATAATATCTAATCTCATAAAAAATGTTTCTTCATATAACCATTGAGGATGTAATGTAAAATCATTAGTATAATGTAGTGCAAATTATTACTGTGATATAGATAAATTTAAATTATTTTGAAAATATACAATCCCTATTCTAAATCATGTCTGGCATTTGTGTTGATGCATCATTAAAGTTTATCAGAGAAATAAAATTAGTACAAAATTTTGTCCATCAAACAAAATGTCTGTGACATTTTAACATATGACCATAACACTGGCCAAGTTTGAACTTCTTTTCACTATTTTTTCTCCTTGGCTTGCAGGATGTTTCTAGAATTTTTGTCCAAGTATATTTTTTTTAATGCTTTTTTTGTAGAAAAGAAAAAAAATAGAAATGCACCACAGCTAAACAGTGTAACTAAATTAATCCCAGAGAATTTTTAAGATTAAGGAAAGAAAGAAGAGTGGACCTAATTTTCCTCAAATATCTTTATTTTTACATGTGACCTAGTTTAACGTATACCATTTCTGCACAAGGTAAAACATAGTGATGACTATTGTAGGTCATAACGGGAAGGTCAGTTGCTTGTCTAGACATTGTCTTTGATAACAATAAGCATTTTCAGAGGCCCAGGGAAAGCATATCCCTTTCCAAAAGGTAACTAGATAAGATGATGTGCTCTTATATTACCAATAATTGGCTTTGGAATCCACAGTAGAACACTTTCCTTTCCTGAACTAGCTTGTACATCAGAATGGGGACCACTCAATTTTTTCACAAATTAAAGGGGAAAATGAATAATTCTGGCTTTAACAAAAGTGACACATTTTTAGAGGCTGCATCATCATCTTGTTAGGCAGTAGATTAATTTTTATAATAACCTCTTTCAATATGTTTGTACTTCTACACGAGCTAGACAATGTCCACACTGTGGTATCTCTCTTTTTGCTTAACATGCTTTTAAATTCTTGATTTTTATGATTTCTGATGAGAGTTGGCTATCATTTGCTCTAACCCACACTTCTATTATCAAGCATACATATAGGATCTATAGCAAAATGCTATAAACATACATCTCCTTTTCAGTTTCTCTTTATAGCAAGGGTGAGTGTAGTCATACTGTGAGTAGAATTCAGCCTGCAAAGCAAGGAGACTGCTGAATTCAAGCCTTCTTCAGGTTACAGTGCAAAAATATCATGTCAAAAGAGTGTGTTCTGTCTTGTCTTTTGATGCACACAGCACAAAGTAGAAAATGTTCCCTTTTAGCACTGACTGCCAAATTTCTAAACTGGTGCCCTAATTACACCCTTGCAACTTGAAGATCTGTCCATTTGCACATCAGTGGAAACTGAATCCTGCATCCAACTGGAAGGTGGGTAATGTCAGGTGAACTAAGAGAGCAGGTAAATGATTCATTGTCTTACAAGGTTTTTTTCCTCAGCATTCTTAGTGGAAATTTTTAAGTGTAAATCAAACTTTAGAAATACTTTTTTTTCTTGAGAATCTTTATACCCTTGCCAAAGATTCTACCATTAACATTTTACTGTACCTGCTTTATCATGTATTTATCCTTCACCCATCCCTCTACCTGTAGGCAATACATTATTTTTGTAATGTATTTCACAGTGAATTGCAGCATGGTTCCCCTAAATACTTTAGCCTGGTGTAATGGTTTTGATGAAGGAAATGTGTGCATTTCTCCCCAACCAACTTTGAAAGAGCAATTTTAGAGAGGCGAATAAAGGTAGAGGAAATTATTTTCCAGGAACAAAGATATAAGGAAAAATAAGTTTTGAAACACTGCACAGGGTCATTTACATCACGCTGTTCCAGTCTTGCTGGAATTTAAATCAATATACCTCCTTTTTGCTCTCAGTAGAAAAAGAGAATTGCTCATCATCAGATTTATGTGGCATTCTTTAGGATCAGCAACACATTGGTATTAACATGGTACCAAGAGATGCTTAAAATATGAAACTTGCTTGTAGATTTTGTTGTTATACTACTAAGCAGATGTCAGACAATTTTGTTATTATATGTTGTTAAAATCAAATAGTACAGTTGAGACAATTTAGGTTTAGAAACAGAAAAAAGTCATCCTTTCATTATGCCATTGTTTTGCTAAAATGAGGAGCATTAAAACGTAACAGGGAAATTGAGATATGCATTCATGTCTGCACACTGTGATGTTGTTCTTCAGCTGTGCAATGGCTTACCCATACACGGCAGAACATGGTTGAGTGAGTTTCTAAGCCATTTTGGGTTGTGCGAAGTGAGTGGAACAAGGGGTTCTTCACAGATGTTAGAATAACCCATTTAATAGATGCTCTTAAATTGGAAACAAAGATAAATTATATGGGGCAATCCTCAATCTGCCATGCACATGGAATTAGAGATGATTTAACTTGAAGGTGCTTCATGTTTCAGTGACTCAGGAATTCAAAGCATGGGGTTGGACAGTGCATAGTGTACAATAATTTTATTGAGCAGTCTCTATGTAGAGAAGTAGACACACGCTGTTGCCTGGTGGTGTAATGAAGGAGGATGCAAAACAGCCAAAGAAAGATCAGAAAGGTTGACTGGGGTTGCTCCAAGGATGACCTGAAGATGTAAGACTTGAAATTCCGTCAAGGTTAGACAAAAAAGGTACATTTCAGAGGTTGGTAGAGAAGACAGTTGTTTACAGTAATTGAGCTGTGGGATTCAGTCTACATGATCCTCCAGAGCTGACACCCCTCATTCTTTCTTTTCCCTCGAAATTTGGACTCATCCACATTTAAATTTCAGGTCAGGCCTCACACCCTCCCTCAATAGTCCTTTAACCCTTTCATCCATCCCTGTAAGTCTTGTGATGTACCCCATCCTACCAGGAAGCTTGATAGAGGGAAGCTGGAGGAAAGTCCAAGGATCATGGTTGTAGCTTAGGGATTAATCTCATCAGAAAGACAGAGATCACAAAAGAAAGATCTGGAGAAATAGTCAATGAATTGGGCAGAGAGTCTAAAGTGATTCTTCTTAGTTCACATTGCAAATTCATTGAAATCACTGGATTTTACTTTGACTTCTAGTCCAATATTACTAGGAGTAGTGTGAGAAAGGGACAAAAATGGAGAGAATAGGAGAGACTGAAGTGAGGAAGAGAGAGAGAGGGAAGAGGAAGTTGGGAGAAATTAAAGAAAAATATAAGTAAAGCATTTTCCCACCCTACCAAATGTATGTTTTAGTATTTTTTTTCCTTTTAAATACACACACACACACACACACACACACACACACACACACACACTATACTTTTTTTCTGGAAAAACTATGTTATCTATAATGCCTTATTTTTTTCCCCACGCTAATTAAATGACTTGGTTTGCACTAACTACAGATGTCCTTTTTACCAATATTTTAAGTAAAAAGACAAAATACCAGTATATTAAAATGTTCATGAATCCTAGCAATATATCTTCATTTTTCCCTACCTCATTCAGTTGAAAACATTCTGTCATCATCTTCACTGAAACTCACGACAAAGGTTGAATAAGCTCAGTTTGCCACTGTAAGCTGTTAATGGCAACTTGAGGAGCATGGTACTAAATTAGTACTTCAGTGCTTTCTTCCCTTACTTATTCCCCTTCATGAAGATTTTCCTAGAGACAAATTGAAGAAGGAGGGACTCAGCTAATTTTGAGAAAAAAATTCTCAAAATGTTTTTGAGGGAGGAAGAGATCATCACTGGAAATTTCCTGGATGGTTCCTCAGAAACCTGTGGTAGGGGCCGGGGATTTAGCTCAGCAGTTCGGTGGCCTGCCTTGCAAGTGCAAGGACCCAAGTTCAATCCCTGGTACCAAAAAAAAAAAAAAAAAGAAAGAAAGAAACCTGTTCTAATAGCTCTGTTGCTCAGCTATGTGACCAAAGTTCCAAATCCCCTCCCTGGTCACCCCATGCAGCCTCATCTCCCTCCTCTTCCACTCTTACTTGACACACAGTGACTCCTCTTAGCAAATGTTTATCACTTTGCCAGTAAAAAGTGGTTTTAAATTTATTGTACGAGAATGCATTTTCTCTCCTCCTTTGTTCTTTTCTGCAAAAGTCAATGATAATCTGCTTTGTAGTCACCTTTGTTGGAACTCATCTGTTGTCTGCTTATAATAAGAATTTTGAATGTTAGCAAAAGCATGGTTTAGAATATGTACAATCAATAAACAATAAATATAGCACTCAGGGATTTTGAGAGTGAAAATATATTCTACATTATGCATGCTAAAGGAAAAAAAATATTCCACTGAACATCCAGAGAAAGGAATTAATGAGATAAATTAGATTTAAAATTTTTCTAAGTTTTTGCCAAAAGATGGTGATATAAATGCATTCATTGTGCTGTTATATTTAATATTTTAATTTCTATGTTAACAGGGGTTAGAGTATTGTGCAAAAGGTAAATAGCTGATAAGGTTAACTATAAAAGTTATTAATGATTAAACATAGATGTTTTCCTTTTGGTTTGTGTCTTCAATAATTTTTAATAATATTTACCTATGTAACTATCTGACCATCCATCCATCCATCCATCTAGCTGATAGAAAACGCACATGAGGTGATTACTATGGTTATGGAGAGCAATGAGACACATTCTCTGCCTAAGTGAGTTCACAATGCAATAAAATGCCTTGTTTCCCTATTTGGGTTTCACCCTTAATTCATGGAGGGTGGCCCCAAGGCCAGAGGATAAACAAGATGTGTTTTCCAGGGCTTCAGTGTAACTCTAAGGCTGAATTATTGGAAACAATTAGTAAGTTACTTAAACACTTTTTATAGACAAAAACACTTTTATAGATAAAAATGAATATTTCATGGGAAGAGGCAAAATTTACAAGGATTTAAAAACATTTAAGGTCTTGGTCAGGTCTCACACCATCCCTCCAGTAGTCCTTAGTTCTTCCATCCATCTCTTCTTACCAAAGAACCTGGCTGGTATTTTATAATTCCAGAGAAATTTGAGTCCAAGCCTTTAAAAGGTTGAGCAGAAGCTTGAGGGAAAGACATGGCCTGAGAAGGTGGAGCCAGCCTGAGAAGGGCTCTGAATGCTGTGTTGATAAACTTAGTCTTCACCCCAGAGGCTCCAGGAAGCCACCCAAAGTGAAACAATGCAGTGAAACTCTCAGAATGGTTTCACTCTGTTTGGTAAGCTGATATGAGGCATTGTCTAACACTTGTTTAGTTAGCAAAATAAACTACGTATGGCATGCTAGACTGTGAGTCAGAAAGCCTTGTTTCTGGTTCCATGAACCACTAGCCATGTGAATGAACTTGCACAAGCTCCTGGTCTGGCTTGAAACTCAGTCCTCTAATCTCCCAAAGAAGGAGAAAACATTTGCCCTTCTGCCCTCACAGGCTGTGTGTCTCAAGGAAGGCATGCTGGTGACCGAAAAGCTCTAGACGAACAGTGGAGTGATAGAGCACTGAACAATACATGAGTCACTGCAACTGTGAACAAAAGCTCTCAAGTAATATTTTCATATCTTTTTATGTGAGTTTCCAAATCTCCACCTTTTCCTTTTAACTCACATAGCTTGCCCTAAGACCGGAGATTAAGGGCTCATATCTCCTCAAGGGTTTGTTTTTCTAGCATCTTAGCAGTCTCCAGTCACATAATTTGGTAGGTACTCAATAAAGGTTTCTTTCATTATCCTTACCTATGACTATCTATATCTAGCGACGTTTATCCCCTATCCTCTAATAACTGCACCCCCCTTCTTTCTGTTTTTCTTCTTGTCTCTGAACCCCATACCAAAGTAATACTTTGACCATGAGTCCACTATTTGGATTTGAGGTCATTTAGCTGTCTGGTTAGTTCTACAAAGCCATTCATTTCAGAAGCTCTAAACACTATTTTCTTTGCATTTTTTTACCCCATCGTTTGCTCCCTTAACATCTGAGTATAACCAAATTTCTATTACTTTATCATTATTAATTCATTTATTTCTACAATAAGCATTAAATAGGGCCCTAGCTTGTATGACAACAGTTTCTAGGAAAATCAGATTGAAATTAAACATTTTTTAAAATAAAGTTTTTCCTGAAGAGGTGAGTGAACAAACATGGAAATTTCATGTAGAGTGATACAGGGGCCCTAGAATAAATATATAAACAAAGAGTTGTGAGGATTCCATAAAGACTGACTAAATCTGTGTTGGAGAATCTGGGGAGGATTTACAGAATGGGAGATTTTAACGAATCTCAAAAAGTGATAATTTGTTTACTTATCTGTCTAGTTATAGGTAATACAAGTTGTTCCAAGAATAATTTCAGATGAATCTCAGCACTTTAGGCAATCAGTATGAAAGTAAGCAACAAACTCAGGGCACTTAGAAAACAGGAGGAGGAAAATAAACTGAAGGCTGGATAAGAACAGAGCATGATCCTCAGGCTTCTTAGAAGTGGATTACAGATTTGGCTCTGAGCCAAAGTAAAGACATTTTTTGAAATGAGTAAGATGTACTTAGGATGAAATACAGACCAACTCTCTGGAGACCACCACTATTCTTGATACTGAGAGACTCTCTTGGCTGTACAGTGAGAAAGCTGTGAAACAGAATAAACACTGCTTCCCAACACCATCGCTGTAGGCAGTAAGACACAAAGGGTCATGAGTCTCTTTTCCCCTCACTTCTGACGGGAACCAATGGCAGAATGTCCATGCCAAGTTCCAGAAAAGCAATTTTGTGTTGTCAGGTATATAACTCAGAACAATGTATACACTTTGCCAGATGGGGCTGGCTTCGGAGCTGAAGAAACAAGATGACACACAGTAGGTAGTTGTGAAAATGCCCAGAATGGTTGTTCTGGAACCCCACAGACCTTGGCATGGCTGTACGTGTCTGGAAGATCCTGCTGCCAGTAGGATGGAATCCACACATCTTAGCATTGCAAATCAGGTCCTTGATGATGCGGTCCTCTGTCGATATCTTCTAACTTAAGCATTGTACCACTTCATCTCCATCCTTGAACCATAAGACTGAATCATCCAGAACTTTTCATTTTGGGTTCCTAGATATCTCACACTCTTTTCAAGACTGTATGGCTTTGTCCAGCCAACTCACTTAGCCCATAAGGCCTACTCCACCACCTAACTACCTCTACCAGGTCTATTCTCTTTCTCTTTCAAGATCCATCATCTTCCACTAGCTCTGGAAAGAGTCGCAGTCTGAGTTGATACCTTTCCTCTGAATTCTACAATACTGTTGGCTATTTTCTTTATTGTCTTGTTAGCTTTGTGATTGCAGGTGTCTCAGTATCTTTATCTCCTCTCTAGTCTGTAATGGGAAATGTAAAGCTCACTCTCATTCATTATTTCCCCACAGCCCAGTAGAGTGCTTTACATAATTAGTCAATAAATGTTTATGGAAGAAAAAAAGAAAACAAAACAGAAGAAGGGAAGAAAAACTGAAGGAATAGACAGATGATGATACTAGGACTGTTGGCTGGCAGAAGATTGCCAAGGGGGGCCTGGGATTTAGCTCAGTGGTTCCACCTGGTTCCACCATCTGCTTTTGCAAGTACAAGTTCCTGAGTTGAATCCCTGTTACAAAAAAAAAAAAAAAA
>NW_022900928.1:120399075-120416027 GCF_012274545.1 Fukomys damarensis
TTAAAAAAAAAAAAAAAAAAAATGGCAAGGGCCCATATTCATGCTAAAGATAGTGGATTTTATTTCATGAAAAGTGGCAAACCACTAAAGATGTATACATGAAGACCTAAGGAGGTAATTGTACATTTAGGAAGGATAACTGGTTTCATTGTGTGGATAGACTACGAGACAGAGGAGTTGGTGCTTATAGCGATTATACATGGGTAGGATAAGTTAGGGCTGAGCTGAGATGGGGACAAATGGTATGAGAAGAAAGTTTAGAAGCTAAATTGTCCAGATCTTGGAACCATTTTTTCCTGAGGTTATTTTGAAGACACCGCTTGGTGTATGCTTTGCCATCTCATCAAGTTATTTCTTGCTCATTATCTATGATTTTAAAACAGATATACATAAAAAGGCACCCATCATAAATACACAGTAAATGAACTTGATATATTTATACAGCTATAACTACAAACATGATCAAAGGAGTACATTTTGAACATATCAGAGGACTTTTCAGTTAATGTCAGTCCCCAGAGATAGTTGCCATTCTGACTTTTATCACCATTGATATTCTTGTCTGTCCTTTAACTTTGTGTAAATGGAATTGCTAAATGCCAGTATATCTTCCCTTTATGTTGCTGCATGTGATCATAATCCATTTATTTACACTGATGCATACTATTCCATTTTATGAACATATAAACATGTATTAGTCTACCTCGCTGGTGGATATTTGGGTTGTTTCTAGTTCAGACATACCATGAATGAAATTTCATCATTTTAATAACTTAATTTTTTTAATGAGACTTTTAGGACTATTGAATGTAGCTATCACCAGAAGCCTTTGACTAGGAGTCCAATCCTGGTTCTGACAGTTATTAACTTTATAATACTGGCAGTTTTCTTCACAACTGGGTATCAGTTTTCAGTGCATATGGGATAGTTTTCAGAACTCCCTGGATTCTGAAAACCAAGTAAGGCCAGACCTAGTGAGTGTGGGATGGGTGTCTGTGTGAGATTATCAGGAGGGGAGTCTGATTCACTCACTGATGTAGCTGCTACACTTGACATGTATTAAAGGCTCACAAAATGTTAAATAAGTAAGTGAATGTTAATAACATTTGCTAATTTCACCCTGTTTTCCCCATCTAAACAATAAACCTTCCTCACCAACTTTTTAGCCATACTCCAAGTTATCATGGAGCTCAGGAATAAGAATTACAATGCACATACAACACAAATGTGTTCTAGAAGCTCCTACATTTACATTGCAATATACAATGTGAATATTGCTCAATTTCTACTGTTTTCTTAGTCACTGGTGCTTAACCTGACATTTCACAAAAGCAGGAGCTGGTGGTTGCCTGGGCTTTGTGCCCCATGTAGGGCACTTTCAACACTGACTCATGATTGAGAGCAGATGTTACTTCTGCTGTTGGACTTTGCTGCTTTCATGTCCATTCCAGGAAATGCACTTAGCTCTTCTGATTCACTGCAAGCACTTGTAATATTTACCAAATATATTCATTTGTTTAACATCGGCCCATTTGTGATCATAGCCTTCAGAACTTCACTGCTACTATTATCTTTGCTAGAAGCTTCTGAGTAGGGACCCGGTCATGCATTCAGTGCCAAAACAACTATTTACTAAGTCAGTAACAGTCAGCCAGTTGTTTTGGTTTCTTAATAGCAAAATAATTGGTTTTACTCCTGTGAAAAGAATGTTTTGTTTATTAAGTGGAGAAAACTCCTTTGCATGTAACTCATTTTCACACATTGTGTTAGCTAAAGTAAGAATATTCACATGATAAATCATGAAAATGTATCCAATCTGGACACCCTTCACTGTGTTCCTTAATTTGAGGGTTCCAGGCTGACTTTTAAGGAACTCCATGTAGTAAATGGTGATGTTCTTAAGGATTTCAGAGGAACATCAAACTCTGGTCTCCAAATACTAACTAAGCAACTTCTCACTCCCTAGATGCTAAGACATACAAATTCAACCCACCAAAGAGAAACTCTTTCTCTCTCCTTTTTTTTTCTAAATGCGTTCCTTCCTTTTTATACCTCTCTTGGTGACTGACAATAGTTTTGTGAACTAAAGACCTTTCTTACATCCCACCTCAATTATACAACTGGGAAATGTATTGAGCATGTCACTCAATCTGCGGTCCCAACTCTTATCTTTTCATCTGCTCCCTCTGCTCCTCTTCTCTTCACATTATTAGGCCTCAGGCCCTTAGTTTTACTCTTCTGGATTACTGATTTTTTAATTCCTTGACTTTTCATGCTTTTCTCAAAGTGACATTTCCCCCCAAATAACATTAACGGTATTGCTCCTATCTTTAAAACTTTCACTCTCTTCCTGAAGTTTTCAGGGAATATTTAAAGACCCTTTTATTAGTACCTAAGGTCTCCTGGTGGAGATGGTCCTGGCTTGGTGCTCCAAGCTCAGCCCTACCCCTCCCTCTCTGGTGGGCACTTGTCACTCCAGCAGTGACAAACTTCCTCAAAGTTATCATGCTCTTGCTTTTGGTGTGACTGTTTTATTTTTCCATTACATATATGACTTAAGGTAAGCACATTTCCATGATGCAAAATTTAAGCATCTTAAACTGTGAAGAGCATCATAAAGAAGTTCCACTAAGCTCCACTCCACGCCTTGCCCTGATTACCATGCCATTTCAAACCTCGACATCTGCTCACCCTCTCCTCTTCCACTGTGAGCCATCCTTCTGCATATTCTAGAAAACCCCACGTCACTCATCAATACTTGGGTTGAATGCTGGCTGCTCTGAGAAGCCTTCTCTGACTCCCTCACCTCCAGGATGCATTTCAACCTCTACATGCCTGAATAGTAGGGTTTGCACCTACCCTACAATTCCTCATCTGCTTATCTTTCACCTCAGCTAGAAGATAGCCTCCTTAAGAGAAGGAGGAGCTGTTTTTTTGTTTTATTTTGGTTTGGTTTTTGACTCAGTGTCCCACAATCTTGCTCAGTCAATGTTTGGTGAAAGAACAAGTGAATTTTAAAACTTTATCGTAGGTTCTCCTTGAAGCATGAGGCAGAAAATAGCCACAGAGCAAAGGGGTTGAGTAATGGGAAATAACATTCTCTACACTGAGAAGCTCAGAACATTTTCTTCCTAACTCAAAGTCAAAGATACAGAGAAACCTCTCTCACAACTGCAGCACAAGACTTTACCAGGGACTTAAGGGATGTCGGGCAGCAGTGGCTGTTCTGTGTGGATTAATAACTAGCACTTAGGAAAAGAATTAGAAATAAGAATCCTTTAACCATAAGTATGATGGCTTCTATGTTGCCTCTACCTCTAAGTTTGGATTCTGATTTCTACATCAGAAGAATTTGAGATATCCTACAGAGAGAGTATCCCATTAAATGCCAGATGCAGGCAATCAGGCACAGGCTGACTGGGCACACAGTTAGACACTTTAGGAAATGAGAAGGTAAAAAGATACATGAGAGGCTGGGACCGCACATAAGCTCTCCTGTCTGTGGGTTTTAATAACTCTTTAAAACTGTATCGTAGTTAGCAGTGCAATCTGGTCACGATCATTTCTGAATACTCTTTAAAAACTGCCCAATCTCTGTCTAAGTTAATTTAGTTAATATGTGTAGAATTTGTTTCATAGTATGAAGTTATTCTCTTTAAATGCTACTTAAGTTTTAAGTGACTCTTTGAAAATAATACTTTGGTTGGTTGTATAAGGTTTCCAGTGAATAAAATTCCGAGTTAGTATCAGATCGGTGCTTAGAAGCAAAGTTTCAAATCACATTGTCTTGCTCTTCTGGTAAACTGACTGAGAAAAACAACTGAGTCCCTGCATGGGTCCATTTCATGGTTTTACATGCCATGTACACAAAAATAAAAAATTACGCTAGTAAAATACTTTGTCTTTCGACACAACAACACATAAATTATCTTATTTTCAAGATATATAAGCTTTTCTAACTAAACTCAACAAACTGTGTACAACATGATAGCATATTATAATGTTATTAAAAGTTAAAAACAAAACCATAAAATAGAGCATAGAAATAAATCCTAGATAGCAGTGATCAGAAAGCTAAGATGAATCATTACTGGCCTGTATTAAAATTGAGGCCAGGAATGGGAAACCATTTGATAGAGACTGAGCAGCAGTGACAAAGGTGCTTTCCAATAAAATAATTTTAAAAAGTTTTCAAAGGGTACTGAATATAAAATAATGGCTATTAAGATAAAGTAAATATCAAGAGATCAAAAACTGTGTGAAAGTGAGGAGATTTAAAGGAATTAAGATGTCTGCGCGTTTAGTTTCTCCCATGTTGCTAATTTAAAAACTTATGCGTAGAGAAACAAATACCAAACAACTGATTACAATAAAAATATTTTAGCAATATGAAATTATCACAATAGAATATAGTGTAGTTCATTTACCTGTGACATGTAAGAAATATAAGACAAAACCTTGTGAAAATGGAGGCGTACGACTCTGCTTCAGGTGTTCTGAGGATAAGAGGTTGCACTGGTCATCTCGACATTCTTTTTATTTGTGCTCGAATCACCATCACTTTCCCCTTTTCTCTGTAGACTCACAGAAGCCAATTTTTCCTTAGGTTCATCTGTGGCCTTCCTCTTGCCATACTTCAGTGAAGCCATTCTTCCCTTACTAACTGGCCTTTCCAAGGTATTTGACACAGATAGAGAACCTGTTACCCTACGTCCACCTACCATGGGCATGCAAAAGGCTTCCCTCCCTACCATTCCCTGCCACGTGTGTTCTTTGACGGGTATTTCCCCTTCTGTCTTGTCACTTCTCCATACATTTTTTTCTTGGTGGACTCCTCATCAGCCTCCCAGATGCAAGACCGGCATTTTCTCTTTAAGAATCCTTTCCAGTGGGCAAGGTTTTTCCTGGCTGTCTCGCCATCTTGTGCACATGCTCATATCGTAGCACTCACCAGACAGACGGTATTGTAACCATCTGCTTATACCCCTAGTTTTCCCATTAGGCAGGGATCTTAACATTTTTTTCAGATGTGACACATTTCACAGATGACATTCAATAGTGTGACACATTTCAACTGCTATTCCCAATGAGGTGGCTATAGGTCCATTTTTCCCTAGTCAAGAAAGGACATTATACTAGGAGTGAGAGTGACAAGATGATAACGACCTTGGATCTGTCCACACACAGATACATGTAAATTGATTTATATTTGAAAAGTTATTTGGAATGCTCATTCTGGAATTTAAAATCCTGGTTTTTATCACTTGCTGCCAAAAGCCCAGACTGAATGATTTAACTCCCATAAGCCTCAGTTTCGTTCTCTGTAAAATAAAGATTATAAGGGTGAAAGGGTCTCTGGAGAGGCTAAGAAAGGGCAAAAGAACTAATTCATGCAACTCACAGGGAACAATAATGGGCATGTGAAATATTCCCAGTCAATTTTATTTATAACCATCATTTTATTATTACTAACACTGGATGTTGATCAATTGATTTCTCCTCCAGGGGACTACCAGGAACTTTATTTTTCTGCTGAAGAATCCAACTTCATGCTAGCATTTCTGTGAAGAAACAGAAATAGTTATCCTTGAGAGTTCTCTGAACTTCAGGTACCCATCAAACTGGAAAAACAATGCCTGAGACAGTGGGCAAAATAGCACTATTTGACATCAAATACATATGGCTCATCTAGTAGACATTTACTTGAATGTTCCTTCCTTTTGGCTCCCTATTCCTAGCAACCAAGGTTAAGAATAAGAAATCTCTTCAAGCCTTTGGAGCCAAAACTGTCTATGAAGACTACAGTGAGATCGATTTTGTTGGGTTATGCAAATAGAAAGCCACTTCATCCGAAGATTCATCATCATGAGCACTGAAGAGAAAGAAACAAGCGCAATGACTGGAAAGGCAATTCTTAAAGTGTGAATTTCTTGTAGTACAATATCTACCCTGTCAGCTATGGGATTCTAGCTGTTACTTTATTGCGTTTAATTTCCCACTGTGGTTCAGTGTCTAGGAGAGGTATCCAGCCTCCCGGAGAGGAACTAACTTCGGAAATGTTATTCCTGACTTTGCCAAAATTTTGAACAGTATTTAAACAAAGCCTTTCAAATAATTATCTATCTTACACTTCATTCTTATAAGGAATGTTCATGCTTCCAATAAGCTCTCTCAGCGTCCATCCCCCACCCCATATCTTTTCAACACTTTTTCTCTCCTGACTGGAACATGAGATGCTGAAATAGTACAAGAATCATTATAATGTGGCATTATGGTGGTAGCCATTCCTTATGTCATGGTGGGTGAGGAATGTGTTACCGATGTGGGGTGGACTCTCATGTCACTATAGCTCTCCTACTCCATGGATCAAATGCTTCTGAGTGGTGTGTATGGGCGGGGTGCTGAAAATAAGGGTGGTCCACCTGGATGAACCCTGGTTCTAGTATTTACCCAACAGATGGCTGAGTATCTCATTGGTGAAATTCAGTTATGTTTATGGGCATAGTAGTTTAAAATATTTTATCTTGATCAGCCCCAAACTACTAGCATCTGGACTTCATTTGGGATATAGACTGGAGGATGATGAAAAATAGCATATAGACTAAGATAGAGAGATTGGTAGGTATTTTTGGAGCCCTGTCTAAGTACTTTTAATTTATGTCATCACAAAGCCACACAGTGCCTATGTGAGGCATATAATATCTTATCATAATATATTACTCTTTCCATTTTTTGATCAGGATTCGTAGTCTCTGAGAAGTGGAGATTATATAAACTGTGAGTAGAAAGGATAGGAATGAAACCCACATTTTACTAAATAAAAATGAATGTCCTACTCTTCATCTAACTGCTCCAAAAATAAGAAGTTAAGTGTCTTCTCTCTACTGAACCTGAGTGTGCACTACTGAAAATTTTCAGACAGAAAGATGGAGAGCTAAGCCCCACTATTGCTTTTTAGGGGACTGGGCTGGATCTTCATATTCAAATTGATCATTTTTAACCATGTGCATCCAAAGAGAGTCATCTATGACTCTTCAAGGGCAAAGCATGGCTTCCTTATTATTTGCACCTCCCATCAAAGACACTGAAACGGAAAGTTTATTGAAAAAAATTTTAAAAACCCTCTTTTCCTTATGCCTGATTTTTAAAATCTTTCTGTAGAGAGTCAGGTAATAAGATGCAGGTGTATTCCTCTGACAGCCAGAATGTGGGGGTTACAAACATTTGGTTAGAATATTCAGCACTTATAAATGCTAACCTTGTAGTGGTAGCATTCTTGTTATTCCAAACCCTGAAGTCAGGATATCCTGGTCCTGAGAATTAATAGAAGCCATATTTTTTCTGTTTAATAACAGACACAGTGGTCACCTTCAAATGTTCAAGGGTTAAGTCAATTGTATTCAGATGATATGATATATGCAAGAGATCACAGAATACAGTCAATACCCAAAAGCTCAATTGAGTTATATGAGAATTATTACTGGAAGGGGTAGTAAGACAGCAATCACTCAGTTTTTAGTCATGGGCTGTCTTTGAAAGCAGCAATTGGCAACTATCAGTTTAGTCATTATTTTTTACCAAGCAACACATGAATATTTTTGATCCTGTTTAACTTAACTAGGTAATTCAACACCTTCCAGACAGTGGGTAGACTATTTTGGTGTTTGCTGTTAATCTTGCAGTTTGTATTAACGGCATCCCCCTTAAAAGTTCACTCCCCAGCTGGTTTACCCTAAAAATCACATAAAAAGCTCCACTTTTGGCAGTATTTTCCCATACCATTTCATAGCAGATAGCAAAAATCAAAATACCGCAAAGTTTCAGAGATCCCTGTCATGGATGCTCCCTTAGTAAAGCTGAGGCAGATGGTGATACAGAAGGGGTGAGAGCTCTTGACTCCCATGTTCTCAGAAACACAGAGTAAAGCAGGCATTATCCTGCCAAAGCCTGCAATATCTGGCCTCAAAGTTGGACCTTGTTTTTCTGTTTCTCCATCATTCCCCCACCTTCTGTGTCTCAGTCACTGTGCTGCTCTGATAATGCTGCCAACATACGTATGTGTGTGCAGCCCAGATCACAGAATCCAGGAATGAGAGTCAGCAGCATGGTCGTTCTCCATGCCTAACGCAGAGCAGAAGTCACAGGAAGCAGCTGGACATTAAGGCACAAAGGTTTTTCTCCCAAGATGGAGATTCTAAAATCGCACTCATTGGTAACTTTTGTTAATTGATGGTCTATCTAAGAATTTTGTTTTTAAAGCTGACAGTTGCATCCTCATTTTATGCATCCTTGGACTGTGTAAAAATTTAGTCATCCAAGGGGCTGACCCCTG
Organism: Fukomys damarensis; assembly: GCF_012274545.1. NCBI lineage: Eukaryota > Metazoa > Chordata > Mammalia > Rodentia > Bathyergidae > Fukomys > Fukomys damarensis. The sequence continues at coordinate 120,407,408 of NW_022900928.1, forward strand.
TGGGGCAATCATATTAAGAGATGGTTCAGGCATGATAAGACTTCAATTATTATCTCCGAACATCGATTTGATGGAAATAAAAAATTTCTCTTAATAATACTCATTGGTATTTTCACACCTACAATTAAGGTATGGTATTTCATGGAAGCAAACTTCATAAGAGTACTTAACAGTGGAATCATAAGTAGAAAATTTAATTTATAAACTTTTAGTAGCTTTGTCTTTATAGCAATAATTAGCCTCCATTTTACTTTTTCTTGTTTTTTTATGAGTTTATTTATTTTAAAGGACTCCAAGGATAGAGCATATGGAAAAGTGGTACTTTGACACTTTCCACTTATTTTTTGTCATTTTAGAAAGAAAATTCATGCAATATGTTCACTGTCCTCATTACAAAGGGATAGGGAGGTGGAAAATGACCCTGACTCTCCTTTGGAAAAAGATAAAATGTTTGGAAAGTACGTGACCCTTTTATTTTTTTAGTGGTTGAGATTTCTATTTTATTCCTTTATTCATTTTCTAAATTAAATTTATTGGTGCATTCGAATCCTTCTTACTTAGCTTCTTCCTCTGCCTTCATTCCTGCCTCTGCTCCTCTGTGTTGTCCGTGCTCACTGTGCTTTTCATCCCAACCAAACTCTCTCTTCAGGTGCTGTCTGCTTGAACTTGGGTGATGCACTGCTGCCCGGCTTATTTTAAATCAAAGTCAGTGTAACACCTCTTGTGAGAGAGCTGCCTTTTATTCGTTAGCTGTGAATGTTGAGGAGATCTTCAAAAGTGTGGTAGGAGGAAGAGGAGTCATAAATCAAAAATATATCTGATTTTAAAAATTTCATCCATGATTTTGTTTTTTTCTCATTCTTTTCTCAGAACAATTTAAGGTTTACATATCTTGGCGCCATCGGCTTTAGGAATTCATAAGATAAAGTTTTTTTTTTCCCTTGGAAAACTGCCAATGTATTGTCCATCCAGTAAATGTGGAGGTAAATTATGTAATGCAGTTAGATTCAAAAATTGTACACGTAATGGTATTGCTTTTGCATGGTGCAGTGTGGGTAAAAAGAAAGAGGAACTTTTCTGATGAAACAAATCAGACGAGGCTTCCTGGAGAAGGTTATAGCTGAGCAAGTTCTTAAAGGGATAGCACATTTACAGGGAAATCAAAGCAGGAAAGAACATTGAAGGCAGAAAGATTTGGAGGATGAGAAAGAGTTATTTTTGGAATAAAAGAGCCACAGGGGCAGCAAATAGTGTTGCACATCCAGTAATCTTCAGGGATCTCACAAAGGTGGAACATGTAAGATCCATGAAAGAAGATGCTTCATGAGAATCTTTTAATGATGGTTATTATGGTGGCTCCTCTGGTGTTAACTTTACTCCCATTTCTCTGTTCTACTACAGCAATCAGCTTGAGCAGGGTCTCTTGGGGAAGGCTTGGAAAAATTCTAGACTCAGAAAGGATGTGACAAGGATAGCTTCTTCAGTAGCAAGAAGAATAGATCGGAATAAACAGAACTGGGAGCACACGGATGATCGATATTTCTCACAATAGAGTCTCAATAGAGTCAGCAGCAATATGAAAGCTAAGTGAGATCTTGAGTATAAAGAATAGCCTGGATTTGATCACTTACAGAGCAAGGAGGACAAAGGAGGAGTCTGAGGGAGAGTCCATGTTTTTGGTGAAACTGGTTGCATGATGTAACATTTCATGGAGACCAAGCCTCAGGGGAAAGGTGAGTCAAGCTGAAGGCATGCTGCCCTGAGATGCAGGATAGCTAGCAGAATTGTTTTGTAGAGATTTAATTATCAGGGACTGGTGCTCAGGAATTTGGTTGAGGCTGGATGGATACACTTGAAAGTTGCCAGCACCAAAGTGTCAGTAGTTATCCAACTGGCATTTGGAGAGTAGAAAAAGAAAAGTACCACTGTTGTGACCCATTGTATGTAGACCTTTAAGGAACAGGAAGAATTTCCACTGGAAGAGGTCAGGAGGGGATAGTAAGAGATACAGATGGATCTAAGAGTAGAGAGGACCCATGAGTGTAGCTCAGTGGTAGAGCACTTGCTTAGCATATGGTAGGCCCTAGGTTCAATCACTATGACAAAAACAAAAGAGAGAGGATGGGGAGTTATAACAAATAACATGACTGTAAGTTATGAAATGGTTAAATCAGAGTTTTAATGATGCAGTGAAGTGCTTATGGAGAGAGAGAGAGAGAGAGAGAGGGAGGGAGAGAGAGAGAGAGGGATAAAGACGGGAGAGGAAAGAAAGAAAACAAACACAACAAATGCCTTTATTTTTAACAACTTGTTTCAAAAAAATACAGAAACTAGACACATACGTTGAAGAAACAGTGACATGAAAAGACTGCATGAGCAAGAATGTAGAGACAATAAAGGACACATTTATATGTGAATTTGAGCTTGACATACATGGAAAAACTGTCATAAGATAAATCAAATCTAGACCAGGCCAAGGAACTTGAACTTTGCCTCAAAGACAACACAAAAGCATTTTAAGTAGGGCAGAGATAATTTCAGGTTTATTCTTTAGAAAGAACATTCTGACAGCTGTGAGGATGAAGTTTGGACTGGAGCCAACCTGAGAAAGAAGATAAGACAAGAGGTTGGTGAGATCCAAGACAAAGAGGATAAGAACCTTCATGAGGGTGTGCCAAGTAGGCACGGACCCCATGCCTATCTGTGAGATTCTCTTGTCTGTCTTTGATAGAGTGTGGAATTCCCTTTTATCCGGGTGGTCCTGATAAGAGCCACCAGTATGAGCAGCCAACCATTTGCCCAAGATAGCTCAGATGGTAAATGTACACTGTTGTGACTCTACTTGACCTTCCTTGGCCTCTAGCAGGGCAGAGTTTCTATTTGCCTCTTCTCCATGAGCATAGCTCTAATCTTGAAGAAAGACTGAGGTTTCAGCATGACACAGAGTTGCTCAGACCCATGTATGTGTTTGCCTTTAAGCTCCAAAGTGTCATCCCCTGGAGGTCTGCAGTGTGTAGCTTCTAGACCGTAAAGGGAGGGTCCACTCTTCCCCATTCTTTAGATGGAGAAATTAGGAGCAGTAATCTTGCACTCTTCTTCCTCCTCTGCCATGGACTCAAACTCCTTATGTTTTAAAGCAGTGGTTCTCAACCAGGGGTCATTTTCCTGGCCCAGGGACATTTGGCAATATTTAGAGACATCTTGGTTGTCACAAACAATAAGAAAAGGGTGGGTTGCTACTGGTATTTGGGGGGTAAATGCCATGGATGTTGCCAAATACTCTGTAATATAATGGGCCTCTCCCCTCTAGAACTGTGCTTGCGATAAAAAAAAAAAAAAAAAAATGTCTGGCTTCAAATGTCAAGAATGTTGAGCCTCAGAAACACCAAATGACTGGCACGTTGTTTTCTCAAGAATAAGCATTTATTTCACCACTTACAGAAAATGTATTTTTCAATCCATCTACTTCTGGCCATTTATGGATCTTCTAAAAAGTGACATGAGGGCTGAGGATTTAGCTCAGTGGTTTCTTTTTCTTTTTTCTTTGGTACCGGGGATCTTGTGCTTGCAAGGCAGGTGGCAGCAACTAGCTCAGTGGTTTCATTGCCTGCCGTCAAAGCACAAGGTCCTGAGTTTGATTCCTGGTGAAAAAAAAAAAAAATAGAGAGAGAGAGTAAGAAGAACTACTATGTTTTAGACAGTTGCCTATCTTGTTTAGCATTAATCTAATCAGTTTCCAAAAATGTAATGGTCTAAAACATGTAAAAAGAGCTAAAATTGTAGTTACAATGAATATTTAGTACACAAGTAGATAAAAAATCGAAACAATTCTATTGTCAGATTCGGGAAGAATGTCAGTATTTTCACATATCTGTAACTTTTTTCTACATATACTCAAACTATGATGAATCATAGAGATATATGTTATCATTTATCATTTTCCTTGCAGCTGGAGCAAGATCCAAAAGGCAAATGCTCTAACCTTAACATTGCAATTTAGACAACAGGCATCAGATACTGACTATCTCTTTAGAATATTACTTTTACTTCCTTTCATTTGTTGAGAAAAGAGATTGCATTTATGTTATAATCCACTCTTCCAGGATATTTCGAGGAAAGAACCAATTCTGGCAGAGTGCAATAGATCTGTGCCTTTGTAAATCAGGAGACAATTTACACATCCCACAACTACTAAAAATGCAGTAGGCTTATATTAGAAAGATAATCTGTCTTCTTAGGAAAGCTTTGTTTAATTTTTACCACATTTTGACTTCGACTTTTTTCTAGCCATTACTGATGATATTAGCAAATAATCGAGCAAAACATAACGTTTATGAAAGGCCACAACAAAACAAATGCCAGTCAGGCAGATATTAAGCAAATAGAAATTCAAACATATAGTTAACAAAAAAGGCTTCTTTGAAAGGGTTCGACCGTCTAGATCGAAACAAACTAATTCCTTGACTTAGCATAGAGTCATACAGGAGTCCCAGGAAGGTCACCCGGGAGGGAGACTAAGCCCATTATGTTCTTCCTTTTGGCAATGTGCTACCAGAAGCTTTTCTGAATTGTGCACGAATATGCTTTTAAATGTTATCTTTGAATTTTTAGAGTGGCGTTCTGACAGTATACTTTTTTCTTTTTAATTTTGAGCGGGATTGCGGTAAGAGATAAAATTCTAGCCAGGGATTTAGCTCAGTGGCACACAAGTTTAAGGTCCTGAGTTAGATCCCTTGGGGGGAAAAGATAGATATATAGAGATAGAGATAAAGATAGAAATAGAGACAGAGATAGAATCCTAAAAGTAATAAAACCCAGTTATTCTATAGTTAAAAATTATTGAATAAAACAAATTTTCAGTATGATGGCAGGAAGTCTGTCACTGTTGGTTGCTTTGAAATACATTTCTTATCTTTAGTTATGTAATGTAAAAAGAAAGGGAGTCTGTCCATGGAGACTATAGTTTGCATTATTAAGTACTTCCTTTACTGAATTTCTATGAGAATTCTTGCATATCTCTGTCATTGTACGGTTTACACTGAATCCAAGTCACCTCTCTGTGTGGGTATCTCCTCCACTAGAAGACAGAACTTTAAGCATTTTTTCATAGGGCCTAGCTCAATTATAAAAATAGATGTGTTGATGAATGGATGGATGGAAGGAAGCAATAAGAGAATATATTGAGAATAGGTAGGATTGATTTGGTACTAAGAACACCTGTAATATTTATTAGTAATGAAGTGTCACAAAAAATAATTCAAATCTCTAGGGCAAAAGACATTTCAGAATTGTTGCACCATTCTGGGATATTTTTTAACAAACTGAAAGACTTCTCATAGTAATTATCTATGTGTATTATGACATTTTGAGAGGAAATCAGGTGAATAATATTTAAGAAATGTATTGGACCATAGAATACCTACGAAGTTTTCCAGAAGTGGTATTCAGTGAAACTTTGGATATAGCAAGTTTACATCCAGGGGAGTTCAGTACACCGTCTTTTAAAAGAAGTTCAGAATCACTAATAATAAAGGAATAAGAAAATAAAAACCTAAGAGGTGAGGGTTCAGAAACTTAGCACTCAGAGTTCGTTGGATAAATCTGTAGAAAGAGCAAACTTTCTTAGAAAAGTATAAAATGGCTTGAACCCGTATTCATAGGCAATAAAAAAGATATTATAAAGATTATATATAAACTCAATAAAAAAAAAAGATTATATTATAAAGATTTGGAGTATAGTTTCTAGGTTAAACTAGTGACAAAATATGTATCTGTACTCGCAGTTTCTTTCATTTTTACCTATTCAGAGTTATGTATATGAAAGTGGGTTGAACTGCTTTTTGTATTATCTCACCAAAGACTTTTCTTCTGTGCCTACCCTTTAATAACCATCTCCAGGATGAGATCTCTTCAGCCTGTGCCTCTCTCCACTTCAGCACACACAAAGCCCTTGCTGTCTCACCCCGAGGTGTTCATGGAACTTCCAAGCTTAGATAAATTTAGGTCCATACCTTCCACTCCCTGGACCTAATAGGATCAAATTAGACCCTTCAGCAACCTTCACAAAGTATGAATGCCAAGGACGGTCCAATTGTGTTCAAATTTGCCAGCGGTGTGGGATAATCCTGGTCATAGAACTTCTTTATACTGTCATTGTGAATTAAATGCACTGTTGTAGAATCACATAATGATGTTATTATCAGTGTTTAGCCAGCACTTACTTTTCACTTAAAACTGTATTTCTCAGCCAAATTAATAAAAATGACCCATCTTTCAAATGACTAAATTGTTACTAGGTATAAATTGGTTACTTTCAAAAACACACTAGCAATTTCAGGCTTAACAACTTTCAAAATTTTGATGCTGGAAGGTACCTTAAAGCTCACCTGGGGTAACCCCTTCATTTTTTTATTTATGCTTATGGCACTAATTACTGCAATTTGCTGCTGTGAGCACTGTTTGAGAGTGGCATTAATAGACCCATAGCAGTAGCTCCATGGACTTGGCTTCTAATTGGCAGCTACAACTCAATCCTGGCACAAGAGAAGGAATTTATTTTTTTCCTTCACTGTAAACAGATAACCTTCGTCTACATAAAATATCTCTTTATTTTGCAGAATGAGAGAGTAAGGAGGCAAAGCATTAGAAACTGAGTTTGTCTTTCTTTTCTACATTAAATTTTGTTCTCTTGCTGAAAATAATCTCGATTAAAATTATTCACTCAACCTTGCAAACTATTCTAACCTGAATAATTGTATGTCAGAATGCCATGAAATACATGATATAACTAAACATTCAAACAGAAAATAGTCACAATGAGAGTATAACAATCACAGTAGAGGACAGTTGTGTCCTTTCTTCGCATTGCATTCCAGGACTAGAATGGTCTTCCTCCATGAGTCACTTCTTTCTCAAATAGGAAGGGGATGAAGAGATGCACTCTGGGATTCTGAGGCAGGAGGGTTGCAAGTTCAAGCCTAGACTGGGTAACTTAGTGAGCCTCTGCTGCTAGATAAATACATAGTGCTGGGGATGTAGCTTAATGCAAATTCCCTTGGTTAAATCCACAGCAACTGAAAAAGAAATCAACTAATGGAAATGAGTATAGGGGTTCTTTAGTGACTCAAGGCTTTTGAGAAGTCTTTTGCTGTCCTTTCAGGCCCACTAACAATTTTAAAATCTTCTGTCATATATTTTATTTTTTAAAAATTAATTTTATTGGTACATTTTAGATATACATAATGATCACATTCATCATAGATAATTTGCACCTGTACATGACATATCTTGCTTCTTCTTTTATCCCACTCCCCTTCCCTCCATTCAAGCCCTCTTTCCCTTCTTATTTACAGAAGCTTTGTTTCCATTTTTTCCTCCTTTTCTCTTTCTTCCTTTCTCCCTCCCCCTCCCTAGTTCCTCTTCCCCTTTGAACATTTTCTTCCTATTTCACAATATCTAGTACACATTTTGGTCTTTACACTCTTCATTTCTCACACCAGAGAAACCATGTGATATTTGAACAAGTCTGTCTGATTTATTTCTCTTAAGAGTATGCACAAGGTGCAGCCATTTACCTAGAAATGTGTCAAGCTTGTTCTTCTTTATAGAGCACTAGTACTCCATTGTATAAACAAGCCACATCCTCTTTATCCATTTATTGCTTAATGGGCTTTTGGCCTGTTTCCAAGATTTAGGTATTACAAATTGTGCAGCTATAAACACAGGTGGGAAAATATTGCTGTGATGTCATGCTCTTAATTCTATCAGGAAGATACCAAGAAGGGGAACAGCTGGGTCAAATAGAACTTAGTTTTAGGTTTTTGCAGAATCTCCATATTGATTTCTGTAGTGGTTGCACCAGCCTACACTCCCACCAACAGTGGAGAAGGGCTCCTTTTTCTCCACAGCCTCACAAGCATTTATTATTCGCTTTCTCGATAATAATCATTCTTTCTGTGTTAAGATGAAATTTCAGTGTTGTTTTTAATTTGCATCTCTCAAATGACCAGTCATGTTGCACATTTTTATATATTTATTTTCTATTTGTACTTCTGAATCTAAGAAGTGTCTATTCATTTCAGATTCCCATATTTGGATTGGGTCTTTAAATATGGACTTCTACTTTTTCTAGTTCTTTATATATTCTAGATATTAATTCTTTGTCCTAGGAACATCAGGCAAAATTTTTTCAAAGTCTATGGGTTGTCTTTTCACTCAGTGGGTGATTTCCTTTGCATTGCAAAAGCTTTTTAATAGGATCAGATCCCAGTTGTTGATTCTTTATAATATTCTCTGTGTGGTTGTAGTTTTGTTCATTAGACTTTGCCTACACCAACATCTTTAAGAGTTCTATCTTTTTTATCTTGCAGAAGATTGTTTCTGTTTTAATATTTAATCCTTGATGCATTTCAATTTTAGTTTAGTTCACAGTGAGATATATGGGTCTAAGTTTTAATTGTTGTTATGTAGAAAGCCAGATTTTCTAGCACCTTGTATTAGAGAGACTGTTTTCCAGTGAAGGTGTTTGGCCCCTTTGTCAAAGATAAGTTGGCTGAGTATGTTTAGAATTGTTTTTGTGTCATCTAATCTGTTTCATTGATTCTTTTTTTTTTTTTTTGGT
>NW_022900928.1:120416133-120556360 GCF_012274545.1 Fukomys damarensis
TTTTTTTTTTTTTTTTTTTTTTTTTTTTTTGTACTGGGGATCCAACTTGGGTCCTTGTGCTTGCAAGGCAGATGGCAGAACCATGAGCTAAACCCCCAGCTCATTGATTCTTAAGTCTGTTCTTTTCGTGAGTACCACGACAAAAAATACAGAGATGATCTAATACCACTACTCCTCAAACTCTTTAATAAAATTGAAAGGGAAGCAATCCTCCTGGAGCCATTTCTGGAAGCAAGCATTACCCTCATACCAAAATCAGAGAAGGGCCTAACCAAAAATAGAAGTACAGGCCAATCTCTCTAATGAACATAGATGCAAAACTCCTCAATAAGATACTGGCAAACAGAATTCAGCAAATCATAAAAAAGTTCATACACGTTGACCAATTAGGATTCAACCCAGGGATGCAGGGGTGGTTGAACATGCAAATCAATAAATACAATGCATCATATCAACAGAAATAAGGACAAAACCACATGGTTATTTTAATAAATGCAGAAAAAGCATTTGACAAACTCCAGCATCTGTTCACGACAAAAGGAAAACTCCAGAAAATTGGAATAAGATGGTCTTTATCTTAATCTTAAAACTCATCTATGAAAAAACAACAGCTAATGCTATACTAAATGGTCAAAAACTGAAAGTTTTCACTCTAAAATTAGGAACAAGATTACTCAACATAGTTCTGGAAACTCCAGAGCAATTAGACAAGGTCAAGAAATAAAAGGAATATAGATAAGAAAGGAAAATGTTAATTATTATTATTATCTGCTGATAACATACATAGAAGACCCCAAAAACTCCACCAAAAGATTTCTAGATTTAGTAACCGAATTCAATTGCATAGCTGGATACAAAACCAACACTCAAAAACAAATAGCATTCCTGTTCACAAATAACAAACTCACTGAAGTAGAAATTAGGGAAACCACATCTTTCACAGTAGCATTGGAAAAAAATGAAATTCTTAGGAATCAATCTAACATAGGGAGTAAAAGACCTTTACCTTGAAAACTACAGTACTCTAAAAAAGGAGATAGAAGAAGATATCAGAAAATGGAGAGATATCCCTTGCTCTTCAAGTAGGAACAACCAATATAGTGAAGATCACCATACTCCCTAAATTGTTATACAGACTTGATACAGTTCTGATCAAAATACCATAGCATTTCTCACACAATTAGAGAAAATTTATTTGGAACCCAAAGAGACCCAGAATACCAAAAATCTAGGAAGGAAAGACAAGGCAAGAGGGACCACCATCCCTGACTTACTATGAAGCTCTGTCATATATTTTAAATGTGCTCAAAAAATCATTTTTCTTTGTTTTGTTTTTTTTTAAGTGGATAAGGAGATATTGTCTAACTTTGAGCTCTTATTTTTCATCAAACTATTTTAATTAATTAAATTCAAGGTAACAGGAATATTTTTCTAGACAAAATCTTTGCTCCAAATTTACAGGTATGGCCTAAATATTTATTTTAATCAGTTAAAAAATTTCTGCTATATCTGAGCAAGAGCAGCATTGATAAATGGAGCATACGAAAAATAACAGAGTAATATTTTTTATTTGGACATAAACTTTTATATGTTGGAGTTAATATATTTATATTAACATAATATTTAGGTTACATTTATATAAACTATATAATGAAAAAATTTAATTGTGTAATATTTAAATGGCTTTTTAATTCTACCATATACAACATATGGTTTAGCTAATTCTTTTACATATATTCACTCATCACTTTGGGATTGTGGATATAGGCTGAACTGTTTACCAAATGGATTTTTTTCTTTTGGTACTGGGGATTGAACTTGGGTCTTTGCGCTTGCAAGGCAGTCCACCAAACCGCTGAGCTAAATCCCCAGCCCTACAAAATGGATTTTAAAGCCCAGATTCACTGTTCAAATTGAACAGAGTTGATAGCACTTAAGCATAATGCTGAAGTGTGACTAATAACTCTAAGAAATAAACTGCCTTAGATACAGATCTGCATTTTGGAATGAGGAGGTGGTCATAAACTCACACTAGCATTCCTCCTCTGACAAGCCAAGTTACCATCAGCAAACATGTTCATATTTGGCAGCACTTGTCAGCACCTTCGGAGCAGAAAATGAGGAAATGCCAATTTTATTCAGAATTCAACAGATCCCACCCACTTAGGCATCTCCTAACTTGTGGGTTGACTGTAATTTTAAAGTTTTGATTGCTCAATAACTGATATCCATCTTTTAGTGGTTGTATTTTTTAAGTGGCAAGCTGTAATTTATACTAAAGGAGAATTTTTTAAATGAAATGTTTCTGTTTCACAGTTTTTAGTACACAGTGCCTTCTTCACCAAGAACATTTTATGACAGGATTCTTCTGTTTCTTTCATATGCCCCGTGTTGTACTTTATCCCAGATGTCAAGACAAATATTTCCTTGTCATCAGGACTACTTTATACTTTTTATGATTTATTTTTAGTCATTCATTCCACAAACATTTATTGAGTTCCTTTCCTGGGGCAGGCAACAGTGTGTTAGGTGCTAAGGATTCAGCTATGAATAAAACATAATCTCTTACTATCAGGAGTATACAAGGTAGCAGAGTAACATTTATGTAAATAGATGCCTGCAGCACATTTTTGTAAATCATGTAATCAAGTTATGAATGAAGTCAGTAGAATCCCAGATGAAGGTAACTCACAGCACAGCAAGAAAGGCTTGGACAAAGAAAAAGACCTGAGTTTTAAATCTAAAGAAGAAATTTCTTAGAATAGAGAAAAGTATATTATAGACACAGAATAGCATTACCAAAGAACGGAGTGTAGGGACATTGACATTTAAGAGATAGCAAGAAGTGGACCAGAGAAACCAGTTTAGAATGAGACTGGTGAAACAGGTGAGCAATATTTAACAGAGAATAATAAAAGTGATGCCAAAGAAGTTGGAGTTTATCCCAATAAAGTAAAACATTACAGGGTACTAAAATACTAATTTAGACTTTTAAGGTCATTTCCTGTTTGTTCACCTGTCAATTAAAACATTAACACTATGGTTGGCTTCTCTAACATTGCCCATATTTCCAAGAATTGCTTTAATGCCAGAATATCATGGTGGTGGAGAACACAGTCTGAGCACAAGTTGATAGTGTAAACACACAAAAGTGGCGTGAACGTCAGCGTTCAAGAGACCCACACAAATCTCCAAAGAGATGAATGTCCAGAGCTAATTAGGGGGATCCCTTAGGGAGTTGTGGAGGATCATGTTAGGCTAGACTTGCCAAAGAGTGGAGTAGGAAGATGAATAAATGGTGATATTTGAAGAAAATTAAAAGAAACAACTATTTCCTAATCATCCTGATTAGATTCATTCCACTGAAATAGGGATATTCAACTGAAATGCTTATTTAAATCCCAAGGGGTAGAAAAAGGGGAACCAAGACCTGTCATGTAAAGGTACAAGATCCCAGTAATGAACTGTATTGTATACCTAGAATGTACCAATAAACTCAATAAAAAGAAAAAAAAAATCCCAAGGATCCTGCCTAGGAGTTATCACATGACCATATTAACATCATCATGGCTCTTGATACCTGAAGGACCTCTTATATGTTCAATAACTTCTTGATTTGGACAGAGTATTACTAAGTTTCCTTATAGCAGGAACACAATATCTGACATCTCAATTTAAAGCAGGAAAAGTTTAATTTGCTTTACCATTTTGGGGATTCAGTTAATAGTTGGTGGCTCTGGGGAAAGGACATTATGGAGCAAAGATGCTTTCCTCATGGTGGCCAGGAAGCAGAGCCATGGAAGCCAAGGGAGAGGTTGGAACTAGATACAGACCCTGAAGTCACACAGGTATGACCTACCCACATATACCCAGAACTGTGTTCTACCAATCCCCTGGGTGGATCCCAAAGACAAGCAAGTTGATATCTCCTTTAGTAATGTGATGTGCTTAGCACATCATACAATAAATGTGTGACCTGCCCTTCACAGCCCAAAAAGTGAATTGGCAGAAAATCAGAAGAATACAGAGCATGACCCTGGGGGTTGGGAAGAACTGTGGACAGGCTTTGATTTTCCTGGCCTAACTATCCTATCTATCATCACTCTGAAGGTTTAGAAGCCTTCTTCAATAAACATCATGATACAAATAAAAGAAGCAAAACAAACAAACAAAAAATACCTGTGGCCAAATAAATTATAGGTTCCAGGTGAATCACATGTTAGATTTCAGATTTCAGTTAACTTCCTTTCCAGAACTGAAACGACCCTGAGCTCTCCCTAGATTGTCATTTGTTTTGGGCACCATCACACTTTCCTTTGTGGTTTCGTACTGGTTTTACTTGTCCCCTGAGAATCAAAATATATTTCTCATGTCTACTTAATGTTCACTCAGGATTCAGTGAATTAAGGATAACACATTCACAGGTAAAATGGAAGTTAAAAAGAATGTGTTTATAACACAACAAAAAATACATATGAGATATGAGCCAGAGAGTGGAGCTTTTGAGCAATGTCATAAATAATCATTTTTCTTTAGTATTTTCCATTTAAGATAACAAATTGGAACATAAAGACAAAATTCTTAAGTCTCCCAGGAAGTCCAGGATTTAAAGAAAGTGAAAAGAAACATAGATCTCATTTGTGTCTGCTCAGGGCATAATCAGAGTATTTCTTAGTACAACTCAACAAGTTTCCTTTCTTCTTTCACATATAAAGACAGATCTTAGGTGCAAATGCAGCTTTTAGAAACTTGGAGTATTTCTGCAGTGATACAACATCAAATCTGTAATATCATCAAACTAGTATAGTGAGTCATTCTCACAGCCTGATTTATATTTTAAATAAACATCAGCAAGCACATCACTAAAGATTTCTGAAAAGTTAAAAAGATCATATTACATGACAGATAAAAGTGGCATAATTTCCTTGTGTATATTTTTAACTGTGTTTAAACAGATTAACCAGATGTATGGCATTTGAACTTGTTAATTTTCTTTACTGGGAAGCAATTAAAATATTCTTCTGACCTTAGAAATACTCTTTTAAATGATAGGCATATTAAATGATCTCAAATATCATATATGTTCACTATTTGAGGCTTCAAAATTATTATTCTCCACATGTCATTAGTCTGTTAAATCTTCATTTAAATTATCTGAACAGTTTAAATTTAGGCTTTATTCTAGGAATAATTCAGTCTAGAATAATGAACGCCATAAATCCAATCTTTACTTTGGGTCATTTTCTCACTTTCCAGTCATATAACTTTTAAGGCTTGATGCTCACAATTTGTGACATATATTTTAGTATCATTCAGATAGGTGTAGCAACTACCACAACTTAAACAGTAGAGTGACAAAAGGAAAATTTTGTTCCTGTTCAGGCTGCCCTTTCACCAAGGCCAAGGGTGTCTCTTCCGCTTCACTCCCACTTAGGCCCTGAATGGCCACAGGAGGACCTTTTAAACTCTGACAGGAGCCGGGCATGGGGGCACACACTAGTAATCTCAGCACTTGAGAGACTGAGGCAGGAGGATTGCTGTGAGTTTGAGACCAGCCTGGGCTACATAGTAAGTTCAAGACCGCTCTAAACTACATAGTGAGACCCTATCTCAAAAATAAAATAAAATAAACATTACAGATCCTGGTGATAAAGAGAGGGTGTCATATGCTGCCTTGACTTAAAAACATAGAAATTTTTATTTCTGCCTAAAAGTGACACATAGCATGCATTTTCATGGCCAGAACAAGATGTGAGAAGAGTCTTCACATCAAAGAGGTGAAGTAATAAAAGTGTGCTGTTTCCTGGACGAGGGAGACCTGGAAGCATCAGCAAAGAGTAGTAAAGACCCAGACAGTTTCACTTCTTTCCCATTTGCAAAGTGCGCTCATCCCCATTCCAAGCAAGACAACCTAAAACTGCCCTCCAGCCAGGGCATCAAGCTCAAGGGAAGGACTTCCGGGACTAGAAAGGTCATGAAGTCTTTGCATCGGAGAGTGGTATGCAATTGTTTGAGTGCCTGGGGCCACATGCACTCCCCACCCACTCAGGAACCATAGTGGAACAAGGACAGGATCAAGGCAGTAAATGCTTATGTTCAGACCAGAGAAGAATAGAAGACACACAGCACACGTGGGTCTGGCTGTAGCAACTCTGTGTTGCCACAGTTCAAATACTTGAGGACTACCCATGATTAGAGACTGCTTCATTTCCAGAGTGTAGCCTCCACATCTTTTGTTCTCCGTGGCCGCAAGTCCCACTCTCCGTCCTCTTTCATTGTGAAATATGTCCCTGGGAACAAGTCCCCTCTGTGGACCAAGCATCACTGTCAGTTCACAGCTTGCCCACAAATACTTGGTAGTTATGGGTCATTTAGTTTAGTCAGTCCTTTTTAATGCAAGTTAATGGTCCTTTTGACACTATAGCCTCCTGGAAGAATTAGTTGGCTTCCTATGTATGTATTTGCTAATAGGGACATTGTATCCCTAGGGAGACATTTAATCTCAGACTTTTTAATTCTTTTAGTGACTTTTTAACAATTGGTGTGATGGGCAGACCTGAAATTAGCCTTTGTAAAATGGCCACATTTTGGTTGCATTTCATATCTTCCTATCTTAGTTTTTCCTCTTACTATTAAGAAATGAATATTCTGCAACAATGCATAAGATTCTAATAAGATTACTGACATTTAGAAATGGGAGGAAAGGAGCTAAAGGTGTAGGGAAGGTGTGATACGTAGGGGAAGAACAAAAAGGGAAAAGAAAAAAATGTGAGAGAATGAAAAGATGAAAATAAAGTGTTTGTAGATGGGGAGGGGAGGAGGGGGTGAAGGGAGGGCAGAGGTAAGGGGAAAAAATGAGAATCAAGACTTGCCATGTAAAGGTACATGATCCCAACAATGAATGTAACTGTACTGTATCCCTAAATGTACCAATAAACTCAATAAAAAAAAAAAAAAAAAGAAATGAAAAACAGTCACTATGTTGTGTTGTCAATGTTCTCTAATTTATGAACTCACTGGAGTTGCCTTTATCCTATGGCAATTTGCCATTTGCTGTTTGAGCTCACATATCTTCTTTTTCTTTTCTTTTCATTTCTTTTCTTTTCCTTCCTTCCTTCTATAATATACCATGTCAAATATGACCAACTAAAGCCAGCACAAACTAATAGTTTTCTAATATTTTCCCCTTGAAGGTACAAAATGTGTTATGTGCATAATCTGCTGCCTAAGGTACTATAGTTTTGAGACAATTTTACTAAAGCTTTCACTAGACATTGAACAGGTCATCGTTTCCTTCCTTCCCTTCAGTAAGGTGTCCTTGTCACTCACTACCTGAAGCACATTGCAGCATACTTCACAGCTTTATCCTTAGTATGCCACTTACAGTTTTTCTTGTCTGTGTTTGTCAAAATAACTGAGTTATGCTGTGGTAAGAAGCAATCTTTAAAAATCTCAGCAGTTTAGAACAATAGAAGTTTATTTCTCATTCATTCTGCATACCCACCCTAGGCCCTCAGGAGGCTGTGTTCCACTTGTTTCTTATCCAGAGTTGGGGAGATGGAGCCTTCACTATGTGCTATATAACCAGTCCTCAGGAAAGAGAGAAGGGTATGTAGTGAGTGAAGGATTAGCTTTTAAAACTTCTGCCCATATAATTTTGAATCATTAGACAAATAAAATTACTGACTAGTTTCAAAGTGTGCAGGGGTATTCAAAGTCCTTCTAAGCACTCCATGAATACTGGAGCCTTGCCTTTCCATCACAATTTCTGAGCACTTGGATATATTTTCCTTCTTTGACTGTCCTTTTTCTTTTTCCAGCCCCATGAAGTCTGAATTAAACATACAGTTCACACATCCCACATGTTGTTAAAAATCCTTAAGCATAATACTGAAGACTGAAACATACTCTGTTGTTATGGAAAGTTGCTCTAGCCTACTTATTATATGCTCAGCTAATTTCTTGACTAAGCTTCGGACTCTCTGAGGATGTGGTTGTATTAATTTTTCAATTCCAAGCACTTATATGTGGCATGCACATAAAATATTCTAAAGAAATTATTGCACAGTAAATTTGTTTTTGAGAAATTGATTATAGAATGCATGGTTGCTTTTTTTTTCTTTAGATGAAGATTTTAATTACACATTTTGATATAATAGGATTTGAATTTTAATGAAGGACTTTGGTCTTATAGTGTTGGTTTTTTGTTGTTGTTGTTGTTTGAAATAGTCTTTTCCTTCTTTCCCTTCATCCCACCTTCCATTATCATAGTCTAGGCTTCAAAAGAACACAACAGCTTCTTAGCTAAGGTGCTTAGTTTTACTCCTTCTTATCCATTCTATATCCAAGATAATTACTTCTCATCATTCAAAAGTTATTTTGCCCATATCACACCCAAGAACCCACAATGACCTTGTATTTTTCGGTTCTGAGTCACATACTATTGAATATTGAACCTGTTTTCCATCTTACACACTATTCCTGTCTCCATCATCTGTTCTCTCTCAAAGCTTCTACTCGCTTCACTCTCCATGACCACAATGATCACAGAATAAAGTCATGCCACCTTTTCTAAGACCCTTCGTCATCTGACTGCTCAATTCTGTTACCTCTCACTTCTCATTATCCAACCGTTTTCCTCTACACACTACTACAGACACTTTTATCTTCACTTGCATCATATCCCCCATTTCTAGACCTTTAATTGTGCTGTTTGACATTTTCTTACCCCTTTTGTTAA
Organism: Fukomys damarensis; assembly: GCF_012274545.1. NCBI lineage: Eukaryota > Metazoa > Chordata > Mammalia > Rodentia > Bathyergidae > Fukomys > Fukomys damarensis. Next base: position 120,424,874 of record NW_022900928.1, read on the forward strand.
CAGATCACACTCTACTTCTCCTTCTGATAAGCCTTTAAAGGTTCCTTTCATTTACAGTGTTACCATACCTGTTTCTCCCTGGACTTGGTTCTAGGTTAACATGCTGTACTTCCACATAAGCAGAATTGCCATGCTTTTGTTTACACTCATGAATGGTTAGATACAGTACTGCATCTAAAAGTCCATAATAATTTCAATAGTTAATATTTATTAGGCAATTTTGTACCAGTCATTTTAGTAGAAATTGCAGTGTTATTTTAAGAGACTGGTTAGTAGTGCAACCAAATCCTTTCCAGCAATCTCCTGGATACTCAGTCAGACCCTCTCGCTTAGGTTCCTGTGTAGTTAGGTGTGAACACGTGTCCATGTTCTTGCCAATAAGAGTTCAGTGGAAATGACATGACAAGCATCACTGCAAGATGGAATGTATAAATCCTCCCCTAGAAAGTCATCTGAATCTTGCCCTTTACCCTGAATAATGAATTCTGAAGATAGCTACTAGCCCAAACAGACACCCCAATGATTGCACAGGGACCAGAAATAACCTCCAACCATATTAAACTTTGGAGATGTTTAGTTAAGTTTTTGTAGCATCCACCATTTCTCAATCAATGCAAACAAATTTTTTATTGACTTAGCTGCTGTGAATATTATCAGTACTATTTTGTGCATGATGAAACTCAGTGTAAGAAAGGTAAAGTAACAGGTCCAAGGTAATGTTATTAGCAAGTCGTTAATTCTAACCCAGTGGTTAGATTCTAACCCAGACACAGGCTGATTGCAGAGCCCCAATTTTAACTGTAAAAGACGTCCTCCTATAAACTAAGTATAAAAATGACAACAATAAAAAATTCAAACAGAGACATATTTAAAGCTACAGTAACACAACATCAAAAAGCATCAAATACAGCATCAAAGATCTGAGATTGATGGAATAGAATCATAAAGTTAAGCATCAGAGCCTATCTTCATCAATATTTGTCATATAAATGAATTTTGAATTATCATTAAAAGCTACATATTTCATAATTTATGCTGATAGATATTGCAGATGGATTAAAACAATAAAAATAAAAAATGAACTATAGTAAAGTAAAAGTAAAATAAAGAAGGATATTTATCTGATTTATTTCTAACTTAAAGCATCAAGGATTAGGTAAATGTTTAAACCACATGTTAATTGAAAGAATGGTGTGATTTAAAAACAGTTTATTATTTGACTTTATGTAGGACGTGAGGGCAATCTGGCTGTGACATCTGTCACCCCATCGATCGCCAGGGTTGATTTGTCTGTTCTGGCTGGATAGGCGGGTGTCCCCTTCTCCCCTCACCACTCCATGTGTGTCCCTCCCTAAGCTGCTTGTTCGGTAGAAGAGGACAAACACCCACGATAGAGCAGGCCTGTTTTCTCGGTCAAGGGTATAGGAGTAGCTAATGCGTCCCTGCTAGAACCTCCAAACAAGCTCTCAAGGTCCATTTGACTTTATGTAGTCATTGCCTTCTTTTTTTCAGAAAATAGAGTTTTCTGCATATTTTTGGGCCTTTATAAAAGCAGGACACATCTTTGATAGAAATATAATCTTCAGATTTTATATCTTTAAGTCAATATAAAAATTTTAGTACAAAATAATATTTTATAATGTATTAATTATTATTTTAATTGAATAATTTACAGTAAAATCTTTGAAATATTTTTTGTGATTTTTCTCCCAAACCAAAGATTTGATCTATTGGCAGTTTGTAGGGTGTGGTGTGGAGGACTGTCCATTGATCAGGCCCAAAGCAGGCTACAAGCAGTGCAGGCTGTAAAGAGTTCATCTTGCAACTGGCTTATTTTAAGAAGTGAATCTGACCAAAGCAAATGAGATAACATACAGTGAAGGTCAGTGAACTTTACCTAAATTCCATTCCTAGCCTAACACAAGAATGCTTTGTCTCTTCTTTTACAAGACGTGCCTACATCAGTAACATATCCCTACTAACCACACAAAGGCTCTTCCTGTAGCCCCTTTACCCAACTAAAAAAGATTGTGTCACCAATAAATATCAATGGTTCTGGCTGTTTAAGGCTTTTGCTTGCTCAAGCCTTTGCTTGCTCAAGCATTGGTCTTCCCAGTATCTTTCTCTTTGATTTTATCTCTAAGTCTCTCCTCTCACCATCCATTTTAGCACTGAGCAGGAGATCAGGGTCTGCTGCAGGCATCTCTGATAGAGTGGTAGTTAAGCTCATTGTGTCAACATGTTTGGCTTGAGTGTCACCAAGGTTGCTAGTAAACCAATCTTCTGGTATGTCTAGGTGGGTCATAGAGGCATGACCATGTGTACTATGTTTGTTCCCTCATCCCTTCCTTTCTTCAGCCATGAATTAGACATCTTTGCTCTATCACACCCTTCTCCTGTGAAGTTTCTGCCTTGGAAGCAGCAGACCATAGTCTAAATCTCTTCCTCTTGAAGTTGTGGGATTCAATTTGTCTTCTTTTCCACGGAGCAGTGAGGTCCATGTCACTCCATTTGACTTTAAGCAATCTGGCTTCTTAGTTAATATCCGGCAGACTGTCACAGAAGTGATGCTGGCTAACTCTAGAAAGCAGACACTGAGAAATAGCCAGTTTCTGCCTTTGTCTTTTTTGCTTCTTGAAAGCAAGCAAACATGCAAGAAGTTTTTGATGCCAGATTTTTTTTTCTTTTTTGTACCAGGGATTGAACTAGGGACCTTGTGCTTGCAAGGCAGGTGGTGGAACCACTGAGCTAAATCCCTGGCCCTTGATGCTACATTTTTATGTTTCTGTTTGTGGCCATGCCTTCTAGTATCTGTACCATCCAGCTTAGCCATCAGTGAATGTAGATAAGTGAGTGACTCTGGCTGACACTACATGGATTCAAATTCCTCCTGAGGAATTGATATACATATATTTCGCATTTTGATCCTACTTCCTTCCCCCTTCCTTCCCCTCGACTCACATCTCTTCCATTCCTCAAGCCCTTTTCCATCTCTACTTGTCCAGCTCCCTATTTTCTATCACATAGTTATTAAAGCAACATAAGATATCCAATATACAGAGTACTTAGTATTTGAGCTATGTATTCACAGATCTATCTTTATAAATTGTATTTTAATAAGTACATAAATAAACAGGAGTAATAGAAGATCGAAGGTATGTTAAGATAAGTTGCTTAGTGCATTGGGAAGGAATTAGATTATTTAATTGCTTATGGCCAAAGTGTTGGGTGGAACCAGTAATACAAATGGACAGATGAAGAAATTTATCTGATATAATACTGGTGGGGGACGTGAAGTAGCAGATTATACAGAAGGTCACTTTTAGTGCTTTGCATACCACATATAGCATTGCATGTGTGGACTGCTTCACTCCTTTACTTTCTTCCCTATCAGCCTTTGACACATTTATTTCTTTACTTCTATATCTCACTATAAATTTAGAGCACAACCTCATTCATAACTTCAGAATGTCAGCAGCATGTTGATGGATCAGGCACTTCAGTAGTCATTGATAGAAAACCACAGTAGAAAACCAAAGAGCAAAACCATTGGCCAATTCTACCCAATTCTCTTTCCAATTGCCTTTTTCCTCCAGCCACTTGTTCAGATAGGCAATCATTTCAATAGGTGTTTCCAGGATCAAGACTTCTGTTCACTCACAACCCCCTCACCTTTTATGTGTGAAAGAGAGCAAGTTGATATTGTCAGATGCTCCCCAAAACATGCCCTTGTTTTGCATTGCATGTCACATTGATTTGAAGCCTATTCTTTTCAATAAAGATCTAATACCAGAGACTAATTACTTATACACAGAATATCCTTGGACCCAAAAGTCTTAGTTGTAGCTTAATCTGAAAAATGTTTAATTAGCACTGTAACTATGACTGATAGTATAGCAAGTATTTCTGCCCATGCGAAGGGTGACAACCTACTCTCCCAGGAGAGCTGCTGTTTTTGCTGAGAGCTTGACCCTAACACTTCTGCCACTGCTCCCTTTGCCCTAGCCTTCAGAGTGAAAGTGTTTTTCTCTCATATTCTTCTATCCTTTACCAGGCTTGGATCAGTTTTGCAGAGCATGGACTGAGAATTTTTATTTATACCATTAAAATATTAAAGTATGGAAATGCTTATCTCAGAGGAAGATAAGCATTCATCTTCCAGAAAGGAAGCAAAGAACTGGTGGGAACTGCTAGTTTGGATTTATTTCTCTCTGGCAAAGAAGGACATGTTGGTGGACTCTAAATAATAGAACACATGCATGGTATAAAATATAAGAAATAATAATAAGAAAATTAGAGAAAGAAATTATTTTATCTTATCTTTGCTAATTATCAAATATGAATGTAATGAATATATCACATTTGGAAATGTGTCTTATGAAACAGATTTCAAAAGCTTCCAAGAAAATATATAAAATATATATCTGAGTTGGCTAGAGATACTAAACAAATGGAGGTGGTAATTCTTAAAATAAGCAAACCAGAAATAAAGGAACAGAAAGGACATGACATTGTTACAACTGCAAATGTTGTCAATGTGGAAGAAATCTGTTGGAGCCTGGAGTGGGAGGTTATATAAAAAGAAATCAATATGGCAGCACAAGGCACCATTGAACTGTCAGTTTAAAACACCACACATGGAATATGGGAGGAAGAGTGTGTAGCCGAAGACAAAAGTGAGCGACAAATTCAGGAGATATAGTGGCAAGGACAATTAATCAATCAGCTCTGTGTCATCATTATGAAACATCTGAAGCAATTAATTAATTAAGGAAAGAGGCCCATTGTGGCTCACAGTTTCGGAGTTCACAGACTATGATCAGGTGGCCAGATGTTTTGGGCATGTCACAGCAGGAGTGTACACAAAAGCAAAACCATTTATACCGTGGCCCAGAGAGCAAAGAGAAACAGGAAGAGGCTAAGGTCCTGCTCTTGTCCTCAAGGATGTGGGTCCAAGGGTCTACAGACCTCCCACCAAGCTCCACCCCCTAAAATTTCCATAACTTCCAAATAGTGCCCATCTAGTGAATACACTTCCAATACATGGGTCTTTAGAGATTCAAACTCTGGCAGAAGTTAATTTAGAATAAATTATGGCTTCTAGAAAATACTCATAATAATTAAAATATTTTTTGGATGGAGTTGGGTAAAGAAAGATAGGAAGAAAAACACTTGTTGCATGACTTATTAATAAATGACAGAGAACGAAATAACAGAACTTTATAGACAGATTCTCTACTTCAATAATTCCCATAAATAAGAATGAAATACAAAAGTTAAAACCCTAACAAACTGTATTTAAATGACCCTGGTATCTGAAATGGGTGACAGTCTCTGTCAGAACAGCCTGAATCTTTTCTTTTCTCAAAGCTTCAGCCACCTGTTCTGTACAATGCTACATGAGGGAGGAGGCCAGAGGCTCATTAATTAGGAATGCATATGCAGCATATGCATCACCTGAGACCTTCGTGAAAGTGTAGATTCCCTGACTCCACCATAGTCCTGCAGCATCTATGTTCTAAGTGGATGTCCGTGACCCACAAACATTGCCTGCCAATGTGACTAGATTAGGAGACTCTTTGAGCAGGGATTGGAATGTGAGGGCACTAACCTCAATGGGTTAACACACTGATAGGTTCCTGGCTGAATGGGCTACTTGGAGGTCAGGCCTGGTTGGAAGAAGTGGGTCATGGTGGGGTATGATCTGTACCTCATCCCTTCCTCCCTGCCTTCTGCTTCTGCTTCCAGAATTCCATGAGTTGAGCAGCTTTTGTCCTTTAATCATTCATGCCATATTTTTTTTCTTCTGGGAGCCACCCACCCCATGAATTGTAAGCTTTGAAACTCTGAGCCCAAATCAGCTCCTCTTGTAAATCCTGGATGTTGGATATTTTGATCCAGACACAGGAAAGTAAACCAATAAAATGTTACAATTTGAAAGGCTCTGTCCTAGAAAAGTCACTTCGACGCATATGAGTCAATTGTGCTCTCTAAAGCATGTGAAAACTGACACTCGTCTCAGCAAAGCCCAAGAGGAATTTTTCAAGGAATGGTTTCTGCCGACGTAGATGGACTGTTGTAATCTCCGGGACCGGCAGAAGCCTCCCCTGGAGTAAGTACACAAGCTAAAGCCTTTAAAAGTTAAAATACAGTGTTATAACAAGCAATGCCATTCACATTCTTGTGTGAGACAGAGTATGGACACAGATTAAGAACAAAGGCAATGGACATAGGCTATTAGGTTCTGATCCTCGTTTGCCATTTATTGTGTGACTTTAGCCAATTGTTTGATTTTTAATATTGTCTTATTTATAAAATGGAAGAATGCAGTGGTGACTGGTGCATAAGTTGCTGTGAGAATGAAGTGACTTTTTAAAAATAAAATACTAATAAAATACTTCTAAGTGAAATATGTCACCTAGATTGGATCTTGCAACAGAAATAGGAAATGTAAAAATTTGTACATTTATAATAAGTTCAATAGTTCATAGCAGTGTAACAATGATAGTTTCTTAGTTTTGGCAAAAGTACATGATTATGTAAGATAACTAGCAGAAGGGTATATGGAACTCTCAGGGGCTTTTCTTACAAATTTTCTATAAATCTAACATTTCTCCCAAATACAGAGAATTTTTAAAAAATTAATATCTTACACACAATGAACATCCCATAAACTCAAAGTTAATAGTTTCTAATATAAAATAGTGCCTGATATCTAAAGAGTGCCTAACATATGACAAACATTCAATAAGCGAGAGCAATTTGGATTGTTTTCAATTTTTATTTATTTATATAAATATCTAAGGAGTCTATACAGGCATACTGACCCTAATTTTACAATGTGTCTTGGATGAAGATTTAGAAGATATAATTACCATGTTTTGAGACTCTATGAAGTTAGGATAGACCTGATATATTTAAAGTTTGAATACTCTAGGTTTCTTTCAAGCAAATGACCCCAATGCTAGCTTTGGTATAGCTTATAATCAAAAGTGCATGGAGGAACAAAATAACAAGCCCGGAAAAGGAGGATCAAGGAGAGACAGGAGATCTAAGGAAGGGATATACGTCTGACCAGCCTGCAGCTCAGGGCCATGCAAATCACAGCAGTTTTTATATTTGGGTCCATTCAAGATGCACATTCCAGAAGCAAGAACAACTAATGAGTTCAGCCAGGGTTACAACTCCTCTCTAGAGTTCAGCATATGAACAGAGAGGAGAGGAGAAAGCTCTTAGGAAGAAGGCCATTTGACACCAGGCAGACAAAATAAAGAGAAATCCAGGAAGACCACAGTTGTGGAAAGACCTAAATAAACTAGAGGAGTCTAATGGCATGGAGTCTGCCTTACAGGTTGTTTTATAAAGGGAAAAAGCAAGCTGAGGCTGTAAGTTCCTACAAATACAGTGTGATTCAGCTTGCCATATCCCTACCCAACACCTTGCTCTGAAGGAGCCAGAGCATTACCACAGGAAGTTAAGGACCGCCTGATCATAGGACTGATGAGAAGCTTCATGGTCTTGTTTGAAGTTCATATTTTAGTGGGATATTTTCAATTTGAGATAAATAACAGAATGTTCCCAGAAGTTCAATCATTGGTTCTGTGGTGTGCATCATGAGATATATGCATTTCATGGAGGAGCAAAGTAATATTTTGGGGTAAGGTAAAATATTGGAAGTGTTATTAATATTTATATTTTACAGAGAAAAATAAATCCATTAAGATTAAATGCTGTTTATTCTACCAAGAGTTAGAAAACTATATGTCACATGCCTTGTATATCCTGCAGTTTAAAGAAAGAGTTCCACCCTGGTACCTCCTCTCAGGTGCTCTGAGGGTTGTGATAGCTTTACATTTTAATGGGCCCAGTAAAAGTGCATGTGAATTACTTGAGAGGATTCTCTCAAAGAGGTACCTTCTGAAAGTAGAGTTAATGATAGTAGAATAAGGAAACCAAAACAAAATGAAAGAGACTATACTTCTATGCCCAGTGCAAGCTCATTAGCCACATGCAAAGACAAAAGCAATAACAATCTAAATAAATCAGCAAGTTGCCCAACATGTGAAGAACATCTGAACAATGAATTTGTCTTTAGCATTGGATGAAAAATTGTATCCCCAATCAGTAGTTGTTAATCGAGGGCATCACTGTCCTTGCAGGGAAATTTGGAATATTCAGCATGTCTAGAGACATTCATGGCTGTTAAACCTGGGTGTTGGGGGGTGCTGCTGGCACCTGGTAGGGAGAGGCCAGAAGGGCGCTGAACCTGCTACAGTATTCAGGACAGACTCCACCACAAAAAATTATCTGCACAATAATGCCCAGGTTGATAAACCCTGAAGTAAATGTTCATTGTGCCTTGAAAAGCTAAGAGATATGTAAAGCAAATCATACAGCTGCACATGTAAGATATATAATGTACATGTGGTTAAACATATATATTTATACATCAGTAGACACTTGAAATAATTCTCTGAGAGGGGATTGTGAATCAAAACCAGAGTTTGGACACCAGCAGAATAGCACATAATAGACACCTGATAAAGGTTACTATTTGCCTATATTCAAAAGCTGGTTAAGGTTTTTGAAGCCATGCCACAGAAACTGTCTAAGCATCTATGATTGTAGAATATAAAACACAAGATAAAGGAAGATAAATCTGTCTTCAAAAAACTAACAAAAAGTATTTTGTAGAAGACAGATCTGTTTCAGCAGTGTGTCCCTGGAAGGCAGAGCTAACATCACTGGAATCAAGTATCAAAAGGGCTATTTTACTACAATAGAAGGAAGACTTTCTAACAACTTCAGTGTTCAGGTAATGAAATGAGCTGGTACATGATAGGCAGCTGGCCAAAGTGAGCTATGTGAGTCTCAGTTCAGTGATTCCACCAATTTGTTCATAAAAACTGTGAATGGCCTCTTATTTTATGCTGTGTTCAGTTTGGCCACACTCTGTGTTTCAGGAGATTTTTGAGCTCATGATCTTTAATAGTACTTTGCATTTCTCAAAATGATTTTTAATAACTTTTTAAAAATTAACACCCGATATTCAAAAAAATAAGATAATTTCCATAGAAGGTCTGGGTTCCAGATTTTCAGGACGGTGTGAGAAGGTATGTCAATTTTACAGGAAATTTTATGCCAAGAGTTCTCAGTGGCAATGTGAATCTGCTGAAGGGTAACTTAACAGAAGCAAAAGGCACTGTCTCTGTAGTTCACTTCAATGACATTGTGACAAGAAAGAGAGAACCCAACAGAGAACTGACAGTGGATGGAAAGACTAAATTTCAAAGATGCCTGCTGGAGCGCTGGAGGATGTTGTCAATTCCCAGGGACTACTAACCCAGCATTCATTATGTGGGATATTCCAATCAGTTATCTCAAATTAAGCTTAAGTTAAAATTATGCTATCATTTTGCCTAATTAGAATTAAAGATTTATTTCTATTATTTGGAGGTTGGTTTGTTGCAGTGTAATAGAAAAATTGGACAAAGCCCATTAGGAATTATGTTGGCTTTACTGAACTTTTTACCTAATGAACAAAAGCCAGCTTTGATTCTGGGTATACAACTTTATTTCTGGACGAGGCCCAATAGAGATGGCACACATATCTCTCAGCACTGGTTGCTATTCAGAATGAAACCACAAAGCCTAGAAATTGCAGGTTTGTTCATCCTCTACTGCTAAACAATCTCCCAAGTAAGGCAGATGCATTTTCCAAGATAGCAGTTTCATCAAAGAACAGCCGATAATGACAGATAAAGAGCTGCCTGGCGGCTTGAGCTTACATCTGTTTCAAGGATTTACTGAATACTAATAGAACACAGCTTTTGTTGGAGAAGAAGCCCTTGTGGTTGGTTAGTGATTGCCTTGTGCCATTAAACCTGGCTACAGATTTATTTTTCCCACAGGATCAACTTTGCCAAACAAGAGGAAAAAAGGAATAATTAGATATTTTTGAAAAGAAGCTGGATTTTAAATTATACATTCATTTATGCAATCACACACACACACACAAAAGATTTGTTTCATTCTTGTAGAGTTTCACAGTGTGCATGTGGGAAGCAGAATGAAGTAAGCAGAATGTTGTGGTTTAGTACAGGAAGGCTGAAGCCTCACCTGGCTTTCTATCAACATTTTTAAATGGGCCACTTTTCCACGTACCTGGAGAACTACACAATTCAACTTTCCACTACATGCTGTCTTGTATTTTCCTCTAATTATTTGCAACATATCAAGTTTGCTTTCCAAACTGTAATATACATTCTACAAATTCCCTGGACTCCCCCAGTACTTATCGTATTATTCTTACAGAAAACTGGGCACACCTCGTAGGCTCTGAAATACACAAGGAAGGAGTGAATAACAAAGGTTGTGGATGCAGAAAGTGATAGGAAAAAAGAAGAGGGCCTCCATAGTTTTCAACAAAAGCTGAAGTTTTCAAAGAATTAAATGGTGACTTATTTAAAAGGTGACTTAAAGGGAAAATAAAACCCAGGGAAAGTGGCTTGTTTCAGCTGTGATGAAAGAGAAATTTCAAAACAGAAATGCATGATATTAAGTGATTACAAACAATCTTGGTCTATATCAAAATGGCTGTAATTTTAAATCCATTTTTAAATTTATAGCGCTATGAATTAGGGGGGATGGAGGACCTGATTAAGCTCCTTAGTTCTTTGAAATTTTGCAGCTTTCCCCTTCATTTTTCATTGTTTTTAGTTACCATTACTGTAGTCTAATAAAAACTTAGTTAAACATAGATAAACATGGGCATCTGTGGTTGCTTTATTTACAGACATTTGTCACAGGAAATATATTTACTATTTTTGCAATCAGTGGTTCATCCCCTATAACTTACAGTATCAGCAAAATGTAAGTGAGGGATTTATCAGGACATCAGCATCCTGTTCAAATTTCAACCCAGTATCTCTACATAGTTTCAGTCAAACGTCTGGACTGAGGTCAGGAACACAACCATGAAATGCACATAGCGCCCTCAGCACTTTTTCTGAAGTTATCTAAGGGAGAGTGAATGTCATGCCCATTGTTCCATAACTTTTTCAAAAGCTACAGTGACACTTATGTAAATACCAGTATCTTTGACATGTGTGATTAATCTGTGTATGAGTCAAAATACTGTCTCCTCTGTACTAGATGAGTGATGGATTTTGATTACATCAGGGCATATGCAGACCCTCCTGTGCTGGAGAATCTTACATAAAATCAGCGCACTACTGAGGGCCTTCCTGGAGAATTTCAACTAGTGGATGCCACTTCCTGGCATCACCATGTGTCCAAATTCCTACCAGGTGGTCACCACACGTCTCCTTTATTTTTAGATTTCTTGTAGAAGAGAGAGGATGGTAACTTAATGCCTATTGAACAATCCTCATGGGTCAAGCTTTATGCAGGACCTCAATCTTATAGACTTTCTAAGTTAGATGTGGTTATATTCTCATTTATACAAGAGGAAACCAAAGTACAAAGAAGAGGAGTAACTCGTTTAAGGTGCACAGAGTTAATGGATGTGAGAGCTAAGATTTGAACTGAGATCTATCTTAAAGCACAGTCCCTTGATGTGATTTTTTCTTTTTCTCCCATACAAGTAAACATTTTCAATGTTTCCCAATTCTATCACCCAGATTACATTATATTTGTAGAGCTAACATTTATTGAGTATTGACTATGTTCTATAGATTGATGTACTAAGTGTTCAAGATTCATTCCCTCCTGAATCCTCATAAAGATCCTGAGAAGCAGGTGTAGTTAGTGTCACCACTCTCATATTATACAGTTGGAAGCTGAGGCAAAGGAATGCCTAGTGTCTTACTTGACTAGTAAGTGATTAACCCAGGATTTTAGCCCAGCCGGGTGGCTCCAGGACTTGTGCCTGTAATTAACTGTCCTCAGCTACTATGCACTGTATTCTTTATAATGTTAAACACAAGCACTGATTTAGGTTCAAACTTGAAATGTGTCATTTAGTACATTGATATGTAATTACCTAGCAGAGACTAAAAAGTAGGTCTTCTGTGGGTGCTTCACTTCCAAATGGTTTATGCAGTAGCTCAATCAGACTTAATAAATAACATCTTACTGTGCTATGGGTTATACATAGCTAGGACTCAGTTTCTCCTATTTGATAGCAGTGTGTTTTAGAATGACCAATTCTCATTGTACTACTAAAAGTACAGGAGGTTCTTCAGTAAAAATAATTTATATGATGTGTGCTTATCTAAATTATCTTTTCTATTCAATATGAACTAATTACAGGTGGTGTATGGATCAAAGTGGAGTACAGTGTACCCAATCATTCATATTGCTTCAAATGGGTGACCCAATGTAACATCTTAGAATTGCTCTGAGTCTTTTTAAAGATAAAATAATGAAATAAAATAAATGGGCATCTTGCTTGCCTTTGAAGATCCCTTCGCTAATCCCAGATTGCCATTTGAAATTTTAATTAGTGATTTAAAATGTGCTTACACAAAGAACCTTGTCCAAGTTGTCTGTTTCTGCCAAATTAAACTATTAAACTAAGTAACCTAATTAAAATCCTTTTAGCTTTTAATCAATATTTTATTTACATTCATATTTCCTGGGAAACTTGATGAGTTCTTTTGGATGTGATAGTTATTTCTGCCCCATTTATCAAAGGTCCTTTTAAAGACATTCTCTCTGCCAAGGCCATGGAGTCAGCAGGAAGCTGATGAGGCTATCTTTGGTGCATCACCTCTGTCCTCTCCCAGCCCTGGGCACACAGAACTTTGCATGGTGGTGCTGCAGTTGCAGGAGTGGTCTCTGCTGTTGCTGGAGGAGCCAGAGCACCTCTGTTGTTCTGAATACATCCAGCAAAAGCTACTCCCAGAGACCTCAGCAACATATATGACAGACAACACAGAGTGAAAACCTCAGTGTCCTCTCCAAGCCCAAGAGTAGGTTCCCGTATTCCCTATTTTAACAACTCAGATAGTTTCACAGAATGTATGAAAATAGCATACACTCTCCTCATTCTTCTTAATCCATCAAATCTCCCAGAGGCAACTACTTCTAGATTTTGAAGTAAATTTATGTATCACTCTCTAAAAAGCATACTAACATTACAACTGCTTGAACTTCTAAATTTCAGACATCTTTTTCTAATTTCTTACTAAAGCAGATAATTATTTAGCTTTCCTTAATCTCTCCCAGGGCCCATCACTATACACATACAAATTTGAACATGTATCCTACTCTCCCAATGAAATTATAGCAGAATATTCATCATGTGAGTATTTATTTTTGATAGTTCTGTGACCACAATAAACACTCTTCTCAACTAAGTCATGGAGTATACTTTCCCTTTCCTTCAAAACTATAATTTTTCTTTGAATTTAACTTTTATTTTCTTATTTATGTATTTTGCTATTGAACTTTCAAAATTCCCCTTATTGATTAACTCTCCCTTAACATAATTAAACATTTAAAACTACACAAATTTCATTTTAATGGGACCTCATTCCTCTGATTTGTCCTGGTCTAAATTGGTTTGTGTTGGCCGTTATGAGTGGCACAGCTGCCACACTGAAAGAACCCATGCATCCTGTGAGTCCTTTATCTCTTCATAGACCCGGTCTCTTTCCTGGGTTTCAGTCATCACCTTTATTGGTTTAGGCTCATGTCTCAGTGAAACACATTCTCCTTTAGCTTTCTGAGAATGAGTACCTTGGAAGTAAATTTTCTGATATATAGCATGTATGAATTTTTTTCATTCAACTTTTGTACTAGGCAGTAGTTTCTCTTGAGTGCAGAGTTTTGGGTTGATATGGAACACTATGCTTTTCTAAAAATACTTATGAAAGTATTGCCTATCCTTCAATGTTTTAGAATATGACTTCAATATTCTTTTATCCAGCATTTTTCATTCCTTGCCCTTGAATTGTCACTGTGGTCATAGCAATACTATATTACTTCTAAGACTAGGTTAAAAGTTATATAGAATTTTTCTCCCATGGATGCTCTGAGGAAGCACAAAGTACTCAGTAGAGATATTCACATGGACAGGCATCTACAGCTAGCACCCACTCACGAGCCATGCAAGTGAGTTCATTGGAAATGAGTCCTTCTGACCAGTCAATCGAATAGTCAAACTATATGGAACAGAGATGTTATGGAATGTTTTCTTGAAGACTTTAAATTTCTTTTAGAATACATTCATGTGTCATTTAACAATGGGAATGCATTCTGAGGAAAGGGCTAATAAATGATTCTGTTCAGTAATCATAAAGCAAACATGGACAAACTAAGATGGCTATGACATCATGAGGTGATATAATCTTATGGGACCACCTTTGTACATGTATGTGGTTTATCATTCACAGAAATGTCATTAGGCATTGCATGACTGAAGTTTGAATTTCCCAGCATTTGTTCTCTGATTTTTAATAATGCTCTACTCATTTTCTTAACATAATTCCTTTACTCATCTCTTCAATAGGATAAATGATAAGCATGTTTGAAATACTACATTTCTTTTACAAGTCCTTTTTAAATCTTCTAGGAACTCAAAAGCAAACATATTTATAAATATGCTATTTTTTTCATTTACTTTGGCTTATAGAGTAAAACAAAAAAAATACCTTTCTGCTGTCTACATTCAACTATATTGTTCTTGTAGTTTATCTTGACTTCTATCTACAGTATTGAAAATATTCATGAAAATGTAGAGTTCATCATCAATTTGACTGCAGTGAGTGTGAAATACTAAGAAATATGCCACAACAGGGGTCCTTGACCCCAAACTATGGTCTCATACTAGTCTCTGACATCCTAAGAATTTGGTTGAACAGCAGGAGGTGAGCAGTTGGCAGTTGTGAGGCTTCATTTGTAGGTACAGATACTTCATGTCGCTTGCATTACCACCTGAGTTTCACTGTCCATCCTATCAGCAATGGCATTAGATCCTCATAAGCACACAAACCCTCCTGTGAACTATGCATACAAGGGATTATATAGCACACTTCTTATGATAATCTAACATTTATAATCTGAGGTAGAGCTGAGGCAATGATGCTAGTGCTGGGGAATGGCTTCAAATACAGATTAACATTAGCAGATTTTGACTACATAGGCCATAATAAATCAACAACTTGAAGAGTAATCAGTGAAACTGCATCCAGATGCAGGATCTATAGTTACAAATTAAACAAAGGAGTTCATTTTTTGTGATTTTTGGCCTCTTCAATCTATCACTAAATTCTATTAATTATTGTATATCTTCTTGTATCACTTCTTTCTATTCTCAATTTCTCACCCACACTAAGATTCTTACATCAATTTTTATAAATATTTCTATAAAGTCACTTAACTTTTCTGGCCCATTATCCCTGATGGATGCAGTATACTCCCTAGTGATATAATAGTAAGTTCTGAAGATGGAATTCAAGGGCATAAGTCCCACAAATATTGAGGACCTTTTCATAGGCAGGTATAGCTCTATGGTAGTTAACCCATCACTTTGAGAGAGTGCCTCATGCTTACTTTAGGACCACCCAAGTGTGCCTTCTCCCAGAGAAGGAACTGATAGCTTCAGGAATTCAGACAGAACCTGTGGTTCTACTTCTCTGCCCTTTCATACCCTTCAATCTTACCTTCTCTGCCCCACATTGCCAATTGGAAGCATATGACAGCTGTCCAGCTAGGCCAAGAAAAACAATCAGTTTTCTAATCTTTAAATAGCCAATCCATGAAGCTAAATAGATAGAAGTCAACCCTTGTTTTCTATCTTTCTTTGCTGTGCTCTCTGTAGCTATTTTGTGCTTAGTGAGTATTCTTTCTGCTTTAGATAACATCATTTCAGATTAAAATGCATTTCAGAGAGTAATTAGAACAAATACTTTAAAATATAAAGGTAATATCCAGGGACACTATGAAAGTGGCTTCAAATCACATGGATATTCAATGACAGGTTAAGACTCAAATGCAGAATTCCCAATTCATCTTCCAAGTCTAAACTATCGAGTTGAACTTTGTGCTGTGAAAATACAGTTTGAGACAAATATTTATTTTATTAGTAAGTGATATTGAAAATTTTATAATATACTCAGAATTATTTTACTTGCAGAGAAAAATTGTTTTCTAGTACAATCATTGCAATACATTTTATGATATTTTTGGCTGAGTTCTTTCTATGTTAACTTTTGTGTCCTTGATTGTCAAGAATTCAGTATCTTCTCACTGATGCTATATCTGGGGAAATTTCATGACAAATGCTTTGTAAATCCTTTTTGCTTCTCCTGTAACAATTTCCAGTTTTCTTAATACTCATAAAATGGAAGAAAAAATAGCCATGTTTCAGAACTATCCTCAAAGATAATCCTTGGGGCTTCCCCCTGCTACAAATCACAGTGTTCTTTTTATTTGAAATACAGCTTTAAACGTAGATCTTCCAAGGACAAATTGCAAAGGGCTCTTCTCTGTTTAGCTGCTCTTAGAAACACTCTTAGAATCATTCTGGCACAATATCCTCATTTGACAGTGCCCAAAGGTTGTAGGAAATTGCTCGATAAGAGTTACTTCTTGTCTACATTTTTCATCCCACCACTGCAAGATGACGCCAGTGCACTTTATATTTCTTGTTTCAAATTTTTAAAAAAACTTAAAAATACACTAAAATAAACCATCCATAATTTTGACAGAAAATGGATTGCATAAAGCTAATTAAAGTCTTTCATAGCTTGTATGGTATCATGATCAAAATGAAATCCTGGATCCATAGCCAATCCCTTCCCATTTGCTTGTATTTTGGGTCATAGCAACAATGACAAAAAATGGCATGTGTGCTATTCCTTCATTTCCTGAACCAAGGTAAATATTACTCACCAATTAAAGAACCTTGTTTCCAAATCTTTAACGTGTACTCAAAAATCTTTCCTAACACAGCCTTAGGCAGCCACTTCCTGGAAATCACATTATATTTGTGAATTTCAAACTTTTAGGAAAACTACACTATAGTTATCTACTTTAAAAAAACAAAGACATGACATTTAAAACATGAATGCAGAGGTTTACTGTTGTATATTGTTATTATATAACTGTAATTACTGTTGTAAATGTTATTTAAATTTTCAGGCACCCATTGAAAATTTCTGCTTACATTTACAATGGCTTCCTAGAAAATTTTCTTGCTTAAGTAAAAAAAAAAAAAAATCAGAATTTTATTATTTCCACTGCTAAAATAAAGAGACGAACCAGAGTAAATTTTCAGTTTTAAAATATATTAGCCTTATTTTTATGTCAAAGAGCGTCAGCATACAACATACAGGCAGATTTGAATAACCACAGAAATTGGTATTTAAGTGAAAAGAGACACTTCCAATCTAAAATTTTTTCTAAAAGCAATGTCTCTGAAATTATTGTGTATATATAAAAGGATAATTATCTTCAAGTTATATACTTTTATAAACCAATAACAGGTAGGTAGAATTAGTACAAATGCATTTAACTATTAATAGTAAAATGTGACATTTTTTGATGGACTCCTTGCCAACATGTAACATGTTTGTGAATGTGACTTAGTCTCTCAACCAGCATCAGGCTTGAAAACAAACAAGCTAGTAAACAAACAATAATAATAATTTTAAAAAAACATGACTTACTAGTGCTAGCAAAAGCAAAACTTTTGAGTGTTGGAATCAGGAAACATGGACATTTTCTTAGAAATATACTTTTAATTTTTCCCAACCCCAGATAAGTTTTTCCACTCAATTAACAATGAGTGTGATATGTATTTTGGTTGGGAGAATGGAGAACATGATCCACTGAAACTTACAAATATCAATTTGTAGAGAATCTGTGTTGTATCATGTTGACCTTCCACATCAAGTTCTTACACAGAGAAAAACTAAGTTTCAAGGCAAATAGTGTAAGCCAAATCAGAGAAATTACTGTAACCCAGGAAGTTCAACTCTGAAAGAAACTTGAAAGGAGAAATGTGACATGAATAAATCACAAAGCCCCAAGCAATTATGAATTCTTAGAAAGTTCGCAGCCATATGTCTTCATGGGGGGCTAGGTGTCACCCCAGATTCAATAATAATCAAGTGAATTTGAAAGAAATTAAAATACATAAAATGAGCAAAAATTTTTCCATGAAGACACAGATTAGGCATACCTCAACCATGAGATGGTGCTCCTCATTTTAAAAACTATATTGTGTTTTGATTTTATATTGAATAGTGATGAAAAAGATGTATATTAAACATAATTTACTGAGATTGGTAGTTTTTATGATTCAAACTCAGCTAGAAAAGTTTGATCTTAGCATTAGCAAAACTAAGCTTTTAGTTAAGTACCTCATGGTAGCTACCTAAGATGTAGCAATGCTTAGAGGGGTTATCAGTGCCCAGTTCTCCAGGGTTGACCCTACATACCATGCCATGGGATTTGCATTGGCCAATAAAAACCTAATGAGCAAAGTGAGTCTGGCAAGGTGGTCACGTCCAGTTGAAGCTTTGGTGAACCAATACCTGGTTAATCATGCTCTTTTTTCCATGCCCCAGTGATCACAAAGATGTGGAGGATCTGTCATTCCGAGTCTATATGTGAGAATGACATACATAGGCCAGAGCAACTGTCAAGCTAAAGGACCCATACAGCATGAGTGAGAAATACATTTTAAAATCATTCAGATTCTAGGCTTATTTGTTAGTGAAGCATAACGTAGCCCATTCTGAAAGATATGTAGGCTTCCTCCCACATTTGACGCTGTAGTACAACTGTATGATGAAAAACCAATAATGACAACTTAGCTGGAGACACTATTGGATTGAAAAATCACTTAACTTTAATATAACCACTGCTCAATACTCCACAGTTATGTTACTGCAGGTATCCCTGGTGTATTAAAATTCTCTTTGCTAACATTTTGTGTTTAGTCCCAAGTCTTAAAAATGAATAGATTGATCCAGAGTGTAGTGAAGAAAAAGAATGTTAATGATTCAATGTGGAAGACTAACTGGATAAAGGGGTCTACTTTACTGAAATTTATGTCAGGAAGAATCTAACAGTTCTGTCATCAGAGTTATTAGGATTTCTAAATTAGTTGTGAGGCTTAATAATTCAGTAAATTTATACTTATGTAAGTCAAGGATCTATGATAAAATAAAATTGTAAGAGCAGTGAATAATCCAATTGTATGAACAATGGGACTACACATTACAGCACATTCCTAATTATAACCACACATTTTTATCACTTCTTCAAAAAGCCACATTTGTGAAATTTTCAGATATCATGTCAACCTAATGTTAGTAGCCTCAAAAATAAATGAATATCATTAAAGTACACCTTTGGATTGATGTTCTGTATTAATTACTTGCAAGCTTATAGTTATTCTTATATTAATTAAATTTTCTATATTCTTTGGCATAGTTATTTTTAGCATCAATTAAGATTATCTGGCATGTACACAGGAAACATTGAATCCATTTTACTCAAATCCTACTGACCACATTAGAAGTACAAATGGTGCCTACTTAGCTCTGGGTGCTATTCATATTGTCTTTTGTTCTTAAACATTCATTCTTCTTATTTACTTATTTATTTTTACTGGGAATCGAACTCAGGGCCTTGCACTTGAGAGGCAGGAAGTAGAACCACTGAGCTAAATCCCTGGCCCACCCTTTTAAATAGTTCTTCAAAAATACTTTATGGTTCATAAATTTGGCTTTGGCTTTTGGAAATACATTTTAAACTATAATTTGTGGTCTTTCATTTGAACTACACATTTATATTCCTTTATTTATGCATGTGATTCTGGCTGTCTTTTCTTCTTTCACTGAATCTTAAAGACACTCATAAAAATTGTATTAAGTGGCTAAAACATAGTATCTGCACAGCTATATATTTTATTTTAAATCAGGTCTTTCAAATGAGATTTTGTTATGCTGTATAATGTTAATGCCTCTGTTAGAGATGTGTTCATATATTTTATTGTTTAAATTGAGAATGTCCCTGCAAACCCTCATGCCCTCAGAGGCAGGGCTTTTCAAAGATGATTTAATCATGGGATCACTATAATATACTTGTGAGTGAAATTATCCACTTAAGAGCTCAGTAGCTCAGTGTACCATTGGGGGAGATAGGTATACTTTTGGTAGGGGGCTGGTATATCTGTCCCTGGCTTGTCCCTTCTCTTTTTGTTTATTGGATTCCATGATGAGAATGACTTTCTTCTATGACAGCTTTTCTACCATGGCATTTCTGCTTTTGAATCTGCCAAATATAGATTGAAACTGTGAGCCAAAATAAATATCTCCTTTAAGTTGTGGGTGTTGGGTATTTTGTCTTAGCAATGAGAAAAATGACAGACAGATTGTGAAACCAGGAGTGAGGTCACTGCTGTGAGTATCTGATCATATTTTTTAGAAGCCTGTAGAATAGGTCTGTGATGGAGGTTTGGAAAGGTTTGGAGTGCATGAAAAGGCACAAAATGTTGTAAGCCAGACATGATGAGAGATTCTGATTGGATCTCAGGAGACTAGAATGCTCATATATACGCAGAAAGTAAGGTCCAGGGTCAGGAGCCTTCCACTGGGGACAAGGACTCTATTGGCAGCTGGATCACAGGTCATGTGTGTAATACTCTGTAAGAACATTTTTCTACATTTGGCTCATATTTGAAAACATTTTTTTAATGTCCTAAGACTTTTCAGGAGATGTGGTGGAAGAAATTTAAAAACAACCCAATGTTCAGGTTGTGACAATTGTATTACCGGTGATTGTTATCCAAGTTATAGTGAAAATCGGAAAAAAAATTAAAAATTCTTTAGTTTTGCAAGAAATGAATCACTTGCAAAGTCTAAACAGGACAGCTTTCTTTTTTTAATGTGTATTTTTGAAAAGTGAAGTATTTGCATCAGGAAAGATGGCCTGAGAGCATGTCGGGAACCAGCAAGAACCAGCCATTCAAAGGGTGAAGGATGCAAAAGTGTAGGATTTTGCTTTGAATGCCCCAGGGAACCATACTTCAGAAAGGTAACCTAGGGAATTGGTTCCTTAGAAGATGATTGAATAATAAGGCACTATACTCCTTAGTGATTTACAATGCTCAGCCATCTAGGAGGCCTTTGCATCCATGATCCATTGGGGGAGGGTAGCTACTTCTAGAGCTGGCAGCAAGCCTTGGCATGATTTTGTATGGTGTTGATTTTATGGGTACACAGAAAGTGGGAATTATGGAGTGAGAAGGCTTCTACCCAGATTTCAGAAGCAGGCCTAGGATATCAGGTGGTGTACTCCTGACAGAGCAGGGCATGAAGCTGTTAGAAAAAAGTAAAAAATGTGTTGGAGATCCCAGGGCGTTGAAGATGCCAGAAGTTTGCAATGTCTGCTGAGAAAGGCTGCAGCTAGTGAGCAAAGCCTACCTAAAAAGAGGCCATGAAGGCTGCAGCCAGCAATGCCACGGAGGTGGGGTCTCAAAAGTTCTTGGAGCTCACATCTCATTACCACCAGTCCTGGATACTGTGTAAGATTTAATATTTGCCCCCCTGCTAGGTTTTGGTCTTGCTTTGGTCCCACGCCTTTTAAACTCATTTTTTCCTTTTGAAATGAGAATGTTTACCCTATGCCATTATATGTCAGAAGTGTTTAACTTTCTTTTGATTTTTACATGAGCTAACAGCTGAGAGTTTTCCTCGAGTAGCAGAGGAGGCTTTGGATTTGGACTTTTCATCAATTCATGTGTCTTTTGGGGTTGGGGGAAGAATGTTATGGTTTAGGTGGAAAACAGCCCCCGCCCAAAGCCTCATGCACTCATAGGCTTTTTGAAAATGATTGAATAATGAGGTGCTATACTCCCTAGTGATTTAAAAGTAATTCAGTAACTCAGTATGTTTTTAGGAGGAGAGGTCTGATGAGAGGCAGCCAATTAGGGTCAGGACCTGGAATTGTGTGCCTGTCTCCCCAACTCTTCCTTTCTCACTCTCCGCTTCCATACATAAACTGCTTTTCTCAACACCAGACTCTCATTGTACAGTTTCTGCATTTGAGCTTGCTTACCACGGACTTAACCTTCTAAAACTGTGAGCCAAAATAAACTTCTACTCCTTTAAGTTGTAGGTGTTTGGTACTGTCTCAGGGTCAAAGAAAATGACTAAGACAGTAATAAATATAAATATAAACATAAAAACACAGGCAAAGGCATCTTGGAATATATTTTTTAATTATTAATACACAATTTTGCTACCTCAGCTTAGAAATTCTACCTATGGTTTACTATGTAGAGCCCATGTAGAACTCTCTTTCATATGTATATAAATATCTGGAGTATTATTATGTAGAAGTTATCCTAAAAGATTTTTTTGAGTTTTTCTATTATTAATAAATTTTGTTGAACTGTGGACTTTACCTTATGATACTTTGGACATTTGAAGTTTCAATAATGCCTGTTAGTTCAGGGAGGAAATTGTCAACAAAAATGAAATTTGTCAATATGAGAACAGAGCTACAAAGTGATAAGAACTTTTAGGAGAAAATCTGAAAATCAGAATTTGCCATTTACTTAGTATGACACTCAAATCATATCAACCTGTTGGTCTCAACCTCTTCATCTTAAAAAATATTTTAAAACAGAAATTAAATGCATATTTGAACAATATTTTACAAATTATCCGTGCAAATAAATAAAGAACAATGAGTTTTGTTTTGTATAATGGTGCATACACATAATACATTTTGATTATTTTCATCCCAATTGTTCTCATCTCCCTTTTCTCTCCCATCCTCCTGAGTCCTGTACTCAAATCATTAGTCTGTCTTCTAGTTTTCTGTTGTATTAGGTAGGGATTTGTGGAGAAACAAAATCCATAGAAAATATATGTATAATTATGCAAGGGGATTTATTATAGAGGCTTATGGGATCTGAGGCAGAAAAGTCCATAACGACTGGCTACATTCTGGAGAACTGGGGTTTCCCGCAGCTGTTCAGCCTAAGAAAATGAAAGCCATAGAACAACAGCAAACCAAAGTGCAATAGCAGTCTGAGGCTGAAGGCCTGGGCACTTGCCAGAGAATCGCCTATGCTAACACCTTAGTGACTTTCTTTGAATTGCTGACATCCACAATTTAAGGAAAGAGAGGTTTATTTCGGCTAGCAGTTTGTAGATATTCCGTGCATAGTCAGGTGGCTCCAAGGCAGGGCCACATAGCAGCAAGGCATAGAAGAGGAAAAATAGCCCGAGGGATGATAGCAAGAAGCAGAGGGAAGGATCAAAGGAGAAGGGAGAGCCTATCTACACACTGTCCCCCGTGACCCACCTCCTCATATTAAGCTTTACCTCCCAATGTAACCTTTAGCTATAGACTCATCAGCTGGCTAATACTCTGAATATCAACCCCATGATCAATCTCCCCCTAAGGGCTCCATCTATGGGTGCATGAGGGTTTTTTTTGGTGGGGGGGCATCTAGATATACACTGTCATAGCAAGTCTGTTAAAAGGCTGAAAACTGATATCCAAAGGCCATGGAAAAACTGGAGCGCTTCAGAAATGAAAAGACTTCCTCGTTTGGTTCTTTTTTTTTTTTTTCCTTTTTATTTTTACAGGCTGTAAGACTACTGGTTGGTGTCACCCACAATTGTGGTGGATATTCCCTCCATCAGTTTGCTAGGCTGTATGTCAATCATCTGCAGACACACTCAGAACATTGCTTGAGTAATCTGCTGGTTGTTTTTAATCCATTCAACTATTCAAATTCACTCTCTCTCCTCACACAAGAGAAAACATTTAATATTTAATATTCCGAGTCTGGCTTGTTTCACTTAACATGATAATTTCTGGGTTTCTAACTCCATCCATTTTGCAATTTCATTCTTCTTTATGGCTAAATAATATTGCATTTTGAATACACACCACATTTTCTTTATCTGTGCATCTGCTGGCAGGCCTCTAGTCTGTTTCCACAGTTTAGGCATTGTAAACCTTAGAATAATAAATATAGGTATGCATGTATCAATATAGTATGCAGCCATTAATTTTTCAGAAATGGTATACCTAAATTTAATGATATTGCTGTGAGTTTTTTGTGAAATTTTCATATTTATTTTTACACTAATTATACTAGTATATATTTCTACCAACAGTATAAAAGTGTTCCTTTTCCCTTGCATCTGCTAGCATTCATTGATTTTTGCATTCTTGATAAAAGTCATTCTGATTTGAGTGAGATGTAGTCTCAACATTGTGTTAGTTTGAATTTCCCTACTGGCTCAATATGTTAAGCATTTTTTTCCTATACTTGTTGGCCATTTGTAGTCCTTTCCAGAAGTGTCTCTTCTGTTCAATTAATTTTTGCATTTATCGATTGGCTTTTTTTTTAATTAAAAATTTTTTTACCATATTCTAGAGAAAATAGTATCAGGAGAGTATCGCTGGGTATGGTGGTGCATGGCTGTAATCCCAGCCCTCAGGAGGCTGAGGCAGGAGAATTGCTGAAAACTTGAGGCCAGCTTGGGTTACACAGTGAGTTCAAGGCCAGCTTGAGCTACATAGCAAAACCCTATCTCAAAAAAATCAAATGGTGGGGGGCGCGAGAGAAAGAGAGAGGAGAGATTTTAGATTCTGGAGGCTGTCTTCACTGTTGTATATAAACTGTTTCCCTTGTTGTATATAAACTTTTCACAACAAAAATTCCATTGTTGATTTTTGATATCATTTTCAGGGCTATTTCAGTGATATTATTTTTAATATAATCCTGCTCAGGTAATTGTTTTGCCTGAGACTTGAAGTGTTCCCTCCTTTTTTTTTCTAGAAATTTTAAAGTTTCTAGTATTATTCCTATGTCTTCAGATTGGATCCCATTTTCATTAGATTTCTAGTACAGGGTTAGCAACAGGGATCTAGAGACAGACAGTTATTTATATATTATACATGAGGACATCTAGATTTAATCATTTACAGGCATGTACCATTTGGTAAAGAGACTGTCTTTTCTCCAATGTATATTTTTGGTGCCTTTGTGGAAAATCCAATGGCTGCAAGTGCCTGGGTCTGCTTCTGTGTCATCTGTTCTATCCCATTGGTTAATGTATTTTTGTGCCAGTCCCACTTGATTTCATTGCTATGGCTTTGTTATACAATTTAGAGTGGAATATTTTAATGCTTCTAGCCTTGCTCTTTTAGCCTAAGATAACTTTTGCTATTCTTGATCTGTGGTGCATCCTTATGAATTTCAGGATGTTTTTCATAGTTCCAGGGAGAATATTGCTGAACTATGTTTTGGTAAGTTTCCTTACACAGCCTGGTATTGGTATGTTTGTCAACTGTTATTCAGAGAATAAAAACGAAACCTTTTTAGAGTTTTTCATTTTATGTGGTGTGAATACTCTCAGTGGGAATAATTTCAGGCTGTTAACATCACTGAGTGCTAACTTAGGAAAAATTGCTAATATTCAGCTTTGACAAGCCAGTAAAGGCTGAGTTCAACACACCATGCTGCATCTTTACTGTAAAAATCCTTTCAAATAAGACACCTATGAAAACTTCATGAATTATGTGAATTCTAGCATTTTAACTCTTCTCTAAATTTTTAGAAACTTTTTTCTGTGCCATTTTGGGGGCATTTAACTGCATACTATCTTAGAAAGTCCAATATTTGTATTTCTTCATGTTTGAACTAAAATGTATTTTGTAATTCTTTGATAGTTGTGTATCAGTTTTTCCAACTAAAGCATATGTTACATGATGAAACAATCTCATATTGTTACATTCAGTCTTTCTTCCACACTTTTCCCCTTCTTCCATAAATGTCATTCAACGGTTTCAAATGTCTCGGTAGTGTATAAATCCCTCCTTCCACTTATTCTACTCAATATTTTCATTTACATCCATGGTTGCAAACAATAAGTTGAAGTATCCATTTTGCTTGTAATTCTCTGCCAAATGACACCTGTTGGTTTTGCTTACAGTTATTTTAAATTTCAGACTTCAATTGTAATTATAATCCCAGGGAAAGAGGTTGAAAAAAAGTAATATTTGGTAATGGTTAAGAAAAAGTAATATTTGTTAGAGTTGTATATTAAGATGAATTTGTCAGGAAATCAGCTCCTAACACAGCCTAGTCTCTTCAAATAAAAATGGTCAGACCATAAAGTCTGACAGAGCTGCATACTTAAAAGAATAATTCACCATTTCATTGTTTATAGGAACAAATATCCAATCTGATTACAAAATATGCTTCAAACAGCTGTTAAAAGTTTCATTGGTTCATCTTTGTTTCTAAGAAAGGGAATACTGATATTGTTCAATATTCAAATTATGCAAGTGACATTCATTGTAGAGCATAGTAATAATTACAAACTAAATCAATGAGAAGAACAAAGAGCAATTGTTTGATTCAAAATAGAAGGTTGGAATCGTTCATGTGTGTGTATATGTGTTTACTTTCTGTTGCTCTAATATCCTGCATCAGGAGACAAACTGGTATTCATCAAAATGAGCTAGATTTATGGGAAATCAGTGCAATTCAGCATCTTTCCCCAAATTGAAGTAATTTAGATAGAAATAAATTATAATGGTGCTTTCCTCAGGATTCTTAGCATGTGCCAAAAAGTGTTCATTAGCCATCTCTATACAGGCCCAGACACTGAGAAGTACCATATCTGGATGGGAGAACAGCCGCAACATCACCACAAATAACAATTTTGTAAGCTCACTCATGGTTCCAAGACCAAGGAAACAAAAGGACATGAATCATTTTGGTTGTGCATCGATGCTCTAAAAAATGAGAATACAACTTCCCCTTTAATGGCTCCATTTACACTGAATTTGGGCTTGTTGTTTCCAAAAAGGAAAAAAAAAATAGCAGGAAAAAGTGAAACAACAGAAATCATGTCTAAGAAATAAATGCAATATCAGCACCCAAATGAACAAATTTTAATTCTATATTTGCTCTAATATAGCAAAATAATACTGTATTTTTATAGTTAATAGACTGTTAAAAAAGCAGTATGCTTATTCCACAAGTTAGTCACTTTTATCCAAAGGTAAATCTTCAGTTGTTTTGTTTGTTTAACTATGTGATATAACTGCAGGCAATTGATATCAGTAAGCTTAAGGGAAGTTTAATTGAATTTAGAGTGTCTGAACAGCAAAGATAAAAGAGAATGAACAAAAATTCATACAGCCCAAGGACCGATGAAACACTAAAACAAGATCCAACATTTGTGTTACTGTAGCCCAAGAAAGGTAAGAGAAAGAGAATGAGAAAGAAGTAGTATTTGAAGAAATAATGACTGAGGATCACGAAAATTTGGTGAAAGCCACAAACCTAAGGATCTGAGCAAATTTCAAATATTTAAGAATGTAGAAAGTTGAATGGATCTAAATGGAACTGAAGGTTATACAATTGTTAACATGTTGAGTTATTCATAGCTGTGTCTTTATTGTTGGAAACCCAGAAGAACAAGGGTTATAGAATAGATACCCTCTTGTATATTATAAAAACATAAATTCAAAAACATTAAAAATAAAGTAGGATGAAATCTGCTAAAATAATCAAGCAGCCCATAAGAAGGCAAAAAAATAAAAGCAGACAAATGAGGAAACAAAATAGAAAAACTGATAACAAATAATAAATCAGAAAACTTAAACATATCAATAAGTACCTTCATATAAATGGTCTAAATAGTGAACTCAAAAGACAGATTTAAAGAGGGGATAGAAAGCCTGACCAACTGTTTGCTATTTACAAGAAATTTGCTTAGAATTCAGTGATCTAGGGAGGTGGAGAGTAAAAGAATGGAAATGCATACTATTTAAACATTAATAATAATAAAAAAACAAGCAGGACTGACTGTATTATCTAATAATAAAAGATTGCAGGGCAAAGAATCTTACTAAAGATAAAATAGGACATTAGACAAAAATAAAAGAATCAACCCAGTGGAAGACACAGTGATTCTAATTATGTGCACACTGAAAAGAGCCTGATTAAAAATCAGAGACCGATTAAATCAAGAGACCTAAATAAATGGAAAAACATATATTCAACTACTGAAAGCTTCAATATAGTAAAGATGTCAATTGTCCCAAATAGATCTGCAGATTACTGTAATTCCTATTACAATCCCAGCAAGGATTTCTTAGATATAAATAGATTATAAAATTCATAGGAGGCAAAGCCTTAGAGTAGGTAGGACAATCTGGATAAATTATAATAAAGTAAGAGTCACTCTGCCCAATACTAAGGCTTTCTATATAGTTGAAGCAATAATGCAATGAAAAATGTAATGGATATGAGAAAATAGGAAATACAAAGCAAATAGCAATCTAGGAGTAGATTCTCCATGTCACTCATAACAAAAACAATATAAAATAAGGTGATGTTATATTTTCTTATGTGTAAATTGCCCAACACTCAAGAATTTGTCAGTAAGTACAAGAGAAAGTAGAGATCCTTGTACACTCTCTATTGCACTATACAATGGCTATTTTGTCTTTGGATAGAAACTTAGGAATAGCAGTCAAACTTAAAAATATGTGTTCCTGTGTCAGTCAGTTTTCCCTCATGGTGACAAAATTCATGGGAAACAACGTAATTGAGGAAAGATTTATTTTGGCTTACACTTTCAGAGTTTTCAGCACATGGTCAGCTGGCTGTTTCTTCTGGCCTGTGGCAAGGCCGAAATGTCGTGGTGAAAGAGAGCAGCAGAGGCAAGCTATTCACCTAATGTTGGTTCTGACACTGGGGACACACAGAACTAATAGCCTTCCTCTTTCTTCCTGTGTTTTCCTGTTTCAGCGGTGTTACTTCCTACATTCAAGGTAGGTGTCCCCCTGTTTGCCATCCTACAAGCCAATTGTTTCTGGAAACATCCTCACAGACATACCCAGAAGTCTGCATTGCTAATTGCCTAGGCTTTTCTCAATCCAATTGACAGGACAATAGAGATCAACCACCATAGTGCCCTTTGCAGAGTTTTTGTTTTTCTCTCAGGCTTTTATTATGTTTGCCAGTAGGGCTGGTAGTTGTAACTCTTGCTGTATTGATTATGATTTTTTTAAGGAGAGCTTCCTCAAATATTTTAAAGGAGACAATAAAAAGATGTGTGTTTTCCTTGTATGTGAGAAGTTTTGTTACATTTTAGTGACACTTGTCAAAATATGGGGTATTGTCTCTGGACTCTGTCCATTTGTTCAAGAAAGATACTAAAATATTTGCCATGACTAAAGATGTGCTCTCAAAAAAGTTGCAGTGCAAAGGCAGAGCTCTCTGTTAATCTAGCGTACACACAAAAAATCATATTTACAGCTCACTTTCACTTTCCTGCTCACATATTACTTTATTTTATTCCTTTCTTCTGACTTTTAGGTCTTGTTTTCTGTTTTTTGCAAGGCAAATTGGCTTATCCTTTTAACTTAACTCTGGCTTTCAAATTATTGCTTTAGCAATTTCCATTCTTCCTCCAAAACTCCAAAAAGTTGTTTAGATCAGTCCTTTCATACAGACCACCCCTTTGATTTTACTAATTCATTATAATTTTATACTATCTTAATATTTATTTATTTTACTAAAGGAAGAGAATACATGGTCTCTACTTTTTAAGTATAAGATTTAAAAAATTCCAGCAAGGTAAAATTATTTCTCTTTCTCCCTCCTCATACTTTTGTATGTATTCTTTCCTTCTTTTACTAGGGACATAACACTAAGTCCATAAGAAAATTAATTTTTTTTATGAGCAATAATCTGGAGATGGAAGGTATCATGCAGGGAAATTTGACACCTAAAACAAAAATGTAATCAAGCTTCTACTGGCTAGAATGAAAGAAAAAAGAAACTAACAAGGAAAACATGTTATCAAGTAGTTATTCTATATATGTTCTCCTTTAGTTTTATTTTTGTATTATTAATAAATAAGGAAAATAAGGGTAAAAGACAAGTAAGATTTTTAAAAAGCAAAGATACTGAAGGAATATAGCTATAGGGCTATAAAATAATTCAGCTTTACCTAAAACTTCATTTTATAAAATGAGTCACAGTCAAAGGCAAAATGAATTGTAATAGTAAAACATCTAGTGTTTCAAGTGTGATTTTTTAGAATAACTTAGAGATATATCCACATTGGTATTCTGAAGGAAATTCATAAAATATAGCTATATAAAAATGCTAAAATAAGTAATGTAGGCAGATGGGCAGAGGGATATTATATAGACAAGTAGAAAGAAGTATGAAGTAAACAAACTAAAGGAATTATGTGTTTTGTTCTAGTGAATGGGGAATTGATTTTTAAAAAGGAAGAGGCAGATAATCATATTTTTAAACTTGTATAATTACTTGGTTTAAACAAACCTGAAAGTCACATAAAATCTATGTTCATTTATTTACTAATCTGGGATTATTTTGCTTTTGAGTGTTTTCTTCCACCAAAAACAGAAAAATTTATAATCTCAAGAGAATTGGGGAAGAAGGGAAAATTATAAATTCTACAAGTATTTGGAATATTATTAATGTTGTAGTGCTTGCCAACACTTGTTCTCAGCACAAGTGTATAGTTTACAAAACTTATATCCAAATCTTTTATTTTTATTTCACATCTTGATCATTTTTAAAACAGTATTTCATAAATAAAGTTTATTTTATTGTATGGGTTAATATGAAGCACTCCAATTTAAAAAATAATTTATCATCAAACATTTCTTCTTGCAGAAACATTATTTATATGACTACTGTAAGTATTTCTTAGGACAAATTTCCACATGTATATTGTCTGTAACTCTAAAGACTGTGTGAAATGGGGCTGGGGATTTAGCTCAGCGGTTCGGTGGCCTGCCTTGCAAGCGCAAGGACCCGAGTTCAATCCCCGATGCCAAGAACAAAAACAAAAAAGACTGTGCGAATTTATATTCTTAATCACAGTGCATAATATATCTTTGTAATCTCATTTATGTAAGTTAATACATTTGTTTTGTCTTGTTTTGGTTTGCAGTTCTGGGGATTGAACCCAGGGCCTTCGCAATGAGCTACATTCCTAGACTATCTATTGATTTACTTACTCACTTATTTACTTTTGAGACATTTTCATTAGGTCGTTAAATTGTTGGTACTGGGCTCAAACTTGCAATTTTTCTGCCTCAATTTGCCAGAGTGCTGAGATTACAGGCATGTATCACCACGCCTGGCTAATAAGATTTTTAATTTTTGCAAGATTTAATGAGAAAAAAAGCCTCTTCTCATTTTTCTGATAAGCAGTAAGTTTGATATGTGTGTGTGTTTAGACATTTTTACTTTTTAAAAAATTATATTCTTCATAGTCATTTAAAAATTGTATATTGATTTGTAAAACATATGATTTTTAATTATAAGGTTTTTAAGACTTCCTTCTATAATAAAGACATCTTTATCATATAAATATTTCTAAATATTACAAAAAACTTTCAAATGATTGATAAAGTGTAAGCATAGCAATACAATGCACTAAAACTTAAAAAGAGTCCTGGGAGGGAGAAGTTTATGGATCCTATTTGCATTGGTTACTTATACTGTGATGGTGCCAGCATACAAGGGAGTCCAAAAACAACAGATAGACTTTGTAAACTTATTAACTATTCCAGTGCTCCAAGGCAGGAGAGAGAATTTGGAGAACCAGCACAGGGGAAGAGAATGGTATCAACCAGTCACTGACCATCTTAGTGCTATCAGGAGTTGATGAGTGGCTGATAGAGAGAGGTATTGAATATCCAGATTTCTATGTAAGATTAATGTGTCCCTGGGGGGCCAGATGGTGGTGATTCTTAATAGTTAGGAATAACAGAATTTAATTTTCATAGCAGGCTAGAAATTAAAATATAGTTGGTTCCAGGGAAATGAAGAAATGCAGTCTTTTTGCATAAATTAATTTGTAGAGTGAGAGCTACTCCCACTATGTTGATTACACATATGTATGTTGTATAATTTAGTAGAATGTTTCTGTAAAGACAAGCCTGGGACTCTGATAGCAATTATCTCTAAGAAGTGACAAGGGATGTCTATATGTTACATTATATAAACATGCATATAATATTAACAGTTTAATATTTAAAATATATAACCCTTCCTTCACCTCCTTCAAGAGAGGACAGGGGTATGCGGAAAAAACAAGAATCAAGATATATCATGTAAAGGTACAAGATCCCAATGAAAAATGTAACTGTATTGTTTGCTTTAAATGTACCAAAAAACAATGGAAATTAAAAAAATACATATATAACACTTTGTAAAGGTTCGCATTACCAAATTATGAATATTTATTATAAACATTGATTTTGTAAAATGTCTATTATGGGAAAGCTATTATTAAATAGAAGATTATGTGATGTGCTTAATAGGAGATAAATATTATTAGAGTTTACAAAGAAGTACTAATTTGATCTGGTTTTCAACCTGTCTCTTTTTTCTCCATTTGTATCTGTCTACCTCTATCTTGAAAACAGTATAAATCTCTTGCTGAGAGGAAGAAAAAAAAATGCCTCTCATTTGGTTTCTTGATCCCTACTTTTACACTCTCTTTAGAATTCAACAGGCATATCAAAAAGTCTTCTTCCCCTGGCCACTAGTGAATCTAAATTCCTTCTTCAGTTAAATGGGCTAATCATTATTCTTCCCTTGAACAGAGGCAAATGACTGCTCTTGGTTTCTGAAAGTAGCGTTGGAACGTACAGAAATTTAAATACAATTTTCACTTCCACACGAGCCCCGTCTCAGCTGTCTCCGCTTGTGCTTGGGAGAGACCTATCACGTAACAAGCTCCGAATACTTCACTCAAGATGGCCGACCGAAAAGATGTTTCCAAGTTGATTTTCAAAAGATTTCAAACCCCGCATATAACCTCTGTCCTATTTAAAGAGAAAAAGCAGCATGTTAAATAAATGTTTAAATTTTTCTTTAGATAAGACAAAAATCACAATAATCAGATCTTTATTTGAGTTGATAGTAGCATTTGAAAAGGGTCTCTTTTTACTTTCAAAATTTGATGAGAAAGAGAAAAGTTACTCATCAAAGATAGCTTTGTCCACCAAAATCTCATACAGCGAGACAAATGGGGGGGGCAGAATGAGAATGAATTTGTACTTAGGTCAAACTATCAAATTATAGTTAAGCCTCATTCTAGATATAAAACCAAATCAAGCTGTTGGCAAGGATGATGTGCTGTACTACTTATTAGCTGGGCCCATGTGTATCATAAATCACTCAAAAAATTGATCATAACTGTACATTTGATCTAACTTGCTCCATCAGTGTAAGTGGCCTCATCGAAGACCATTCTTTTCAGTAGTAAATCAATTGAGATTGATAAAAATTTATCAATAGTTAGCTAAGAGATTATTTGGCTAAATCTTATTTCTTTTTCCAAGTTTTCTAGACTTAAATTTGAATTTTCACCCACCTGCTTGGCAAGAACATGATCAGAAATATATATTAAAAAGCAGTCTGAGCAATAATAAGGATATTTGCTTTTTGATGTTGGGAAATGAAAACTAAGGTAAAATTTATTATGCTTAGACTTAGGGTGTGCATAGTTTTTATTATATTTTGATTGTATATTGAGATAAAAACAAAAGTTCTTAAAATCCACTATTTTCAAAAGTGCATTGATGAAATTTTTATTCTGAAGTGATGAAATTGACCACAAATGATGCTTCTTCTACTGTTACTTTTCTGACATATCAAAAGCAGTTTTTCCAGCCCCCAGGTTTGTTTAAATACAATTGTGCTGTCATCTGAATAATTCACATTGTATAGTCTCTTGAAATAATTTTGTGTATCTTTGTCAAATTCATACAAATTGGGTCATTTTGATTGTGACTACTTATTTTCCAATTCATGAACATTAGCCACATTCTTGAAAAGAATTGCTTTATTGGCAAGCACAAAGAGGAATAAATGCAACAAAATCACACATACATGCACACATCCACACTAGCACTTCACATAGATTTAGAGTATTACCTTGGGTTAAATATTTGGCTTGTGAGTCTGAAATTAAATGCTTGAAAAAAATGTAATGGTTGAAATAATTTGTAATGAAAGAAATATTTTCAGAGGGCTTAATCTTCCCCATTATAATAGCAAATGAAATTCTCTGAATCCTGATATTTCCTCTTCAGAGTAATGTACCTACTTGTAGAAAATTTTTATTTGGAATAGCAGAAGTTCTTTACCTGAAAAAGTGATTACATCTTGTATTTTCAAGTCTCCACAAAGGAAACCAATAATCTAATGTTTGACTGAACGTAGGGATACATGGGATTAATGGTGGTATTAAAACTGAAACTTTCCCATCACTACCACTCTCACAGTTATGAAGGCTCTGTCTATTTATTTCTCTGGAAAACCAGATTCTAGGTGATTTACCTGCGACCACTAATTCATTACCATCAACAATCTTTCAAAGTGATTATTGATATTACATTAACTGTATGGGTTAAAAGCTAAAACAAAGAGCAACCATGACAGAGGCCACACAATTTAGGATGTAGCCATTTCGTAAGGGAAGGAGCAGGGATTGTGGCAGGCCACATAAGAAGATCAACAGATCATGATTTTGCTTTCTGAACCACAAGAGTAGTAGAAGCAAGCATAGATGCCATATCACTCTCACACCTTTAGATTATTTGTGAATATTATTTTCTGTCTCCTCAAACTGTTCAAAAGCAAAACCTGAGGCAGAAACAGGTAAACAGGCAATGGCTGTGGCACCTCCCCCCACAATACAACCTCTCACACTCCTTTTATAATCGTTTTCATATCTACTATATTTCTCATTCTCAATGTTGTAGCCGAATGCCTCTCTTCTGCACCTACTTATTAATTATCCAGTTGAAAAGTGTACACTTTAGTTACTTCAGTATAGGGAGTAGGTGAAATTATATGTAATAGACATAGTATTAAAACAATGTTTCCCATTATCAAAACACTCTGGGTTAGTGAAATCTAGGAACTGGAAAGAGCACATCTAGTCCTTATATAGCTGTGATTAAGAAATCAAGACATTCTAAAACAAGCTAAAAGAAGGCAGTTGGACTGAGGAAGACCAAGGTGGGGGGGATTCCCAAATGTTTCAAGAATTCAGATTTAGGGATTCTGGAAGCACAAAGATTAGACTTAATTAGGGATTAGAAAGCTGGAGGGAAATAGCCAAGTTGAAATATTTTAACTGATCTTGTGAGCAATACTTTAAGACTTCTCACACATTTAAAACATCTAATAGAACAGAAAGGGACTAAAACAGTGAACCTACAAATATTATTTTGATTAACTTCCACCTCCATTCACCATGTGAAAACAATTGTTACATGAATAAGATATAAAAGTCTCCCCCAGCTAATTAAAACATCCAATACGGATTTAACACATGTGATTCCAAATAACTCAAAGGCATTTTAACGGGAGGAAAAATTTAAATGCCTAGTTTGTGAACTATTTAATGCATGATTCAAAAGAATTGGAAGTATCAAAATTTTATATGTTTACTTAGTGATCACTGTGCAAGGTAAGGAAGACATATTCATTATTTAAGCTCAGCAAGGACTCCATTTGGGAATAGTGGAATTAAATGTACACCCTTAGACTCTATACTAGGAATCAGCAGAGAGAGCTTGGAGGTGAATAAACTACTCAGGTCAGATTTGGCATCATCTCTGAAAAAAGATGAGGCTTTTGAATGAAGCAAGTTCTGTGGCTATGTCAAGCCAATTATTCTATAATTAAGGCTCTGATAAACATTCCCCTTACAGCATAAGTTTGGGTCCAATAACTTATCTCAAATTCCCTGGTTATGTCTTTGTTACCATAGTCTTTCTCAAGATGATTCAGTGCTTAACAGATACTTTAACCTTTTGGATTGGAGAAATTGTTATAAACTGGAATGGTTTCCAGTAGCTTCTAAGAGTTCAGAAAAATCTGTTGAATTGGGCCAAGCATAAATTTTACTAATTCTTACTTGGTCTTACAGTAAACAATAATATGATGATCTTTGCTATTTAGTTGTTTCCTATGAAATCTCATATTGGCTCTCTTGAGTTTTAATTAATCAACATTTAATTAGAATATGAGAACATAATTTATATATTTATTACATATAAATTGCAGTTTATGGTTCTAGAATCAAAATTGCCTAATTAAACTGCATCTATACTGACCCAAAGCATTCATCCTATTCATCTATATAAAAATAGGTCAGTTTGATAAATTAGTGTTCGGGTAAATATTTAAGTGTTGTAAAAGGCTGACAATACTAAACTGGGAGTTAGAAGGTACAAGTTTCAAGGTTATTCTGGCTGCTTTAGCAGAACCAAATGAAGATAGTTTGAATAAACTAGAAGATTATTTCTCTGTCATGCTAAGTGTGAGGTGATAGGTGGCCCAGGGAGGTGGAACTTCTCTGCTTTGTCAGAGAGCCCAGGGCCTCTGGCTCTTTCTGACTATTGCTTCCCATCTGCTGTGTGCTCATCCAGTCTTGTGAGATGCTCCACACTGGCTCACTCTTCCAGTGTGTGCTGTTCCCCCACCTGCATGCACATTTCAGCAGAGAAAAAGGGTCAAGAGTGAGCAACTTTCCTCAAGAACAAGATTTAAGACATATTTCTGCTCATCTATTGGCCAGAAATTAGTCACATGGCAATTATTATATAAGAAAGCCTGGGAAATGTAGTCTTAGGAAAGGAGCACTGACCCAGCTGTAATAGGTT
Organism: Fukomys damarensis; assembly: GCF_012274545.1. Lineage (NCBI taxonomy): Eukaryota > Metazoa > Chordata > Mammalia > Rodentia > Bathyergidae > Fukomys > Fukomys damarensis. The sequence goes on from NW_022900928.1 coordinate 120,461,576, forward strand.
GGGTTTTTTTCCTAAAAGAAAAAGGAAAATGGATAGTAGAGGGGAGTTATATGTCTTGTGAATGGGTCAGCTAAAACTTGAAACATAACTTTGTCTTATCATCTAGAAAGTTAATTCTGCGTAGTGATGACATCATTTGCCTATGACCTAGCAGCAGCTTGCAACCAAACATGTGGAAGTCGTTCTCACTGTTCACTGTACCTTCTTCATTTCAGTACAGCTATCACTCAGTATATTTCAAATAACTCTCTGTGCTCCAAATACCTCTCTATGACTTGGCACTCATGGTTCCCATGTTCTTTCTCTACAGAAAGAAGTATAGATTTGGAGCCTGATTTACTCAAATTTCAAACCTACTGACTGGATGATCTTAGGTAAATGCCTTAATACCTTTGAACCTTACTGTTATTCTTTATAAAATGTAGTAGTATTATATAATGGTGTGATAGAGATAATCTAGGCAAGGCCTTTTTAAGTACAATTATAATACCTTCAGATAATCCTTATTTAAATACTGAGTATACATTATTAAACTAAGGTAGTGCCTACAAAATACACTTATGCCAGGTTCATCCAAGTATATTATAGACATTGAGATTTATGGAAATAATAATTATACCTAGCTTCTTGCTTTTACTATAATCTTAGATTTATTTTATAAGACTGTTTACAGATCACTTGCTACTTTTAAGTTTATAAGATTATCTTTAAGGACTTATATGTAAATCCTATTTTTAGTAAGTCACCATGACAACAACATACATTTAGAATTACTTTTTAATCAATATGACTTGTTTTAGGGACATTTTAGTTTACAGGAGAATGAGCTAAAAGTAAAGTTCTCATACACTCACTCAACTCCCACAAATTTTCACAATTATTGACATTTTTTCTTTTTTGTGGGGCTTTTGCTATAGTTGATAGGTCAATATTGATGCACCATTATAAACTAAAGCCTAGGTTTTACATTAGACTTTACACACTCTACATTTCATGGGCTTTGACAAACACATAATAACATGTATCTGCCATTAAAACAAAATGCAGAAGGGAACAAGGATGCTGGGTGAAGAGGAGGGGATGAGAAAATGAGGAAAATAAAGATGTGCCATGTACAGGATCCCAATGACTCTTATCAATGTAAACATTATATGCTATCGCATGAGCTAAGACAAATAATATCTACAAGCACGTAAAAGGTGATAGGGGAACCAGAAGAGGAGGCGGAGGGGAATAAGAAAAACACCAGCTGTGGTATGTACATGGGAGATTCTCCTGTAGGCCACCTTTCCATCCCTCCTCACCCTCCCTGGCGCCCTTTGCAGCTATTATTCTGATTATGGTCTCCATAACTTTTCCTTCTACAAAATGCCATATAACTGGAATCATATGGAATATTGACTATTCAGAATATCTTTTCCACTTAGCAATATGCACTTAAAGTTTCTCCTTGTGTTTTTGTAGCTTGGTAAGTCACTTCTTTTTACTGCTAAATAGTATTACATTGTATATGTGTAGCACAGACAGTTAATCTATTCCCCTTTTGAACGACATCTTAGTTCTTGCAAGTTTGGAAATTATGAAAAAGCTGCTATAAACATCAATGTGCAAGTTTTTCTGTGGATTTGCATAAGATTTTAAGCTATTTGGGTAGATATAAAGGAGAGTAATTGCTTGGTAACATGGTCAAGCACACTTAAATATGTAATAAACTCAAAGCTATCTTATAAGGTAAGTATACCATTGAATATTCTTATTAACACATTAAATGAGAATCTCTTCATGCTCCTTATCAATATTTGGGGTTAATGTTTTGCTTTTTAGCCATTCTAATAGATATGTAGCAGTATATCATTGTTTTTTAATGTGAAATCTCCTAGGGACAGATGATGTTGAAGATCTTTTCATGTGTTTATTTGTCATATGTACATCTTTTTGAAGAGTTATTTTCAGTTCTTTTGCCCATTTTAAGAAATACGTTATCTGTTATTCTATATTAGCACCTTTAGAGTTTTCTGAATATTTTGGAAGTCAATCCTTTTCTGTAAATATTTTCTGTAAATGTGTGGTTTGCGTATCATTGTCTCAACAGTAACTTTTGATGAAGAGAACATTTTAATTTTCAACCTATCAAATTTTTCTTTCATGGATTTTACTGTTGGTATTGTATCTAAAATTTCATTACTGGCTGGGGATGTAGCTCAGTGGTGCTGCACCTGCCTGACAAGTGTAAGGTCTTGGGTTTGATTTCTAGTACAAATAAATAAATACATTCATTACAAAATCCAAGGACACCCAGGTTTCCTCCTATTAAAAACTTATAGTTTTATAGTTGCACATTTATCCTCATTTTTTACCAGCCTTCTTGTACATACGTATATGACTGATGACACTTTTTAATTAGTGGACATTTATAATAGAAATATTTCTGACGAAGGCAGAAACTATAGTTTAATTACAGTTGAATAAATAATGTCTGCATAAAATTACTCCTTCAAATTTATTCTTTACCAGAATTATTTTGACTAGTGTAGTTTTTTTGCATTTCCATAGAAGTTAGAATGAGTTTGCCAATTTCTACTCAAAAGTCTGCTGGAATTTTGGTTAAAATTGTATTGATTGACGAGAATTAACACCTGTTATCTATGATCATAGTGTTGTCTTTGAATTTTCTTTAAGGACATTCCTACAATGTCTTACAACAAATCTTTGTAGCTTTAGTGTAAATGATTATAAATCTTTTGCTAAACTCATTTTAAGTACTTCATATTGTATGCTATTATAAATGATATTACTTCTAAATTTTTCATTCAGAAATTATGCATTTGCTAATCTATAGGATAAAAATGATGTGTTGTGGATTGAACTTGTTTCCCATAACCTTACTAAATTGTGTTATTAACTCTAGAGTACTTTTTGCAGTCTTTGGTGTTGTAGAAAGTCATGGCATCTCCACATGGAGAATCTTCTACTTCTTCCTTTTTATCTCTGGCCATTTTTCTTTTTCCATGCCTTCTTGCGCTAGTTAGAATCTAGTAAAATGTTAAATGTGAGTGATGACAGTGCTCAGTCTTTCCTTGTTTCCAATTTTGCTATAAAACTATTTAGTCTTTTATCCTTACAGATGATGTTAGCTGTAGCTAATAGTATTTTTTTTTTTTTTTTGGTAAATACTCTTCATTAGTTGAAGAAATTCCCACTTATTCCTGCTGGGATTTTTGAGCACAAGTGCACATTCAGTTCCATCATGTGCTCTTCCTGCTTCTATCAGGATGATGATATAATTTTTAAATATAGTTTAATATGATAACCCACATTAATTTATAATGTTGAATCAACCATACATTCAAAGGGTAAGCTCTGTTGATTATAATTTTACATATTGTTGTATTAGCTTTGCTCAATTTTTGTTTATAATGTTTGCATCTGTTTGTGGGGGATATTTAGTCTGTACTATTCTTGTGATGTCTGTCTGGTTTTGGTATCAGTTTATTGCTGGCAAAGTACTAGTAGAGTAGGTCATCATCTTTCTTACAAAGTGCTCTGAAGGTGGGTGTGGCGGCCAGCTCCTGCAGTGCCAGCTGCTTGGGAAACTATGGCAGGAGGATCACATGAGCCCAGGAGTTGAGGCTAGCCAAAGAAACAGAAATACCCCACCTCGACAGAGAAAAGAAAAAATATATGCTGGAAATTTGCTTATCTGTTTTTCCCCCATTAAGTTTATTGGTACATTTAAGGTAAACAAGAAAGTTACATTCATCATTGGGATCTTGTACCTTTACATGATGTATCTTGGTTTTTATTTTTTCCCCATCCCTTTGCCCCTCCCTTCACCCCTTTCACCTTTCCCTATTTATAAAACCTTTGTTTCCATTTTTTTCTTTTCTACCAAGAGATTCATCATGATTTTTAAAAAATTTCAATAGTTTCTGTTGATCAGCATCTAAAATTCAGATCAAAACTCTACTAGACATTATAAATCTAGTAAATAAAGGTAGAAAACAAATGATAATGGAAATGCCCTGATTGGGGGAATGCATCCTGTGTATTTTCAGAACAGAAAAAAATTGTATTTTCAAAAAAAAAAAAAAAAAAAAAAAAAAGGAACAGCGTAGCTGGAACATGTAACTGGGGACAGAGTAGATCCTGAAGAGGCTGCTGAGATAGAAGGGAACTAGATTGCCTAGGGCCTTATAAGCTATAGCAAGTTTTTTAGTTTTATTCCCAGCAAGTAAATGTCTATGGAGTTTTAAGAATGGTAACATTATGATTTGTGCCATCTGAGTTTATGCTTATATCTTGGTCAAACTGCCTTGTAAAATAATTTAATATAGTTGAACAGTTTGACTATGTTGCCCTTAAAAATTAAACAAGGCTATTTATAATTTTTATGTGTTTCAATATTCAGTAGTACCCTTTAAATGACTTAATTTATTCACTTATTTATTGGGTTCAAACTATTAAGTAATTCAACAAGCAATGCTCATGAAACAAATTGTTACTAGCTATTCAAAGTATACATAAACACACATGTATATGTATAAGATAATATGAATATATATGAAAAATATCTATATATTTAAAAATTACGTATGTAGAAACTGCCTTTCTTTATTTCCTTAATTTTTTTCCTGAAATATTAATAAGATTCTAGTATACTGTGATGTAGCAAGTGCTTTTTATAGTTCCACTATAAAATATCTACTGGTAATCTTAAAAGATTCTTGTAGAAATATTTCGCCTGGTTTTGGGCAAAAATATCAATATGTTAAATCAATATTAATTTTATGCTACAAACTTGGAAATACAACTGGGAAACACATTTTAATAGGCCTACACTTATTCATACTTGTGAGGGTTAGGCTTAATTGACAGCTTGATTGGACTGGAAGCAGGCTGAAAATTGGCAAAGCACACTAATGGGTGTGTCTGGGTTGTTCAAGCAGGTGTGACTTGGGGTCTACATCTGGCCCCGGGTCCCTTCCTCTCTGGCAAGTGCTCCCTTACTCAGCTTCCTGACTGCCGTGAAATGAGCAGCACAGTTAGGCCATATCCTCCTGCCATGGTATCCCTGATTTAAAGCCAGTCAACCATGGACTGAAACCTCTGAAACCACGAGCCAAATGAACCTTTCTTTAAATCATATGTGTCCAGTCTTTTGTCCAGCAACAGTAAAGCTTACTAATATGATATGAAATAGGTGACTGTATATATGCTATGGATAATGAGGTCACAAGTGTCTTTGGCTCCCCAGACTTAATTTGGAGCCATCAGAGACACAACATGCACCTTAAAGTTCTCTTGTAATACCAGTGCACATGCTACTTAGCTCAGGATAGCTATCTTGTAGCAGAGTAAAAGACCCTGAAATGACAGGAAAATTATGTTTTGGAGAGAGAGGCTTTTTAAATATCACGTTCTAGGTGTGTGGGTAAAAGGAAAATAAGAAGCTAATTCATAGTTTTGACAGATTTAGTTTTACCTTTTACAGTATTTAGGAATCATTTAAGTTTTCATGGATTCAGTTTATTTAATAAGGTTCAATTCCTTCCTAAAAATGATACCTTAATTGCAAAATATTTTAATATACATTCCATGGTTATCCATCAGCAATGTATGACTCATTTCAAAATTAAACCTATATTTTTATGTGAATTACATTTGGGGACACCTCAAACTAATTTTAAATATTCATTGACTGTAATCAAGATGTTAACAAATTTTCCCATTTATTTTAAAGTTAAAAGTATATTTATAGAGATTAGTAAGAATGCTTAAGAATACAAATTTATGATATTAAAACAAAGAAAGCTAATTTTTTTTCTTTTTAAATATCATCTATTTAATTTGGAATTTAAGTATTATGATAATGTAAAAATAGGTTAACTATTTCTGGTGTAGATATTATGTTACCTGTTTCCTAACATGAACTTGCTGAAAAGTGACTACATTTTACTCTAATTTCGATATTGAAATGTGATGGATGCATATTGTTTGCAATTTTTCTCTGTATTCCAAGCCATATGATTAAGGACAAGATGAAATTACAACAGTAATTTCAGAATTTATTGGAAATTTCATAGTCTTAAGATTCTATATAGTTAGACTGGTGATGAACAAGACAGAACAGTATCACAAACGATGACCTTTTCCTTCAGTTTAAAATAATGCTAAACATTCTCCCTCTGAAAGATGTCAGATTTTCTGTGTAACATGGTACAAAAAAGAATTGATTTATTAGTTCTGTTCTTAGAGCTTCAGTGATAACCCATCACTAGGAATGAATGAATATACTTTGTGAAAGTGAGTTTTCTTCTTGTTTCTCATTTCTAGATGTTGGAACTTAGATGATCAAATAGGAGATGTTTTGAGAGTCTTACCACAGATGTTTTTTATAGCAATGGCAGGTAAAAAAAATTGTATTCATGTTCTGTGACACTTACTATATCACGTAATTTTCTAAAGTTCAAGGAGCTAGAGCTGCTGGGTTGAGTAGTTCTGGCTGGGGCGACTCTTACAGAGTTACAATGAAGATGTCATCCAGGGTTGCAGTAATACGTGAGGTTGAGTATGGGTGGTTAACTTGTACGCTAGTTGTCCGGAGGTCTCAGTTCTTTGTCACATGGGCTTTTCCATAAGCCACTTGAGTGTTCTCAGCAATAAAGCTAGTTTCTCTCAGTTACCTCTGTGAAAGCAAACCAGAAACCACAGTGTGCTTTATGACCTAGTCTTAGAAGCAGCATCCCATTACTTCTACCATGTTCTGTTTGTCACCTAAACCCATCTGGATACAACATAGAAAAGAACCGACCAATGCACAAATAGCATGAATAGTAGGAGGCACAGATCACTGAATGGCATTTTGGAGGCTGGGCTTCACACAACTAAAGGGTACAGTCATTGTGGGGAGATTAGTTTGGTAGACTTTTTTCCTCCTCCCCCTTCTCTTCTTCTTTCACTTCCTCCTTCTTTTCCTTTTCTTTCTCCTTTTCACATGGTGTGGATCTAACACGTCCCCAAAGTCTTATGTGTTTCAAGGATGGCTGGACCACGGGGGTGGTGTACTTAATCATCTGTGCATTTCATCCATTGAGGCATTCAGTAACTGATTACGCTGTTAGGAGATGGGGCCTGGCCAGAGGAGGGTCACTGGGGATGTGACCTGTCAGTGTATTTGATACCCTGGCTCCTTCCTTCTCTGTCTTTGCTTCCTGGCTGCCGTGGAGTAAGCAGCTGTCCTCTACCCAGCCCCTCCCATGATGCCGTTCTGCTTTGGAGACAGAGACCTACGAACTGAACCCTCTAAACACCATGATCCAAAATAACCCTTTCTTCCTTTAAGTTGTGGGCATTGGGGTTTTGATGGAAAAGTGATTAATGTATCCTTCTTCTAGTTTTTAAAGTGCATAGACACTGTAATCACCATCCATCACCCATCCACACACTCAGGGCTCATAGAAGTGAAGGAGCCAATAAACAAATGGACCTATTTATTTGCATGATAACATTTCACATTTTCCAAAAATGTGACTCACAATGTAAAAAGAATCCACATCTAAACAGATATTATTTACTGTATTACTGTACAAAATGTCAGGCTGAGAATTGTTAGTGGACAGTTTTGGTAACCATACTGTTATTTTCTTGGTTATCCTAGTAGTTTTTAAATTTTATTTTAACAGGAAAATGTCCCATCATTTGAGCAAATCTCTGATGATTTATATGAGTGGGCTAGGAGATGATGGAATATATAATTCTTACAGAAATTTCCATACGTGTTTGTTCCTATAGAAACCTCTATGCATCTGTGTTTTTGAAAATTGCATTATGAAATGGTCTTTTCATGTATTTTTCTGTGATTCATGAACAGCCAGCATCAGAACCACTACCAATATTCATTTAAAATTTGGATTCCCAGATCCCACTCAAAGCCTACTGACTTAGATCACTGGTGTTGGACTTGGAATTTGCATTTAGCAAGAATTTAGGTGATCTTTATGTATACTGCAGTGGTCAAGCTGCTGTTATTTGCAGTCTTTCCAGATTTAGCAAAATTTTATTCACCACATCTATTCTAGGCATGCCCTTGGGGGACTGGGTTGCCTGGCTGTTCCAGGTCTCCATTTTACTATGTAGTCATAAGGCAGATTCATGGTGTAAAGAATGTGTTTGCTTCTGAGCAGAATTACAAGCTGGTGAGTCTCACTTTCTCTGAGAGGAGAAAAATCTGGATGCTAGGGCTCTGATTCTGGGACAGCAAATCAACTCAAGCCTCAGCAGCCTGTGCTCCTTTAAAATGCTCTTAAATTTTAAATGTTTTCCATTTTTCTTGAGTGGAAATAATAAAGTGGCTTTGAATAAACACTTTTCTCCATTTCAGAAAGTTGTATGTTTATTTCAGTGTGGCCAATCAATGAATTCCAAAAGGTTTATAATTTTTCTGACTCTTGTGGGGCAATCAGAGGCTAAATTTTAAAGGATTTGGAAGTGTCAACCTGTAATACAAACTAGGTTGGCCTCAAGGCCTGAGATCAGAACCACAATTCACCATGTTTACAAATTATATCATTTGGTCTAGTGTGCTAACTGTAAACTCTCTGATAATTGTAGTAGGGAATGAGTTGCTGTCAGCCTTTCTTTTTCTCCTGGTATCTGAACTGTCATGACATATGGATTCTTCATTGGCCTTCAAACCACACAGAGGGCCTCCCTAGAAGCTAGTCTTGAAATCAATAGACAGCTAGGGTTCCAGATGACATACGGAATGGCTATAGACTTTTTAAGAGGGAGAGTAAATGGCTTTACTAAATGAATCCTCTATGTTATTCCAGGCCGATGGACCCACATTGTGATCATTAATAGAAAGGAAAATAATATTGCATTCTGTTAGGTAACTCACATTTGAAAAGTCACTCTTTTCCTTAGGCTAATAGTTTTCTCTATGTTGTTTCTCCTTGACCACTTCTCTCCCTTTGTGCCCAGAATGGTTTGTGAACCTATCAGAGGACAAAATGAAGTCACTTTCCTATGTTCCTTTCTCCATCTGTTGTTTTCCCCTCCTTCTTTGCCTTCCTTCCTGTTTTTTTACATCTTTCTGCTCTCCTCACTGATTTAGCTTCCAAAGTTGTGCTATCTTTCCTATTTGGTCAGAGGAGATTCACTTGCTTCAAGACTTTGCAAACAAAGGAAGCGGGAGGCTATGGCTTTTCTGTACTGGCTGCTCCCCACTGGCAAGTTGCACAGTTGAAGAATATATAAATCCTGAGCTGTCAAACACTGCTATTGAACTTATGGTTAAAGCATAGTGATTTCGGCAACTTCCACAGAATAAAGAAATACTGCTTATCCACTAAGACCCTGTCTATTAAAGGCAGTGGTTTTACTTTTAGTATGTTATATTTGCTCTGAAATCTATTGATATAAATAAAACACCAGGGCAGATATAAGTATCTCCAATGTTGAAAGGGTCAATGAAAGTGGCAAAAATTAAGTGACAAAGAAGTTTTGCCATAGTTTACCTGACCTATTTTTATTCTAAAGAACACATTAGCTAACATGGTAGAGAGTAGTAGCGAGAGCGCACGTGCGTGCGTGTGTGTGTGTGTGTGTGTGTGTGTGTATGTGTGTGTGTGTGTTTGTGTTGTCATCTCTGGGAAAACTTGCTTTTCTGTTGGAAGATGTTGAGAATTTTCAGCCACTATTGCTCTGAGTAGTTGTCATTGATTTATATCTGACATCCTGGGCAAGATCCCATTAGAGATTGCAAATCCAGAAACAGGCCACACAGATGGGCCCAAGAAGAGTTGAGTTGAGAGAAAAATGCTATGCATTTTTAAGGTAGAAACAATAGCACCTTGTTTAAAAAGTTTCTGAAAAATAGAATGTTTTAGAAATTAATTGTATGACAATATTGAGAGGGACAGAGCAAGTTATGATAAGGAAAGTATGTTTTCCTTTCTCCACATCCAAATTACTATGTACTTGCTCATCTCTTAGCAAGACTGGTCAGCCCCATGCAGGAGAAGTCCACCACAAGAGTAGCTTTTTATGATCTAGCAATTCAGATACCCCAGAGTTCCTGCCATGGGAGCTAAAAGCTTTACTGTGACCAGGGAAGCAGCTTGACAGAAACAGAACAGCTCTTTCCACGTGTTTCTTTGGGCCTGAAACTCACAAACTGTCCCCAGCACTCAACATTTGCCAAGGCCCAGGTATGAGTTTTTTTTTCCTTCTGTCTATGCATATATTTTGTAGTCTATTTTTTTCTTAAGGGATCAGTCTAGTGCTCCTTATAATTTGATACAGAAACTGAATTTTCTTTGTCTTCAGATAAGGCAAAAGTGTGGTAATTGTCCTGTCCTACAGTATCAGTGTAATAATGGAGACTTCACTGTATTTTTTTGAGACATTCATTTATGTGAAGGGTAATGCTGATGTGCATTTAAAAAAAAATAATTTCCCCCAGGGTTACTCACTAGTGAATTTTCTTTCCTAGGCTAACACTATTTCTTATTTGATTATCAGCTTGATTTTTCAAAATACCACAGATCTCCCAAAATTCAATATTGTTCCATTACTTTGGCTTCCTTTTTCCATCTATAGAAATAAAAAATGAGTTAGCAATGCCCTATCAGAACATTTTATGAATATCGACATTTCTCAAAAATATGCTCTTTTTCTTCAGGCCTTCTGTAATGAAAATATGGAAAGAACTTCTGGTTCTTTTGGCAAAAAATCAATGAAAATATCAAGACAAGGCATACTGTCAAGTAAGTCCAATAATCCAACCACAGCTAATGAGTAAAGAAATCATGAGGTGGCAAAAATGAAGTTTTATGTCTGCTCAAGTTTCTAAACAAAGGGTTGACTGATCTTCAATCAAAGTGAAAAGAATCTAGAATTTATTTTACAGCCAATCAGGCTTTCTGAAAGGCCATCTAATTAATATCTAGCATTAATGGGGCCTTTTAACTTCACCTCAAAATAATGAAAAATACACTGTTGCATATTACGTTGGAGATTCATAGTGATAGTGAATGCAAATAAACTGAAAGTTAAGCACAGCTACATATAAGCAATACTCTTTGTTTTATACTAGGGATGTCAGAAGAGAAAAGAAAATGGGGAAGACAGCTGGCATTGAGATGAGCACAAGAGGAAAGCTGGAGAGGGTCCTTAGGTAGGAATCATCAGAGACCCAAAGCCAGCTTGCTCTTGAGACAAAGGCAGTCCTGAGTCCTGACTGTGTTAAATTGCTTTAGGCATCTTTGCAGAGTTAGCTGCACAAATACATTGGAGATTCTTGTATTAGAGAATATAGATACTCAAATGAAATATGTTCCCCTTATTCTGCTTGTCATGGTGGTCCGTTCCATTACTATTGACCACTCTCTGAAATGCTGAGTTGCTGCATGCAATAGGTAGCTCAGAGTACAGAAGAGACAAGATATGGAACACCTTGGTTCAAAAGTCAATAAACGTGGCCAGGCATGGTGGTGCACTCCTGTAATCCCAGCACTCAGGAGGCTGAGGCAGGAGGATCATTGCGAGTTTGAGACCAGCCCGGGCTACATAGTGAGTTCCAGGTCAGTCTCAACTACATAGTGAGACCCTGTCTTAAAAAACAAAAAACAAACAAACAAAAAAAGTCAGTGAAATATTTAACAAGCATTTACTCCTTCAACATATTTGACTTGAAGAATGAAGGATATAAGGTTCAATTTGTTTATTTTTTAATTGAATAAACATGTACTAAATACTCAGTATGCACTATGCATTATGTTAGGAGAGAAATCAAAGAGTAAAACAGCTCCAGCCCTGGAGAAGATTTAACTTTTACATCTTCTCTAATTTCCCTATTAGAGACAAAATGGGAAAACTTTAAAATTCATTCATATTTATCTAAAACTCAGCATACAGGTCTTATCTCTTTCAGAATCCATCAACCTCTCAGACTCCAGAGTCTCCCTTGGGCAAGAAGCTAAAGCAGAAAGGTGTTCCAGTGGCTACCTGCTAATCCTATTAAGACTTTTCTCAAGTTTTTTTTCCTTCCAAACCTGTATCTATCTTTAAAATTGAGTGAAGGATGGGGTTTAATGGAACACTATTGGTTCTTCCCTTTAGAATCTCCTCCCTGGGAGGAACTGTTTTAAGTCATTCCATCTTTATTTTTACATGAATATACCCATTCACTACCTTCAATATGTGTCTTAGGTACTTTCCTCATCGCTGAGACAAAATATCCAACACCCAGAAGTTAAAGGAAAGGTGTATTTCGGCTCCCATTTTGTAGAGGTTTCAGTCCATAGTTGCTGGCGCCCAGAGAGGGTGGTATGGCGGAGGGGCCTGGTAGAGGAGGAGAAACAGTCCATGGCACAGCAGGCAGGAGGCGGTGAAGCAGTGAGGAGCAGCAGCTGCCCTTCTTCTGTCCCTTTATTTTCCATCCAGGGTACCTATTGATTGGTGCTACCCACATCCAGGCATGGGCTTCCATTATCTGCACCCAGAACTATGCTAAGCCCATTTAGTTATCACATACCTTTAATCCCAATATCATAACCTTAATCCAGTGTCACAGCCATGCTCCAGCCACCTCCCAAAAGCCCCACCTATTAGCACATGAGGCTTTTTCAGAGTACATCTAGACACAAACCACGAAAGTATGGAAGATGCTTTACAGAAGAGAAAGCCTTCTGAGTCAAAATTTGTCTTCTAAACATTTAGAACATAGACTTGTTAGCATGTACCTACCTTAAATTACAGAGGACACATCACTTAGGCAACGATTTTTTCTGTTAGCTGCTTGAAGACCCACAGGAGGGAGGGGAGAATGACAGCTTCCAAGAGCAATTTGCCTGCATCCTTCCAGACAGGAAGTAGGAAATAATGTATCTTATTGATCACAACAACTACAGTATTAATGTCTGAGTCTGGATATAGATAATTGATCGTCAGTCATTCTATGAATGATCATTTTGTTTTCCCTTATTGTCTATCTCAGACCTCAAAAGATGCTCATGGGGGAAAGGATGCATCATAACATAAATGTAAGCTACCATCATCCTTGAGTATCTAGGACCATAAAAGCACCTTGAAAATTGTTAAGTAATGCCAGCATGTTAACGGTATTATTAAATTCATAAATGAGGCAAGGGAATGATAATGAATGTTTACGGGGCAGAAGTGAGACATCTAACCATTTCAGAGCTACAGCAGAACAAACTTAGATATTTAATTCTAAATAACAGAGCACAGGGGAGAGATATAGCATCATCAATTCAGTTTTTAAGAATAACAATAAATAAAAAGAAAGCTCCATGTCATCACTATCAAGGTCAAGATTGCTGAAGTTCTGTTTTCTAGGCCGTAATTTTGAGTCATTCTTTAATCTCCGTGACAAAAATACTTTGCAATTCTGTCTGGGCTGGTCTCTATCCCTTATGCATAAAGGCTTTAAACCCAATTAAAATGAAGGTTCATCAGAGCAATGCTAACTCCTTTGCCTCCCAGCAGTAAATTATTCTGAGTATAAAAGGAGGGACTGACTGGGAAGATTAACAGGGGGGTAAGGAATGAAATTATGCCAAAAGGGTCTGTGTAACACCCTGCCACTGTCGAGGGCCGAGGAGAATAGCAAAAGTGTGGCCCTTGCTCTTGGCCATTTGTCCTTAGATCTGTGCAGGGCACACATGTGTAGGAAAATGTGCTCAAGAATATATAAAGACATGTCTGATTTAAATGGCTAAACAGAAAATATTTAAATTAGGATAAAAATGTTAGGACTTAAAAAGCACAAGGGTACATAGAGGACAGAACAATTGGGCCTAAAAAGAATCTCCCCTTAAGGAATATGAGCCTAGAAACCAGACACCTGATATTTTGTATTTTAGTGGCATTTTCTTGTGAGTATGAGCAGGCAATGAATGTTTGAGGAAATTAGAAAATGTGATCAGTGAGTGTTAACATGTATATAAATGCTTGGTCCCTTAATTTTTTTCTTGTGGAAGCTGTTTTCTTATTAGTCAATGAACTTGCACAGTTCCGTGTGTCAAAGATTTTGGCAAGCTTCTTAATTGGTTCTTATCCATCTTTAATGTTTAGCATCTGGAGGATGTTTCTGCAAACTCTGTGTTGGAGACAACTGGCTGCCTTGAAGTTCTTTCTGTCCTAGTGCAGGGATGTTAGTAGAAGTGGCTGCCTTACTAGAGGCTCCAGGTCAGCACCCCACAGCCCACATCTAGGTAAGGCTGAACATATAGGAAGAAGTATTGCTATCCATCATGTGTTAGCCGGGATCATTGGAAGAAACTCACCTGTACAATTTTCTGTGCTGTTTCTTGGTCCCAGCTATATGTTGTTTCCCAGGATAACATTGCATTGAAGATAATAATTCAGTGAGTCTGGATCCCTCTTGGTCTCTCCTCTAGCTGTGAACTGGACTTCTTGTGAAGAAGAAATAAATCTCCAAGGTCATTTGAGATGCATATAATCATGACATTGTATCTTTTCTTCTATAATCCAGTATCCCCTTGGTGCATAATGGAATGCACTTGTATTTCTTTTTTGTTTGGGTGTGTTGGCCCCAAAGAGCAAATATGTCTGCTAAGAAACTTCTATATAGCTCCAAGCCATTGTGCCCAGTTTCTTATGTGAGGCTGCTCTCCTAAGAAAGATAATCCTTACGAACTTGGAAATCATGTGATAAAACCTGGTTGTCCTCAGAAGAGAAGTGGAGATTCAATTTCAAGCAGAGTCTGATTGTACTGAGCTCATTTACAGAAGATGGGGGTACAGTTTTAATGGGATTTGTAAACAAACTTACAAACAAAGCAAGGAGGTTTTTCTTCTTTTTGGAATTATGTCTTTTTTTTCCCCTTAAGCTTTGGAAAAATGAAAAAATAAGGGCATACTTGGATGTCCTTGTTCTCTAAATATGCTATTATGAAAACTATGGGACACAGTTGTGGTAGCAAAAGCCATGGCTAAGAAGAAAAGGTTTTGCTACTTGATCCTTTATAGCGAAATAACAAAAACAAGAACAAAACATACTAACAACTGATAGTTCTGTCTGCCCCATCTGTTTTCCAATCACGAATCTTAAGAAGTATTTAATGGAAAATATCAAAATGATTAACAGCATAGAGAGTCAATGACTATGTTCAATCAAGTAGAATTAACTTAAAATGAGAGAAAGCAGAAATGCCCAAGCCAAGAAGAAATTGAGTAAGTCACTGCTGTGGTTCTATTTTTGCAGGATAATTAAACCGATTTAAGGAAATGATGGGATTAAGGTACAGAAATAGAGATGTCGTCCAACCCACCAGTTTTTCAATCGGCAATCCTCAGATCTGTGCTGGTCCAAGATAATGTTTTTACATTTAATGGCCAGATGAGGTAAATTAGGAAAATGAGTGAGTTCTTTAATGAAGTATTCAACTTAAATTATTGTTTTCTGGCCTGTGTGCTTCTTGATTTTTATGCTCACATGTTCATCCTTTCAAGGAATTTAGTCATAATAATCTTTACTAATAGCTAATTTTTTAAACAAAATACTTTTAACCCTAAAGGTAAAATAATCCTCTCTTCATTAAAAAGAAAATTTTACAGCCATTCTAATTCACTCTAGAAGTCATTCTAATTCTTTCCCTGCATTAGAGAAGAACTGTAATTCAGACTCTAAAACAGACTCATGTATCATACCTTTTTGGAAAGAAAAAAAAATTTTTTTTTGTTTTTTTGAGATATAGTCTCACTGTGTAGTTCTGCCTAGCCTTCAACTCACTTGGTAGCCCAAACTGGCCTTGAACTCATGGAAATCCTTTTGCCTCAGCCTCATAAGAGGATTACAGGCATGTGCCACTACCCCTGGCAGGTAGGGAATTTTATAATACTGCTGGATGTACTTGTCTATGGTAAAGATATTTCAGTGTTAGAAATCCCTCAACACAAGGTTAAATCAATTTTCAGAAGGTTTTTTGCTTTTTTTCCTGACCAATGTCACAGAAATGTAGAGCTGGATAGGACACTTTAAGTACCCAGTTGAATTACTTCTATGTAGAAATGGAAGTGGAGGCTCTCGACAGTGAAGAGGAAGAATCTCTGTTCTCTGATGAGGCTGCTGTACAAATACTTCCTCTTCACAGACAAACCCACTCTTCCCATTATGCCATTTGAGCTCCTCAATTAAATAACATATCCTGCTGGCCATGTGAAACCTTTTTAAATGGTGGCAAGTGTTGGTTTAATCTGAGTTTTACGTGGATTCTGTCTATATTATAAAAAGAATACTGCCTAATAGAAGTTCCATTTTTTTAACATTAAATTAATTGTACTTTTCTACAGTATCTACATAGAGAAAAGTTTCCAATGGGGAAATGTGTGTCCGTGGGGTCAATGAGATGCCAGCGGAGGGTGCTGTGATCGTGACAGATGCTTTTCTTTGTGTTGCAAAGACGGGAAGAAACCCAAGCAAAATATTGTTACAATAGATCAAACAGAAATTTTGCAGGATAGACAAATGAGAGCAAGATATGAAGAAAGTATGGGTACAGTTTTTTCGTAAACAAACTGAACCCTTTCACATTCCACGTTATGACAGGATTCCAAAATTTTACAGAAGGTTGAGTTCCTCTACAGTGTGATCCAACGTGAGACTGGCAGTTTGAGGATTCAATACATGAACATTGTTGCCTAAGATATCCTTCAACTATTTCTTTATACCTGTGTCTGCAGCAATACTACAGTCTCAGAGATATTAACCTAAATAGTGAGGCAGGTATGATGTTAATCACACAGAGAATCACACATGAGACTGTTGCTGCAGCATTCGCTTCAGCTCCTAGAAACTAAGAAGAAAGCAGTGCTCCTCCTCCCTGGCTGCTTTCTGAGGAGGGCAGGTTTTGCCTGGAGAGAGAACAGAGTGCACCCATGCTGTGCGCTACTCGGGAAGCGAGTGGGTGGCTTCTAATAAAGTTCAGTTTGCCACTTCTGACGCCCATAAAACAGGCCTCCATAAAGCACCCCTTTGGCACAAAGGAAGGATTGCAGAAATGAAAACCTTTACCATGCTGCCATCAGTGTATGCAAGTGTGTACAAATGTGATGTGCAACTATCTGTGTCCACTTGTTCCTGTAACTTGACCACAGGTTTCTTTGTTTAACCAAGTAGGCCTTTGTCTTTTGTCCTTATTGAAATATACCTGAGGAGTACCCAGGAACACTTACCACCTTGGCCTATCCCTCTCTCACCCCGGGAGTTTTGACTTCCTGGTTACAAAGGCTCCTGCTGTGGCCAGCTGGTGCCCCTCCTGATGGCCCTTCCTTCTGGCCTTCCCTGTCATAAACAGCATTTCCTGCTGCTTAATATTTAACTTGTTCCTTCCTGCCTGACCTGCTAGATTCAAACTTTCTAGTCTCATCTGTAAATGCTCACCCTTCCAACTCAATGTCTTTTTGGAGATGAAATTTTTCTCTTATCTCCCATAATTGTCTTCATT
This sequence comes from Fukomys damarensis, assembly GCF_012274545.1. Taxonomy (NCBI): domain Eukaryota; kingdom Metazoa; phylum Chordata; class Mammalia; order Rodentia; family Bathyergidae; genus Fukomys; species Fukomys damarensis. The sequence continues at coordinate 120,479,071 of NW_022900928.1, forward strand.
TTTCTGCTTTAACCAACTGCTAAATTTTTAAAGAGATAAGACCTATCCTTTTTGGAGGGGAGTTTCTCTCTTTTAAACCTTTATATTAAACAAAAGTTGCGGTTTGGATGAATAAGTATGTGCATTATTATTCTAGGCAAAATTTCATTCACAGTGGGTACATAATTGATGCACATTTCTCTGTAAAATCTTAACTAAGGTTTAAACGGAAGAAATGCAAGAAATGCAAGAAAAATTACATGGAAAATAAAAAGTGGGAATCTACAGCTTTGTCACTGTGTTTTGTTTTGGAAATGAAAATATCTGCTTTCAGCTGAGTCATGCACTAACCTAGGTAAAAATACAGAGAGATTTTTGTTCTGTTTTGTTTTGACTTCTATCAGCCAATTCTCCTTCCATGGAAAATACAGTTTGACATGATGGATGGAGGATCTGCGTTGTTTCACGTTGTAGTTTAACATCCACATTTCCATATCATGACCCACTAGCTAGGCTTGGTAAATAGTAAATTCTAGAGAGTTTTAAGTACATGTTTTCCCTAGTAAAAGTCATTATATTTAAGAACAAAAATATCCCAGTTGCTAAAATTAACTCATTAGGAAGTATATTATTTAGACACATAAACTGTCTCTTAACGTGTGGACTGCAGCATCTGTTATAATATTTTCATGTTTTGGTTTAAAAGTGTCTGCTTAGAAGCTAGTATTTCATGGTGGTGTTGTCACAGGGCTATTCAGTGAATTGAGACAAGTGACCCTGGCAGACATGCTCTTTGGCATTTGTAACCAACCTGCATGCTTGGTATCAGTCAGTAGGTTAAGGAACTCTGGTACTATTCTGAAATGTTTCAAAGAGAGGGAATTCAGGTCCACCTGTGTCAGTGTAATCTAGCTGGCTCTACTCATGGCTATATGTGGCTGACAGCAAGGTATAGTATGACAATCTCCCTCAAAGCCCTTCTCTACCATTTTCTCCTCTCTGCATCATTACTGAAAAATGGTAGCAGCAGGATATCAGCCAGGAAGGCAGCCTAGTGGCTAAAGCCTCAAACTCCAGAGCCGGAGTACTGAGTGCAAAGTTCGGCTTCAGTCCCTATGGGCTGGGTGACTTTGATTATTGACCTAACTTTTCTGTACTTCTATTTTTCTCTCCACAGCAAGGCAAGTAAAATAAAGCACCTGATCCTTATTATGGCATTAAATATATTGACATGTACAAAGTATTTACCCATTACAGCTATCATTGTGGAACATTTTTCTGGAGATGGAAATAAGCTAGATTATAGAGCTAGATTCAGAAAGCTGTAACTATATTGTATTTAGAGCAAGTCCCACAAGGACAGGAACTTTGAAAGAAAGAGTATAACAGATAAGCTGTTTCACTTTTTTTTTTTTTGAGTTCTGCTAAAACTTCATAGTTTTAAACAGCATATTTTCTGATTTTTGTTTGAATTTTTTTTTATATTTTTGCAGTGCTGGGGCTGGAACCCTACGCCCTACATATGCTAGGCAAATGTCCTACTACTGAGCTATACCCTCAGGCCAAGCAGAGATGATTTTACATTTTACAACCAACCAAAAGGATCCTAGAAATTTGTATTATTGCAGCCTGTGGAAAATAACTTGTGATACAAAGCACATGGCATTTGAAAGGAGCAGTCTGGATCTCCGAGTACACCAGTCCAGAGCTGCTACATCTGATTTTTGAGAGCTAGAGTCATTGACCTTTCAGGCTTTTTCTTGGCTTGCTCCAGCCCAGTGAGTGCCAGGATGGTCATAGCATCCCTGGGAAAGTCCCTGCATAGTAAATTTCTCTGGTAGTGAGTTCTTGCATATATGAATGACAGAATATGCTCACTAAGGACCATCATTAAGTACAGTGTATCAAATTACCCATGGAGTACAAGATGCTTTGCCATGTCTTGCTACCCAAAACTCTGATTTAAATAATTAAATAGAATAAGGATCAAAGGATGTTAAATGCCTACCTCTCTATTGGGCATTATTTACATTGCCTGCCATGTAGTAGCTGCTCAATGAGTGAGCTTCTGATGTGACCCGTACATTTCCCTTGTCTAAAGTTTGTATATTGCTAATGATAAGAAATTTAATATCTATCCCAAGATTTTTTTTTAACTCATGTTTTTGTGCTGTGGATCTGTTTGATGAAACCCAGCAGCATCTACTTAGAATAAGGGCCTAGTTTTTAATTACTTTATTGAGATATAATTCCAGTAGAATGAAGTTTACATATTCACAGTGTACGAAATGCGTAGTTTTTACCTAGACAAACATCTGCGAATCACCACTGAAATCAAGATGAAAATATTTGATCATCCCCAGAAGATCCTTTTACTTTTCAGCACTATAAAGTTTAGCATTACCTGTCTTCTGAACCCCATGTAGTGAAGAAATGCATGGTCGGTGAAGTTATCGTCACTACCCTATAATGATCTTTTTTTTTTTCTATTTACTTTCAAGACTATTTAATTTTTTGGTTTATATAATTTAATCATGATGAGTATCAACATGGTTTTTAATGTGTTTACCCTTTTTGGTATTGGCTACATTTGTTCCATCTATAAATTGATGCCTTTCCTCAAATTTGAAAAGCTCATCACCATAAGTTTGTCATGTTTTCTTCTCCGGTTCAAATACTTCTTCTTCCAGTGATGGATGTGTACTCCATTTCCTGAAAATATTCTCTTTTCTTCCCCCAATTCCATTTCTCTCTCTGTTCTTCAGGTTGGATAATGTCCACTGCTGTCTTCAGGCTCTTTCACTTGAGATCTCTCTCTGAGAAGGATCCCTTTCTGTGACTTTTTTCATTTTAAATGTTTAACTTTTCAGTTAAAATTTTTCACTTGTTCTTTAATTTTTTTTCCATTTGTTTTATGCTTATCATTGTATTTATTTTAATTTTTTTCTATCATAGGAAACACATTAGATCCATTAAAGCTTCAGTCTGATAATTTCCACATTTTGGTCATTTCACAGCTGGTGTTTGTTGATTGGTACCTTGAAAATTCGTCACATTTTCAGGTTCTCTCATATTGCAGATTTTGAAGAATATCTGGGACCTTGTGTGTATTGTGTTGCTTAGACTTTTGGTCCTCTAGAAAATATTGAAATGTATGTTTTAAACTTGACCCAATCAGTTTCAGTTTCCTATTGGAGTTTTTAATCTCATTTGTGGCTGTGGACTAAATTCAAATTTCAATTCATTTTTTTTTTTTTTTTGGTATCTGAGATCAAACTTGGGTCCTTTTGCTTGCAAGGCAGGAGGTGGAACCAGTGAGCTAAATCCCCAGATCAATTCACTTTTTCAAGTCTTTGCTAAGGTTCATGTCTGTCTCACATATACATAGAATTTGAAACTTTCATGGGTCCAGACTTAGAAATAAGGGCTCTCTTCTGGATCTTTTCCCTTTAGAACTTGCTCTTAAGGTAAAGTCTCCAGTCCAGAACCATCTTTTTTTCCTAGTTCTGCTAGGCAGAGAAATTTATCTCTTGCAGCTTAGCTGTTTGTATTAACAAAACTGTATTTCTCATTCAAAGACAGATCTTCCCTAGGAAAGCCACATGTAAAAGAAAAATGTGAAATTTATTCACACATGATTTATTTCTCCAATATTTGACCCCCACCCAGTTGCCCACCTATGAAATTGATTTTTTTCCCAGGGTTCTTAGCTGTAAGCAATGGGTTCTATGGGCTTTTGTGAGTTCAGTCTCTACTGTGTTGACACTGAAACTTCAGATAAAGACTAAGCATTTTTCAGACTTAACTGGGTATATTTTATTATTCACTTTGAGTTAGAGATTTTACCTGGTCATTAGTGAAATGTTGTTTAGTCAGAACCCTCCTGTAGTTTGTTTGTAGCTTTGTGATATATAATTAGGCTTCAATTAACTGTTTGACACTATATTTACAATTCCCATTTTTGAAAGCCATTGTCATTCTTTTTTGCTGTTTTCATGAAATGAAATCCCAAATTGGGGAAAACATCACTAAAACTCTGCATAAGATTGTAATATAAGGTTTTTGAATGGTTAGAACAAATACTTAGAACTATAAGCAAAATCATTTGTGTAAAAGCCTCATTTGATCAAGTACAGTGTCTGAATCTCCCCACTGATGTAAGTCATTGTAGAATGACAGAATTGAGAGTCTTTCCAAGTCACTCAGTTTGTTCTTATTATTGTATAAATGTAAGGGGGGAGATAATAACAATATAGTTATACTGGAAAAGCCCTAGGGCTGATTAGTGACACAATCTTCTTCAGACATTCTGGGTAATTCTATTAGTCTAGTCCAGTTTAACATCTCAATTTTAAAATTCAATATTCAGTCCTTCAAGGCATTTTACACTCAAGTTATGTAGTACAAAACTCATTACACTTACTTATATGACCATGACCCTTATCAATTGCAAAATTCTTTGAGTTTTTCTTAGGAATATTACAATTATTTCACTTAAAACTAATGCTCTTAACTATGTATCATTTTAAACTCCAATATCCAGATGAGGAAATTGTTAACAGTATAGATATTAAATGTCTTGTTGAAACTTTCAAAACAAGTAAATTGGCTATAGTTGACCTCAAAATTTACAGATAACTGAGTGTTCTGATTCCCCAATTCATAGTCTTAAAACTATCAAATGATATCCCATGACTAAGTAAAAAAAAAAATGCTTTCTATAAATATATTTACATGACGATGTAATAAAACAATCATACTTTTATCACACATCATGCCATTTTATTTAAATAAATAACACTATATATAATACAAGCCATTCTGGAAAATTTGGGCTATGATTGATACATAGGCATCAAATGAATATTTATTGAAAAAATGAAGGATACCATAATCGTCAGAATAATCATCATAATAAATGCTACAAAAGTTATTCTGTTCATCCATTGTTCTAAATATTTCACGTGCATTTACTTTTTAAAATTGTCAGAATAAGCCTTCTTTTTCAAAAAAACAGAGGTAGAAATTAAGGCATAAAGAAGTTAGACTTTCCCAAATTTATGCAGTTAGTGGTAGATTTGGGGCAAATACCCATGCAGCTCTGTAATTAGTGCTTTTAACCCATACAGAAAGAAGAGCATATGTCAGTGTTTTTTCCGTGAGGAAGTAGCCCTAAATATTGATTTTTATTTAGCAACACATCATTAAACTCCATTTGACATTTGCTCTCACTTCATTATTTAGCTTTGCAGTTTCCACACCCCCACAGTCACCGTCTACTTTCTTTGCTACTGGTCCTCAAATGCAAACAGTATATAGGGATTCAGTCTTCTTTTATGATCCTCCTCTCTTAATCATGACCATTTTGCTTAAAGAATAAAAACCTTTTAAGTGAAAACAGGGCTCTTGAGAAATATAGATTTAGCAAACATAACAAACGTTTTTAAAGACAACTCATGAAAACTTCTCAAAGACAAAATACAAAGTTGTGTTGCCATTATCAATATATTTATTCATTTCCTTTACAGTTTACCCCCAATTTCCTCCCCGGCTACCCACTTGAAGAATGATTCAGTGAAAACTGTTCTCTGAGTAGCTGGGCCCTCTGCGAGTTAGTGTAAGTCAACTGTGTTTTCCGAATTGGCCTTTCCACTTCTGTCATTGCAATAAAGTTTATTTCCTTTTTTACACAGATCAAAGAAGGACTTTTGAGAGCAAATGAGCTTGTATTATTCCTTTTTGTATTCACCGTGTGTGTCACCCTCAAAGTGTTCAATAAAACCTTGCTTAATGAGTGAACAGAAACATCCTTAGCGGGTTATCACAGGCATTGATAAATCTAAACTGAAGCAAACCAAGCTAGAAAAGCTGCACACAACACCTTATTTCCAGTTTCTCACTTTTCCACCATTATTTTTTACTAAAGAGAAGAATTCTAGTTTTCCTCTTTCTGACCCTTAATTTCTCTTCTGCACTTGAGATTTTTAAGTTGGCTGAGAGGTAAAACGTATGCAGCTAAAATCGTATTCTTTGCTAATTGTCTCCTTCCTGTGGCTTCTGCATTATCAAGTTTTTCTTCAAAATTATTTTCTCGGGGCTGGGGATTTAGCTCAGTGCTTCTGCTACCTGCCTGGCAAGTGCAAGGTCCTGAGTTTGATCCCTGGTACCAAAAAACAAAAATAAAAACAAAATTATTTTCTCAAGGAATCATTTCTCCTTACCAAAGTCTCTTTTATACAAAACTAAAACATGACTATTGAACAGATGCTTAGTTTAAGGTCATGACATCTAGAACAAATTTTGGGAAAGCAACACCTTGATGAGAACACTTAAAGCTGAAATATCTTTCAGTAATTGCAACCCAGAAACACAATTTGGCAAGAGAAAACAGATTTGTTTATTGTGATGTCTATAGAGGTAAGAAAATATTAATGGGCAGGATAATGCATGAATTAATATCTTCCTTAAAATAGAAGATGATTTCCTTAGCCTCAAGTGGAAAAAATTGAGAGAGACTTAGATTTTGAAAGCTTCTATTCTCATTATAGCAGAAAAATATTTTACAGGCTGAGTTAATGTTTGCTAAGGTACAAGGCATATCCAAAGTTTGAATTTTGTGTTACTCTTCTGGGAAATTGTTCGGTAACACGTGTGTGAGTGAGAGATGGGAAGGATTTTAAATGAAGCCCTCCGGGTTCTGTTCTCTAAAACAATTTCAGCTCAGCTCTGCATTTCCTTATTAAACTCAGGTTGCACTTTGTGGGTGCGTGGACATGAAAGCAAATTCCTGAGAAGGTTGTGACTCTCTGTGGTGGGCTGTGTGAGACAATAAAATGGGTAGTTCCACAGCTGTGTGCACTAGCAAACCTCAAAAATAGGGTCACTGAAGAGAGAAAAAGACTTGATTTTATATCATTTAAAAGAGAAAGCAGGGAGCATATAGTGAACAGTAAGGAATTCAGAAAATATGGAAAAAGACATACAGGTGTGGGGAGGATGGATGCCAACAACTTGCTGGTTTCTTAAATAGAAAAAAGAGAAAGCAATGACAACAGAAGATTCTTAATGATCTGAATATGGCCACAGATGCCTAAGGCTAGGCCTATTACAGGCCAAGAATGAACTTTTGGGCTTGTGGAGTCATTTATTTGGCTCTGGAGCCCGGAGCCCAAAGGCACTATTCATTAAGAAGCAAGAAGTTTACCTAAGAGTTGTTTGTGTTGGTGTTATTTTTTTTTTTTGTCAGAATGAATTGTTCATTAGCATCTTTGAGAAATTTACCTCCCTCGGAGATAAATAGCTTATAACATAGGACTTGCTTATCAGGGTTGGGGTGGGTAAAGGGAGAGGGGTGTTCAGTAGGGGTTACTGAAGGCCTTACACGATGGTTGAAAACAAAGAAGCCTGTGCAATACAAATAGCCCAAATCACTGCAGGACTAACCTGGCTTTATCATTATGATGGCAAAGGAGCTTGGCCCTGTGTATGATCCAGTTGCTTGAGCTAACCAAATGGTGTAATTGGATCAATGAAGTGGTAAGCAACGGGTAATGCAGGCTATCAGCCCGCAGTCCCATTGTAGAGTCCAAGCCATTAATCTCCATTAGCCAGGAGCCTAGAGATTTTCCTGCATGGTGGAAACACCTACAGAGAATAATGCAATGGGAGGTCCTGATATTTGGAATGCCAAAAGGCTGGGTCGGATGTAGCAGCCATGTGGTAACTTCTTGTAGAAACCTCTCACTTCCTCTGCGTGATGTTACAGGGTAAAGATCTGTTGATTTTTGCTGGGGAATTTGGGTTTAATTTAGACAATTGAAGGTATAACATAGTCTAGGTCTGTAACAATAATTTACAAAATAAAATGAAAATAAATAGAATCACTAAATAAATAGAATAACTAAAAGCTAATTGTCTTTCCAGATGGAGACTTTCATAGCCTCAGATGGAGTTGAAAGGTTTCTATCATTGACCAGTGACAGGACGGCTCAGAATCAAATGCTGCTGGGGACACAGGCAATGCACATTTAATAGATAAGAACTCTTGCAAAGGGTTGAACCAATTGACTGCTGCAAATCAGAAAACTAACTTTGTCCTGCAGGTTCCTTTAAATTGAGGTTAACTACTATGTTGTCTTAATTACTGTGTTTTCCCCTCCCGTGTCTCGCAAATATCATTGGCCCTAACTCTGGCAATATCCAGTGAGATGTAAAATTACCAGGGTCTGAAAGAGATAGCCACACATTAAGAGAGCCCCTGAAGGACTAGATTAGTTCTTGTGAGGGTCCACTGCTAATGAATTCTCAGCAAACTGAGCTGTGAAACTTTAAGTAGAACACTTTTTTTCACAACATGATAGTGGGAAATGAAATCTGCAGATGCTTTTACAGCCCAATACAGTACAGATTAATAGCTTGTAAATTATTTATTCTTGTACATTGTTTTTCACCACCTCATTAGTAATTCTTCCTCTTCTTTTATTAAAAAAAAAAAAGCTGTCTTATCACCAAATTATCCAGGAGTCAGAATCTCAAATCTTTCAACTGTTTGTAATCATCAGTTTTTGGAGTCTCTAGTCAAGCGGGAGTGTCATTATGAAAAGTCACTTGACCCACATGGTACATTAACACGTTTTTTAGGAGCATCTTCTGTTTTCAGTTTTAATGTTAATGTATTCCCAATGCCTTGTGTTAAGGGCAAAATGCTGCCTCTTTCTGTCCTAGGTCTGTATGGATCTTCTCCAATGAACAATACAACTATTATCACTCTTAGAAAATGTAAACTTTTGTGAATATACCATAGCGAATTTTGTTGTGCCAGTTTAACTATCCTCTGTCTGTTTTATTTGGCTAAAAAGAAACCAAATATCTAGCACCAAGCTCAGCAATGGGAACTGTCTATCTACAGACTCAAACTAAAGAAGAAACAACCAATGAGAAAATGATGTGCATTTCCAGCAAATCAAATTGCCTCTTGCTCCACAACTTTGAGTGGCTTCAAGTTTCATAAAGTAATAAACTATAAATTAGAAAAATTTGCTTTATTATTTAACCTTATTATTATTCCCAATCACATATTGCCCAGGCTGTGCTGTACCTTCCTGATATTGACAGGATGTACCTTTCACTGGGGACTTTCATTGTCAGAGACAATATTTAGATCATTTGAAGGTATTGCATTGCAGACTGGAGATTCAAATTGATTTCTTTTCACCAAGGGCATTTTCTTGGAAAACTTCATGTAGTCTCTGGATACCTGCCATTTATCGATTTCATACCATGTCTTCCAAAAACTGACAGGTTAGTTGTGAATTAATAAGGAATGTCCAAAGGAAGCATACTATTGAGCAAACAACCAGTCTTCATCCATATGTATCATTTTAATTCCAACATAAAAGATGGGATGAGCAGATAACACTCATGCATTTTAATGTAGTAAACATGCTAAAAACAGTTATGTGAATGATATTAGAATTCTCATATACTTCTAAATCAATATTAGAAATTATAAAATATCTTCCCATTATTGCTTATGATATATATTTTATAAACTTCTTTGTGACTTTTTAGAAAGTATTTTATTGATGTATAGTCATATACATTTATAAGATGCAGTGTGATAATTAGAAACACGTATATAAGATACAATGTTCAAATCATGATAATTAACATGTCCATCTTCTCAAATATTTTTCATTTCTTTGTATTGAGAATCTTCAAACTCCTAGTCAAAAAATCTATGAGTCATTGTGAACTACACTAAAGAAATATTAACAACCAAAAAAACAAAACAAAACAAAACAAAAAACCCACTGCTAATTAAGCCTCTTACCCAAACTTTCACTTTTTTCTTTTTCTAAACTATCACTATCAAATATTTGTATATCCTTCCAGGTCAGTAGTACACAAAGGCATGTTTAGAGAATGTATGGTTGTTTTCCATAAATTGTAAAGTTTATATTAATAGGTTTCACATTCTGTTCTTTCTATATATGCAAAACTAGCTCTCACTCATTTTAACCATGGTATAGTTCTGCTGTATTTCATATGCAGGCATAGATTTTCTGGGTAGACATATAAGGTGAAATGCACATCAGAAGTGCCACTTTCAGTCCTAGGACATTTTAAACTTAGTTAATGCCAAATTATTGACCAAAGTACAGGTAACAATTTACTTTCTCAGCAGCAGTGACTGTTTATAGCATAATCATCAACTTTTAACACTTTTATACTTAAAAGCATTTTGCCAAACTAGTAGTTATGAGATAAAATTTCCAAACACGTTTGAATTTGCATTTTCCTGGTATGTTGTGAGATCATGCGTGCCCTTCAGTCTGCCTCTTTGCTGAAGTGCTTCTCTCATGAATTTGACCACTTTTCTCCATGATGTATCTCTCACAGATTTATCTAATTACTTACATTTGGGTACCACTGCTTATTTTCACTTATTATATTTATTTTTAAAATTTTACTTATTCATCTTTGTACATTGAACCTTTTATGAGAAGGATGTTCTCATTTTAGTATAGTCCTAATTTTTTTGTTTCATTCCAGAGGAGTGCTTCTAGCAGAGAAACACTTTCCTTTTAGAGTTCATAAAGCAATTCTATTAAATATTGCTCCAATGACAGTAAACTAAATTACATTTTGTTTTTAATCCCCGAAAATTAATTTGGAGATGCTATATGAAGTAAGAACTTAATTTATTTTTTTCCATAAAGAAAACAACTCAGCCCAACATCACCCTTTACCAGTGTGTAATGCTGTGAGTGCTGATTACCAAATTCCCACACATGCATGGTTTTTTTTATAGTTTTTTAATTTTGTTGCACTAAATCTTTTATCTATTCCTGTGTTAATACATACTGCTTTAATTACTGTAGTTTTATAACAGTTCTTGCTCTCTGGTAGAGAAAATTCCACAACTATGTTTATTGTTTTAAATTGTCTTGGCTGCTGTTGAATACTTTTAATACCAATTTTAATAATGATTTTCTTAGCTCCATTAAAAAATGTGCCTGATAATTTTATGGAATGTGTAGACATGTAGCATAAAATGAGAGAGAAAAAATATCTTCTGATATTAAATATCCATACCCACAAATATATATGCATATACATATATATGTGTGTGTGTCTCTTATGAACCTTCAGTTATTGCTAATATATTACTCTGTTTTTGCCCATATTTTGTTTGGTTCTTTCCTAGGTAACTTATAATCTGTGTTGATATTGTTTAATTGTACATTTTCAAATTACTGAATAAAATCCATCCTTACCAAAGTACAAATTTATGTTTTTGATGTTTCATTGCAGACTGTTCAATAATAGAATTGTGAACTAATCTCACTATGATCAAAAAGACAAAAATCTAAATAAATATTGGAAAATCAAATTCAACAATTTATAAAGAATAATGTATTACAATCAACGCTGACTTTACATATATGATGTATATATAATACATATATTTAATTATTAAAAATATAACAGTAGCATTATACAGCAACATATTACTGTAATAAATAATATTAACAGATCAGACAGAAGAAAACACACATTAAATGATTAAATTAATTGTTATCTTAAAATATTATTATACGATTTTTCCTATGCTTGTATTAATTACAGGAACTCTGGTGAAAATCTTACTAAATTTTAATACTTTGTTTTCATTTCCTTTGGATTTTGTTTATAGACATTTATGTCTTTTTGCTGATCATTTCTTTTTCCTGATTATATGTTTGGAAAGGATGAATAGGAAAATGTTGACTAGTAGCGATGATACTAGTTATCCTTATCTGGTTCATTATTGTGTAAGACCTGCTTTTGAACTTGGCCATACTGTTTGATGTAGATAAAATTTTCTAGAGAAAGGACACATCTCTCTATTCATAATTTACTAAGGATTTTATTAGGAAAGAGTATTGAATTGAGCAATCACTTGTCCTATAACTTTTGAGGTGATCCCTCATGTTTTTACTTCTTAATTTGTGAATATTGTGTATTATATTAATATATCACTTGTAATATCACTGGTGTCTTTTTGGGTAATTGACTATATGAATTATACATATGCAATACACATATATAAAGTATTAAATTACAGTATTTGATTATGATACATTATCCTTTTACAAATTGTTGAATTTGGTTTTCTAATATTTATTAAGATTTTTGTCCTTTTGTTCAGTGATATTAGTTCATAATTCTATCTTTGTAAGACTCCACCAGACTTGAACATGTAAATTTATACTTTGGTGAGAATGGGTTTCTGTTTCTTTCTCTCATATAATTCAAATAAGAGAAATAATGCGTTCTTTAAAAGTTCAGTAAGACACTGATAACAATTTGAAACTCAAGATTTTGGAAGTATATGTGCAAAAAATTATGGACTGTGTGGGCTGTAACTACTTACTATCAATTTACTTTTACAAACTTGTCAACCAATTCATATATGTTTTATAATAAACTACAGTTAATTGTTATTTTCAATAAAATTATACAACTGTTTGCAAAATTTTTGATATCAATTTTATGAGTCACTTGAGTCATTAAATCTCAACATATTTGAAATTATGGCAATATTGATACTGCTTCTCAGTAACCTCTTTTTTTCTGTATTATTTTTTCAAGAGGTTTGTCTATGTTTTAAGAGTTTCTTTTGCTGCTGTTATTCATCTCCTTGGGTGTTTTTTTTTTGGGGGGGGTCCTTTCTTACCTACTATTTTCTTTTTATTTAAAATTCTACTCCTATATTTTTCTTTTTGGTACTAAAGCTATACATTCTTCAGTCATTAACATTATTTATTTGAGGATACATCTAGTTTCAAAGGTGGTAACAGACCTCTTGCCAGCTAGTGTTTTGTTGTTTTGTTTGTTTTACAAATTCCCATTAGTCTTTGAGCATGTCTTTTCCACAGTAGTAAGTTGTTCTGGACCTGGTTCTGGGATGAGATGGTTCCATGCAGATCCCTGACCCCTGTTAGGAGACAGTGTCATTTAGAAGCCAAAATCAGGAAGTTACGTGTGTGTATCGCTACTGAATTATTGTTATTTTCTAGTAGAAGTATGTATGTGTTTTGTGTGTTACTGAATTGTTATTTTCTAGTAGAAGTATGTATGTGTTTTGTGTGTCTATGTGATACAAACCAAAATATTATAAGCACACAATAAATATGAATGTATATTTATATGTACATACATAAACATTTATATTTATCTATAGATTGGAAACCATGGGCTAAAACTAATTCTTCCGATTCTTGGCCATCTACCCAGCATTCATTTCCATTTTCTCCTTTCTGTATTTAAAACTTCTTTGTCCAACACTGAGAAAGCTGGTTCCTATTGTCTTTACAATGCTTATATATTTATTTAATCGGTCCTTCTGTTTGTAGCCAATCTCTCATCACTGCCACTTCCCTGTTAACTAAGCAAAAAACCTCCTTCCTTGGAAGCTCTATGATAAGACACCTTATCTCCAACATGTGGGAGCATTTTCTTCACCCCAATGGTCTCCACTTCCAGTGCTGGATCGCCAGTCAGACAGCTACTCTTTTCATCTTGCCCATGTACTAAAACCCCACTGGGATCCATCCCTTTGCCAGGACATTTGTTATGCCCTGTTTGGACTCCCAATCCCATCCTCTGATTCCCCTGCATATGGACCATGACATCTCACACTCAGAAGCAAACTCTGATCTAAGTAAGTTGAAGATCCTTCCTGCACAGGAATCCTCCTGCATACAGCTGGGCTCTATCACTGGCTCATGTTCTAGCTCCGGTGGCCAAGCCATCTTGCAGCCTGAAGTCCCTATGTGAATGCCACCCTAACCCTGCTTGGCTTCAGCATCTAATACCAGGTCAACTCCTACCTTGTGCTCTTCCTTACCACACCTAGTCCAGCAGCTTGTCACACTCTGGGCTCTGAGTCCCATTCTGAGTGTCGGTCTCTGCGACTCAATTTTGGAACTGTCTTTTTTTTTTTTTTTTTTTTTTTTGTACCAGGGATCAAACTCAGGACCTTGCACTTGCGAGGTGGGGCTGGTAACACTGGACTAAATCTCTGACTCAATTTTGTCTCTAGCGCAGAACCCACTTTGTTTTATTCTGTTTAATGAATTGTATTATTCACCAAAATAAGAAAAAGGAAGAACAGTTAAAATTTTTACATATTTATTTAGCAAACTCTAGAGCTAATTTAGATCTCAATGTCCCATCAAAGAAACTAAAAACTCTAAAAATAGTTTCTCCAATTATATATTTTCCCTGTTCTTATTTGCTTACATATTAGTTCAAGTTAAGCTCATAATGACCAGTATTAATTTTGTCCTTATTGTTACAAAATATTTAAAAATTTCTTCAAGTCTATTAATTTATTAATGATGGTAATTTAAAGCTTTACTGTTAGAACACAATTTAGAACAATTTAATAGTTTTAATAACTTCTTAGATTGATATTTCTTGAATTAACTTTTTTTCACTCACCATTGTTTATTGTATCTTCTATCTTTTTGTTCATTTTTTTTCATACAGTCATGGTTGCTTAATACGGATTATACATGAATAAGAAAGTTGATTGAGAAGTTAATATGGAACAGAGAGGTGCAGTTGTACAAACTTCCAGCTAGGGCCCTGCTCCCATGCAGGCTACTTGGGCCCACAAGTCCCAGCCAAAGATCTAACTGAGAAAGAGCTTCACAGGTGCACAAGCAATAGCCAGAAACCTACCCCAGTACCATCAGTAGGTGCACATGGAATCTAGCTAGAAGCCCACCCCGACACCAGAGAGTGGGGTGCTCAGCCCCCAACCAAAGGCCCTCCCAGACAACAGATATGTAGGAGGGTAGGCCCTAGCCAGAGGCACACCTAGATACCATTCCAGGTGTTCACACATTCCAGACAGAACACCACATGGAGAGCAGGACAACACAAGATTCCAGAAGGCCACCACTGAACCCAGGAATTGACACAGTGGTGACCAGCAGCATAAAGGCCACTCTGTGGCTTGCTGAGAAGTGAAGACCACTGGGTGAACAAAAAATTACCTCAACAAAGGCACAGCAGGATGCATCTGCTGAAATGAGAAGACACATAAACAAGCCTCAAAATCACACTTCCATATCACTGAAGGCATCCCCAAAGGGAAATGAGATGGAACAATCTGACACTCAACCACATGGACTCCCTGAACTGTCAATGAAAGAGGATCTGGAAAAAAAATGAAATCAGAAATAATTTCTCAGATAACAACAGAGATAATGCTTGTAGTGCAAGACATGATTAGTAAATCTAGAGCGCACACAGATTTAAAAAATAGAGGAGCTGAGGAACATGATGGAATTCCAACACAGGAAACAAATGATATCCATAAAAGATATGCAGACAGATTTCCAGGACATGAAAAACTCCACTGAAAGCTTACACAGCACAATGAGCCAATGTGAGGACAGAATTTCAGACATAGAAGACAGGATTGCTATTAATGACCAGGAAAAGAAAATTGCTTAAAAATAGTGAGAAACCATGAGAAATCAAGTCAGCAGTTGCTAGGTGATATAAAGACAAATAGCATAACACTGATCAGAATCAATGAAGAAACAGGAGAGAGTGCAAATGATATTTAAAAAAAAAAAACTATTCACAGAAGTAATGACAGAAAACTTCCCAAGCAGGGGAAAAGAACTTGACATGCAGATAAGTGAGGTATACAGGACTCCAACTAGCTAAGATTAAATACACACACACACACACACACACACACACACACACACACACCTCATATAACAGTTAAGATTTCAGGAACTCAACAGAAGCATAAAATTCTACAAGCACTTAGAGAAAAGAAACAAATCACATACAAAGGAAAACCCATCAGAATAACAACAGACTTCTCAAGACAAACCCTCAAGACAAGAAGAGCTAGGAGTGACATATTCAAGCCCTAAAGGAAAACAACCTCCAACCCAGATTGATGTACTCTGCAAAGCTATCATTCAAAATTGATGGAGAAATAAGATATTTTCATGACAAAGAGCACCAGAGAAACTTCTTGCATACCAAACTAGCACTCCAAAAAATTTTAAACAATATTCTAGGAAAAGACAATGAGGATCATAACCCCAGGAAGCCCAGCTGAATTAATTCATCAGGCATGACAAAAAGCTAAATGCATCCCGGTACCACACACACACACACACACAAATAAAATAAATGAAAAGTGGGAGAATCCAACAAAAAAGAAAAAGTTGTGACAAGAATAAATTAATACATATAGGTTATAACCCTCAATGTTAATGGTCTCAATTCACCAATGATAAAAAATTGACTGGCAAAATGGATCAAGAAGCAAGAGCCAATAATATGGTGCATACAAGAAACACACAATTAAAAAAAAAACCTCACAGACAAAAATTAAAGGGTGGAAAACAATACTACATGTGACAAGCCAAAATTATAAAAAAAAGAAAAGGAAAGAAAAGACCCAAATCCATGCAATTAGGAATGAAAGGGTGAAATTACAACAGACCCACAGGAAATCCAGACAATCATAAATACCTACTTCAAGAACCTGTACACCAATAAGACAGAAAACACCTAAGAAATGGACAGATTCCTAGATATGTATGAATTACCAAAGGTGAATGAAGAAGACCTAAACATTCTCAACAACCCAATATCGATCAACAGTATTAACAAAGTAATTAAAAACTTACCAACTAAGAAAATCTCGGGCCCTGATGGCTTCACTGTTTAATACTACAAGACATTTGCCACTACTGTTTAAACTCTTCAATGAAATTGAAAGAGAAGCAATACTCCCAAATTCATTGCAGGAAGCAAACATCACCTTGATCCCCAAAGCAGAGAAGAACCCAACCAAAAAAGAAAACTATAGGCCAATCTCACTAATGAAAATATATGCAAAAGTCCTTAAGAAGAAACTGAAAAATACCATACTAGAGATCATCAAGAGGATCATACACCCTGACCAAGTGGGATTCATCTCAGGGATGCAGGGATGGTTCAAGATACACAAATCAATAAATGTAATGCACTATGCTAATAGAGCCAAGGACAAAAACCATATGATCATCTCAAAGCAGAAAAAGCATTTGACAAAATCCAACATATGTTCATGATAAAAACTCTAACAGAAAATTGGAATAGATGGCCTCTTCCGCAACCTGATAAAAGCCATCTATGAAAAACCTACAGCCAATATCATATTACAAAAACTGAAATCCTTCACACTAAAATCAGAAAAAAGACACTCTCACCACTCCTGTTCAATATAGTTTTGGAAACATTAGCTGCAACAATTACACAAGAGAAAGAAAAGGAATAAGTCGGGTGTGGTGGTGCACCCCTGCAATCCCAGCACTCTGGAGGCTGAGGCAGGAGAATCACTGTGAGTTTGAGACCAGCCTGAACTACATAGTGAGTTCCAGGTCAGTCTCAACTACATAGTGAGATCCTGTCTCAAAAAAAAAAAAAAAAAAAAAAAAAAAAAAGGAATAAAGATAGAAAATGAAAAAGTCAAATTGTCATTATTTGCAGATGATGTGATATTCTATATAGAAGACCCCATGAACTCCACCAAAAGTATTCTAGACTTCATAACAAAATTTAGTAGCTGGATACAAGGTCAACACATAAAAATCAATAGCTTTCTTGTACATGAACAACAGACTCACTGAAAAAAGAACTGGAGAAACAACTCCCTTCACAATAGCCTCCAAAATATTGTAATACTTAGGCATCAACCTAATGAAAAAAAAAGACCTATACTCTGAAAACCATAGCATTCTGAAAAAAGAGATTGAAGATGATATCAGAAAATGGAAAGACATTCCTTGCTTCTGGGTAGGAAGAACCAGTGTAGTGAAAATGGCCACACTTCCAAAACTGTTCTATAGATTCAATGCAATCCCAATTGAAATTCCAGCTGCATACTTCACAGACCTTGAGAAAATAATGCAAAAAACAAGAAGAAACCTAGAATAGCAAAAGCAATTCTAGGCAATAAAGACAAGGTAGTAGGTGTCACAATCCCCTACTTGAAACTATTCTACAAAGCTACTGCGATTAAAAACAGCATGGTACTGGCAAAGAAACATGCCTGAGGACTAGTGAAACAGATTAGTAGATGTAGAAACAACTCCAGACACACTCAGCCACCTCATCTTCAACAAAGAACTCCAAAACCCTTGCTGGAGGAAAGATAGCCTTTTTTAATAAATGATGTTGGAAAAATTGGGTTTCAACTTGCCAAAGATTAAAAGTAGACCTATATCTTTCACCATGCACTAAACTAAAACTGAAATGTATTAAAGATCTGAATATTAAAACAGAAACACTAAGCCAAGTGGAAGAGAGGTTAGGTAGGTCTCTTGAAGACATTGATGTAGGAAAAAATTTCATGAACAAAACCTCAGTTGCACATAAACTAACACAAAGAGTTAACAAGTGGAACATTTCTTTATTAAAAAGCTTCTGCACAGCAAGGGAAACCACCAATAAGACAACCCACAATGTGGGAAATATTTTTACCAGCTGTACCTCTGACAAAGGTCTACTATCTAGAATATATAAAGAACATAAAAAAACAGACCTCCCAAATTTAATGACCCAATCAAAAAATGGACATCTGAAGTGAAGAGACATTTGCCAGACAGAGAAGTAGAAATAGAAAATAAACATATGAAAAGATGTTCAATATCACTGGTCATTTGAGAGATGAAAAGGAAAATAATGCTGAATTTCCACCTCACCCCAGAAAGAATGGCTGCTATCATGAAATCAACCAATAACAAATGTTGGTGGGGCTGTGAGGAAAAAGGAACCTTTCTCCACTGCTTGTGGGAATTTAGACTGGTGCAATCACTGTGGAAACCAGTATGGAGATACCTCAAAGAACTAAGATTGGAAGTCCCATTTGACCCAGCTATCCCTCTGCTGGGTATCTTCCCAAAAGAATTAAAAGATCACACCACAGTGATATAGGTGTACCCATATTCATCACAGCAGAGTTTGTAATAGTAAAACTTGGAAATAGCCCAATCGCCCAACAATTGGAGGCTGAACAACAACAACAACAAAATATGTTTTTTAAATATAATGGAGTACTATCGAGCCATAAAGAATGAAAAACTAGAGACACTGATAGCTAAATGGGTGCACATTTTAAGCAAAAAAAAAGGACACGGGTGTAAATACAGCAAGCTTCTCTGGTGTGAGAAACTGAAAGGGTGAATAAAGATCAAAAGGTATAATAGATAATGTAGCATAGAAAGAAAAAGGTGTGAAGGGGAAGTGAGAGGGTCAGGAGAAAAGAAAGAGGGGAATGGAATTAATGCGAGAAAGGGAAAAATGGAAACAAAGCCTGTAAATAGGGAGGGGTAGAGGGGTCGAAGTGAGGACAGGGGAAGGGGCCAAAAATAAGAATCAAGACATATCATGTGAAGGTATAAATCTCAGATAAGGAATGTTATTATACTGTATACCTAAAATGCACTAATAAAATTAATATTAAAAAAGAAAATGAATCAATTTTAATTAGGTGTCTTATTTCTTAACCTCTTATTCTCTTTTGAGTTTAATTTTATTTTCTTGCTGATGTTTATGGTTTATTTTAATTAATTTCATTAGTTTTAACAGTAACTTTTGTTACCTGTGTAACTTAAAGAACATTTTTACTTTTATTAGTGTATGTTTTTGATGGATAATAAATGCATTTATCGTGGGGAGCTGGAAATTACACATATCATAACTTAATTGTTTTATGTTCACACAAATTTCTAGGTTGACACTAGACAAATAAAGGCACCATTCTATGGTTTTTAGCAATTTCTGTTATTTATGAGAAGGCTGACAAACTGTAAGTATGCTGTTTTCCATCATTTTTCTCTTGCATATCAAATGATAGTTTTGTTTTTAACTCATTCAGTCATTTGGCTCAGGCCTGATAATTTCTCTCTTGGCAAGATTTTTAATTTTCATTTTTTACTAGTGGGAATTAAATCCCAGGCCCTGCATCTTCAGGATGAGGGCTCTCCCACTGAGCAACACATTTGGCAAAATCCCATCTGCTTTGTTTTTTTTAATTTTGGAACAGTCTCTTCAAGATTTCCAGTTTAGATTTAAGATATTCTTGCCTCAGCCTCCCAAATATTTGGAGCTGTAGAATTAGACATGTGCCACCATATCCACCTTCTTGACAAATTTTGTGTTTCTGGTTAATTATTTCTGCTGCTTCTGTGTGTTTGTATGTGTCTTTTTCTTGAGCTTTCTCTAGAGAAATTGTTTCATTTCTGCTTTTCAATTCATAAACCTTTCTTTTTTCAACTGTGTGTAATTTACTATTTCTTCGTCCTCTTAATTTTTTGTTTGAATAAAGATATTTTATGTTTTGGAATCTCTCTTTGGTTAGTTTTATAACTCTTTTGTAGGTATAATTTGCTTCTTAATGTATTATTTTTATTCCTCCCTTTATTGCTTTTAACCTGAAAAATCAATTATTTTAAATCTCTTTCATGTTCCTGTATGGTTTAAGCTTATCAGAGTTTACATTTCCCTCCTGCGTCTTCTAGCTGATGTTCCTGTTTTCTTGTTTATTGCTTCCTGTGCCTTCCAGCATTTTGCAGAATTCTTATTTCTACCTCCCTGTGTGTGTAAGATCTGAGGCTGCAATCAGAACTGGCCTGTTTATTTAGTACTGTCATCACCATAAGCCTTGAAACCTCAGCTTCCGGTCTCCATTTGGATTTTCTGATTATTTTCCTTCTGTAGAGTTTCTTTAAGGATATTTGTGTTTTAAGAGAGAAAGGTAAAAAAAAAATAGAATAGTTAGAAAGAGAACATTTGGAACTGTTTCTTTTTTTGGTCTAACTGGTCATGTTGATCTAAAAATGAAAGCACTAAACTATTAAAATTGAGATTAAAAGAGGAAAATGGAATTCTAACTCCAAGTTATGTTTATTCATTAAAAAGCTGAGTTAAGAGACACAAAATTATTTTTTGTCCTTTGGAAGGAAGGGCAGTTAGTAAAAAATTAATAGACTTCAAATTACTGACATATGCAATATATAGTTAAAGATGTTTAGCTTTTACTTTTGGTAACTTTTTGATATTTTTTATGTCAATAAAAATGGAGACCCACATGGAAGGCCCATGTTTAGAATTCTTGGCTTCCATTTTGATAATTTTTTCCCTTTTCACTGGAAATTCTCTCTCTCTCTCTCTCTCTCTCTTTTTTTTGTGTGTGTGTGCATGTGTGTGTGTGTGTGTGTGTGTGTGTATGTGTGTGTTCAAGAGTCTTATCTCTCTCCTATTTCTTAATGTGAGAAGTCCTGGGTAGTTCACTTGATCTTACAATTAAAGCAACATTTTTATTTTCTTAGAAACATTTATAATTTAGAGGAAGAAGGATGAATTGGAAGTAGAGATGGATAGTGGTAGAATTTCCAGTCCAGCCAGGTACTGGGGCATTCATAGGCTCAGGTATAGTTTAATACCTTCTCTAAAACTGTGTTATATAGGTGATTGTTTCTGACTAAAGGCCAGCTCTATCACTGATCAAAATCAAACAGAGTAATTTGCTTCTCAAAATATTTTTCTGGTGTAGTTTAAGAATATTGTTAAAGTGTACATTAAGTACAGTAAAATAATCAGTGACTTGGAACTTTACCATATTTAGATTCATTCTATCTGCTTTAATTTGTGAGCTGCATATCACAAAATAAAATGCTGTAAAAATATTGCTGAGTCTTATTTTAACTTCACTGTTCATCTTCTAAATATTCAAGAGGGTACAGAATGCTAACTTATGTGATGTCAGAGATCCTTATCACAGTCCTCAATTTTGTTGATCTTACTCCTATGTTGAGAAAATGACAAGAGATTTCAACAATTTTTCCAGAAAAAAAATTGCATAAAATTTTGATAGACAGTAATCTTAAACCCCAAATCAGAAATCAGGTTTTAGATCATCCAACTTTTGGTAATATTCAGGAAAAAACTAATCCTGTTTGTTTTTGTTTTAAAATGATAATGTCTGTTTCTTTTCAGATTTCTGAAGTCAGACAGGAGAGGTGAAAAATACCAGTTTTAATTCTAGGCTTCTTAACAAAAGAAACCAATATAAATAGCAGGTGCTTTCTTTGTGCAAAGCATGAAATTGTTAATATTCTTTTCTTCTAGGATTTTCTAAGCTTCCTGTCCTTTAAATACATTATTTTGCTACTCACTTAAGTTAGATGACCTTTACCCTCAAAGGTTAAATCCTATATTCTTTAAGAATTTTTCCCTAAATCCCTTTTGGGCTTTTGGATTCTTGCAGTTATAGAGCAAAGTGGACCTCAGGGCACGAAGTCCTCTGAGAAACGAAATTTGCATCTATTTCTCTGTACTATTTTGTGACTTTTAAATTTAACATATACATGTCCTTTATTTTCTGTCACATACTAAAAGCCATTTTCTCATATTCTTAATTCTCAAATAAAGCTAATGAATGAGGTGTATACTCTACATACATATATATTCATGTTTATTTATATTCGTGTTGAGCCAACTGTTTTGGAATGTTGCTTGTGTTGATTAATGTCATCCTGCAATATACTTCCAAAATACTATGTCATTTTATAAAATCAGATTAACTTGTTTCTATGTAGAAGACAATTTATTTTGCCCATGCAAAGGGGTCTGTTAGACGAAAAGTCATATTCGCTCTATGTTCAGTAAATCATATGGCTTTTTTACAAATAATATTTACTAACACCTCCATCAGGAATGAAAAAAGCAAAATGTGAAGTTTCCAAATGGAAGTTTATTATAATTAACAAATAATGAACATTAATATAATCAGTCATGAAACTTATTTTAGGATATTCTAATTAAAAGCCATACTAGAATTCATGTTTCAGTTTAGAAGGAAGGAAGCTATAGTTTTCATGCAAATACTCATTAAGGACAATCATTCAAGTGATTTCCTAAGCTGAAGGATCATGATGTAGCTAAGCCTGTATTCCACAGTGAATGTCTAAGGAAAGGCAAATTTCCTTACAAAGTTTCCTGGGTTGTTCAAAGGTATAGCATTGACGAGATTGTTGAATGTAGGTAGTGAGAAGCAGAGACTAGTTTCATCCATGTTCACTGTGCAACGTGGAGGATTTTCCACACTGATGCTCATCCAGATGCTAGAAGACTATGGACACTTCCTTTTAGGGGATCTCAATAAATTGAGGCTGAGCTTAATTCAGTATTAGGATTAAGCAAAGGAACCAGCAAGGCTGCAGTTCACTTTTGTTATGTACATATAATACAAATTACTTTGTACACAAAGCACTTTAGTGTTTGCATTTACTGTGTGTGTGTGTGTGTGTGTGTGTGTGTGTGTTTGTGTGTGTGTGTGTGTGTGTTCTTCTGTATGATGGTTTTGGCACTCGTGGGCTGACTCTCTCTCCACTTGAAAACATGCCAGGCACCCGCTGTAGGGAAGTTCAAAGGCTTTGTAACTAAACCTTTGAGCACTAAAGGCTGTGACTAAATACTGCAACTTCTTCCCAGTGTGATTTGGACAAGTTTCTGTAAATTCTTTTTACTCCTATGTACTGAAGTGACTTACTCCTTTCAGGCTGCTGTAACAAAATTCCTACAAACTGTATGATTTTATTTTTTCACAGCTTTGGAAGATGGAAAGTCCAAGGCCCCAGCAAATTTATCATCTGGTGAAGGCCTCCTTTCTGATTCGTAAATGGCGACTTTTCCTGGTATCCTCACATGGTCAAACAAACAAGGATGCTCTCTCCTCTCCTTTATGAAGACATTGTTGCTGTGAGGCTCCCAGTCCGTTGTCAGCCTGGTGGCCTCCTAAAGGCCTCAGCTCTTAATGTCATCACCTTGAAGGCCACAGTTTCAACAGAGTAACTTGGGAGAGGCACAAAAACGGACACTATAGCAAAAACGTTGAATGAACAACAACCCTAGTTTCCACAAATGACAGGTCTCCCTGAGTGGAGGTGTTTCAATACTAAAACCAAGAAATCTGGGTGAACCTGGAGGAATTTGTCATCTTTACAAAGGGGGGAACAAAGGTGCCTGAGCTCAAGGGTTGCCAAAACTACTGATTGTGAAGGCCATTTGTTAAGCTGTCGGGGATTTTGTGGGACAAGTGTTACTTATTCAGAAATTTGGTGAGGAATGGTGGCTTCAGATTATCCATAATGGGGATGTTCACCACTGTGAATGGTAAATAGTAAATTACAAGTAAGGTTTTTTTTCCTCCCGAGACATCCAGTTAACTGTCACACTACTGCTTATCACACAATGTTGATGAACTTACTGTTGAAATCACCTCTGTTATATGCTTTGTGGAATGCATGATACAAAGTGAATGTTAATTCTGTTCCTGATTAGTAATTTATTATCATCATTATTAATTATGCAGTAGCAGTCAATAAATATGTTAAATTGAACTGAACTTTGCTTAAATCATTCTCTATAAATTATTTCAATAAAGTAAAACAATATATCCAGAAGGAAGAGTATGTAGATATATTAGGTTTCCTATCTGGGAGGTTATCTCTTTGTCTGCTTCCTCTAAGTTTCCTTTCTTGGAACCTAGGAAATGCTTCTCTCCTTTCTCATTGTAGCCAGTGCTGACACCTCTGTCTGGCTGGGCTAGGACTCAGGCTCCAGGAGTGCATGAAAATTATGCATTGGCATTGTGCATGGAGTGTGGCAAATTG
Source organism: Fukomys damarensis (assembly GCF_012274545.1). Lineage (NCBI taxonomy): Eukaryota > Metazoa > Chordata > Mammalia > Rodentia > Bathyergidae > Fukomys > Fukomys damarensis. The sequence goes on from NW_022900928.1 coordinate 120,503,799, forward strand.
GATTATGCTAATGAGATCTACTCTGAGAGGAAACAATGAAGATGCCCCTCTCTGCTGTGACCGATACCATCACCATGTGGTTTCCCTTCGCCTACTGCCCACATCTGCCCACTGGCTCTCTATCTCCCAAATAGCCAGAGAGCCCTATTCTTCCTCTTTGAATGACAGAGCTCCAGCCACCTCTTTTGATACAAATTTGTCACCTGGGAAAGGTGACAAATATTCCTCAAATTAAGTTATTAAATTAGCTCTAGCAAAAATCATTGCTTCAGGGAAAGTGGCCCAAGAAGGCAGTGGAGAGAGTTCTAAAACCTGGGATCTCTTACAAGAGGACAAGTTGAAGTTCCACAACTAGCCGGTAACTCTGGGGAGTGCTGGTTCTTCGATGGAGGCCTGAATTAAAATGTGGAAGGCAGCACTAGCACAACAATGAAGACAAAGGGAAATAAAGAGTGCTAGGCTTCTCCAATTCCTGAGTATTGAGAGCTAATAGCTGTTATTTGCGCAACCTTCTGAATTTTCAAATTATAGAAGAAAGTTGGAATTGAGAAGTACATTACTTTTTAGCCTAAACACAGCTTTGTGGCAGCCAGCAGAGAACATCAAGCACAAAAATGTATGCCTAAGAGTAAATATGTTTAAATTGTTTTTGCCTGTGGTGCAAGGGAAATTCTAAGGTCCAAAAATGAAGACACTGTGCCTGATAAATGTGTGCTCCACCCAGCCAATGTGTTAGATCCTCATTTGAGGGTTTTGACCTCTGTCTGGCTCTGTCCAGCTAAAGTCAGCAGGGATTCCCTCCTAGGGAGGCACAGATCAATCTCTTAAGATGGGGATGTTGATTCGTGCTCAAGAGTCCTACTGGTCTCCCAGCAAGACATTTCAAGAAGAAGCAGTGTGCGCGCTAGTCAGTTCCTTCTCAGTGTTGAGGGATTTCCAGCTGATCTCTCTGATTGCTCTCATATAGATAATGTAACATCATAAAAGGGGAATTTCTGTAGCAGCTCACTTGCAATCAAAGGCTGCCTGTGGCTACCCAGCATTCCCTGGTGTGATGCTACTTTCAGTGCTCTACACAGTTTAAGAGAGAAAGGAAAGGGAAGGCTGGGGAGTGCGCAGGAATTTCTGCCCACACCTAGGACTTGAAAAGTGCTGGAGTATAAAGAGGGGCCAACTGGAAAGAGCAGCAGCCAGGCAGCCAGGCAGTTTTAGTACACAGACATGTACGAGACACCCCAGCCTTGGTTTTTTTAAAAAAGATTCAATCTCTGTATTGAACCTGATGTTCTTTCCTGTATCTATTTTTGGTCTTTCTCTTTCTGTCTCTTCAGTATTCTGTTGGCCTTTAAAACTACTGATGGAAATCATTTTCTTTCTTTGAGTCAATTCACTTCAGAAAGTATTCACTTCTGTGTAGCTAGCAGTAGGCTTTATCCACACCATGGAGCAAACAGAGAGAGACCTGCTTCTTGGCCCCAGTGCCTCAGCAGCTCAGGTGAGGCACAGGCATCTGCTGCACATTCAGTTAAAAAGTGAATGGTTAATGCTACAAAGATACATATGCTTTCAGGAAAGGAAGACCTCATTATGGGAAAAGCAGCATTGAGATAGACACATTGGTCCTTTGTGAGAATGTTCCTAATTATAAAATAAAAGACCATGAAAACAGAAGAAGAACATTTTCAGGAGACCAATCATCCAAAGCATAGGGCTTGTTGATTGTGTGTTGGTTCTTTTTACAACCAATGTATGCTAAACTGCTGCATGTACTGGCACTGTCTAGGCATCTGGGGGTTCAGACTTGTCATAGGAATAAGAGAAAATCTGTGCATGTAAAGAAAAACCAGAGATAACAGCAGTCAGTTAACTCATTCAGAGAATGGACATCGGTGGTGGGAGTCAGGTCTGAGGACCTGCTGTTTCTTAATGGGGAACAGAGACTTAGCTTACAGCCCCAATAAAAATACCAATGCATGTGGCCCAGGAAGATGGACTTGAGTTTGTTTTTAAGACATCACTAGTGTCAAGTCTGTGCATACTAAATCAACTGATTTTGTGGGCTACCTGTGGAATGTTTAGTGCCTATATTCCCTTTTACCTCTAAACCTTAGTCATGTTCTAAAATAATTGAGAGATGTCACCAACATTCAGCTTTTAAAAATAAATGTGGAAAGTGGGCTGACCTTACCTGTGTGAGCTGACCATTTAAACATAATGGGATTCAGCAGTAGTTATTAACAGGCTGCTTTAATAAATGCTTAGGACTTAGCCCAAGGAAGGTGGTAATTTAGGTCACACTTAGGAATCAGAGCTCAGTTTGGGACATTTAATAGAACAAATGATAAGGACACACAAAGAATATTCAGAGAAGAATGACCAGAGAGGGGAAATGACTGAATGATTTGGGGATAATTTGCTCAAAGGAGTGGCAGCCAGTCAGTGTAACTGTTTTCAGATTTTGAAAAAAAAATGTTACGAGTAAGAAGAATTCAACTCATTGCAACTAATACAAAACAGTAGAAATTTCACGGTAGGATTTCCCAGTTTTCTTAAACATCTTTCCATAGTCAAAACCATCTGTGAAGGAGTGGGCTATCTCAGGTGGCAGCCATCTTCCCATCCTCAAGGAAACCATGTGCAGAATGTACAACCACCCACTAGGGATGGTGTTGAAGGCACTCAAACATGGAAAGGATTTCTGTAAGATGACCATTTACAGACCTGAAAGTCTGTGTTTGCATTGTTCTATGACTTGTTGCAGATGAATGCACTTTTTGAGAACTTCTGTAAAACAAATCAAATTATCTACCCCAAGGATCCAGTGGGGCCTTGGGTCCATCATTTCCCTGGAAAATTTCATAAACTACATGGCGAGTGACTGCAATTTTGAGTAGTGTTCAATATGAATACACATTCAGGTTCTCTAGCATATTTGTGACATCAAAGGACAGAAAGCAGATGAAATAATTAGATGTGATATTTGAATAACAAAGTTCAAATCTTTCTGGTACTAAGCATTTAGTAAGGCCCTACAAGTACCAATGTCTATACTAAGCCTTTCTTTATGTTGGAGTTGTGGAGTTGCTATACTTTCAATGTCCCTCCTACATTTGAGGAAGGTCAAGGCCCCAAACCACAGCCAGAAAAGGAATCCATCCAGCATCAATCAAGTCATTGAGTCTCTTTGAAAATTAATTTGAGCATTTATAAAATAAAAATACTATTTTAGCTTGTAATTTTGTTATTCAAATAAGTACTTTCCTTTGAACATCTTTCTAAATTTAAAAATGCAAGGATTAGTATAATAAAATGTGAGTATCTATTAAATAGATCGTCAATGTCCTTTCTATTATTACTTGTGTAGAAGAGATAGAAGATGCTATCATGTGAATGGGTTTCTTGAAGTGAGCATGATTTAAAATGTTTTGTAGTTCTGTGCTATGTTCTGAAAGTACTGACGAAAAGGATTGAAAGTGCAAACAGATTTCACTATTTAAATTTGACTCAACTATTCCCCTGTAGGATACATTCCCAAAAGAATTAAAAGAATAAAGCCACAGCAAGATATATGCAGCCATGTTTTTAGCAGTACAGTTTGTAATAGCTAAAATTTGGAAATAGCCCAATTATGCATCAATTAGAGCCTTAAAAAGATGTGAGATATCTACTCAGCCATAAAGAAAGAGAAACTAGAGACTTTTATAGCTAAATGGATGCACATTGAGGCCATACTCTTAAATGAAATAAATAGGACACTCGTGTGAATACTGAATAGTTTTTCTACTGTGAGAAACTGAAAGTGTAAATAAGGATGAAAGTGTATAATAGATCATTTGAAATAGGAAGAAAGGGTCCAAAGGTGAAGGAAAACTAGAAAAAGTAGGATAAAGGAAAGAAGGGAAATGAATAAATATGAGAAAAGGAAAAAAGGAAATGAAATCTTTGCCAATATGGAGGGGTGGAGGGGTTGAAGGGAGGGCAGGGGAATGGGGAAGAAATAAGAACCAAGGTACCTCATGTAAAGGTACAAATTTCCAATGATGAATGACAACATATTGTATAACTTAAAAAAATCAAACCTACAATGTGATAAATAATTGTCTCTATGTAAGGCCTGATAATTTAAAGTTTTAAAGCTGAAAATAATATTATTTACATTATAATTGAATAGTCAATGGACCAACCAAATGGCTGGTCATCTTTAAGATATCTGAGTAGCTTGATTTGTTGAGTATAAATATGTTATGTCTTATATTATTTAATAAAATGGTGACTTACACACAATGAAAATGTACAAGTCAAATTTGTCTTCACTAAAATCAATAAACTTTTTCCCAAGTCTTTAGTGAGTGTATATTTCATTGAAAGGAAGTTATAGTGTCTTTTAGATACATGTGAATTTCATCACACTCTTTGAAAAAGACCTTCCATTTCGCTGTATTCACTCATAAACCAGAACAGCTATTCAAAAAAATATTTGAGAGTCCACATAACTAGAACAGTGGTAAATACAATTTGTGAGTTTTGTTTAATCCTCTTGTACATGTGTTTTGACAAACATCTGCCTCTAGTCAGTATGGAAATTCCTCAAAAAACTAAAATGAAAGACTCCATTTGACCATTTGACTCAGCTATTCCCCTCTTAGCATTTTTCCAAAAGATTTAAAGACATCATATCACCGTGATGCATGCAAACTCATGTCCATCAGCAGTTGAATGTATGAAGAAAATGTGATGTTTACAAACAATAGAGTATTACTATAGCACAAAGAACTATAAATTTGAGTCATCTGTAGGAAAATAGTTAAACATTGAAACCATAATATTGAAATAAATCAGATCTGCAAATGTAAATATTACAGTTCTTCTTACATTAGAACCCTAAAATAGGGGCTGGGGATTTAGCTCAGCAATTTGGTGGCCTGCCTTGCAAGCGCAAAGACCCGAGTTCAATCCCCCATACCAAAAAAAAAAAAGAACCCTAAAATATATATAAAAAGCAAAATGAAAGATAGATCATAGGAAGTAGGGAGATAGATGTTCCCCAAATGGGAAAAGGTTCAAGTGGTGGGTACAGGAGAGAGGGAGAGAAGGGAAAGGAGATGAAAAAAGGAATGGAGATGTGTTACGTACATATACTGACTCCACACAAGGAATGTAAACATTATGTAATGCAAACAGGGACTAATAATTTTTTTTAAAAATCTGCCTTATTAAAATCCACTTATTTCCATGTCATTAGTGTATTTGAGGCTACTCAGTGTTGCCCGATATACTTATCAAATACTTGATGGTTCCTTTGCTGTTATTCTCCCTCAATCTTAAAATTTTTCCTGAAATGCAAACAAAGTCTTTGTAAATAGAGGAGGATGGGGGGGTGAAGGGAGGGCAGGGGAATGGGGTAAAAATGAGAACCACAAGATGTTAAGTTACGAGATCCCAATGATGAATGTAACTCTACTCTATGCATAAAAATTACCAATAAACTCAATGGAAAAAAATCTTAATTTTTTTTTTCCTTCTTTCAAGCCCTCTGGATTGGTTTGGGCCCTGTTTCCTCCCTAAGGCCTGAATCAAAACAAGAATTTGTTTCCTTCTATATTTTTATAGCAATCAGTGTCTATACTACCTAAATGCCTATAACAGCGGAATGCAATTGTTTTTCCTCTCAGCATAATGCATTAGTGACCCAGTATCTTTAAGTGGATGCCTAATACAAAACAGGGAAGAGTATGTGGGCCTTCCTGTTAGAATCCACTAGGCTAGACTTAGAAACTTCTCTTTCCCTGAGTAGCTGAGCACCTCATCAAACTCCTAAGACTATGCAGAGTAATTCTAAAACCACTAGGAAAGAAGTTGCAGCCCCCAATTTCTACAGGCGTAAGGTAAGTAATGTAAAAGAAGGAAATGGGTACCTGAGAACTGGGGTGTGGAAGGATCATGCTCAGTCTAATCAGATTGCTATACTGCATTCTCATCTACTGAAGTCAGGAAGAGCCAATCTCTCCAGATGATATAATCTTTGCAAAGCAGCCAGACTTCCAGATTCTCTTTCATGTAATTCTCTCAATTTTTGAATGTTGGTGATAAAACTCTATATTCTTTATGAAACAATGGATAGGCCCAAATGAAGCACATCTGCTGGCCCCATTAGGCCTGCAAACTGCGAGATAATGACCTTCTCATCCTTGAATAGAGACCTGAGGAAAGAAAGGGTCATGTTCATTGTATTTATTACTTTATCTTCTGTGCCAAGCTCAATTCCTGGTGTAAAGCAGGTGTCCAAAATTGTAGAATGAAAGAAAAAATGGTGAATGGATAAAGAGACCACTATCACAATACTTGCAATACATTCATTGTTTCCTGAATTAAATGAAAGGGGCATGGTCTGATAGGAGCAGCACCTGTGCTGAAGGGAGAAGATATGGGTCATATTCTGAATCTGCCCAGTATAATATCATCTATTGTGCTCTATAGAGTCCACGGTAGGTACTTCAATCTTTGTTTCCTCCTCTACAAAATGCTGAAAGAGCATTATAGTGTTGATTTTTAAAAAAATGTTGTTTCATTAAGTTAGGACTTTACAGAGAGGGTTCAAGTGGCTTCTGAGAAGATATGATGGGTGTTTGATAAAGGGGGGTCTTCAGGTCTAGGGATCTAGAGTAAGATTTATGGGATTTTTGGGTAAATGGCAGCAGTATGTTGTAAACATAACCATCCTTCCCATAATCCTGCTAAAATGACAAGGAAGAGATTTTTTTTTAAGACATAAAAAAAGCTCATGGGCCAAGAGAACAAAGAGCAATACAAAAGCATTAAGATATTAGAAATTTAGGAACTATCAGACCCAAGAATATTTAATCCTAAACCAGCCTGCTACTTTTATATGAAGGCAAGTCATGCAGGATTCTTTCACTTTTCAGGCTACATCCATGTATAACCCTTGAAACTGATTTTGAAGGATATTTGAACAGAAATTCTAATGATGAAAACTCTTCTAAAACCCTTAACTGGTGGGAAGTCTTTGGGTATTACTATTCCATGACTATCCTCTGCATGTAAGCTGGATTGTAGAGTGTTGTGGGTATTATACACGTCTCCAAATCTAACAAAACATGCTAGGTGGACACTCAGCTGTGAATCCATAAATGATTTCTGTCAAGACCACATTTCTCTGGTGCCTTTATTCACAAAAGTCACAAGTGGAATGTGAAAAATAGTATTTCTGGTGAGGAGTTCTATAAAATTCCATGCTTTTTAAATCCACTGTCCTGAAACATCGGTAGGAATCTAGTTCTCCAGTTATTTGTTATTTTTAATTCATTAATTGGCATTTCAGAGTCAAGACAAGTATGGTCAAAGAATCATTTCAGATGAGCTTGGCAATATCAAAATTGAGGCGATCTCACTTCAGAAGATATCTAAGGAGGGCTTACTCATCAATGTGTTTGAGATTTTTTTACACAGCTTCAAATCTAATGGACAGATCTGGGTTTCCATGAGATAGCTTTTCAGTGAAACACTTTTTAATTCATTTCACACAGCTCTTATTAGATTTGTAAGGAGATACACACTGTATAAGCAATCTATGGTCACATGAGAGGAGAGCAGTTATGTGACTCATTTAACAGGGAATTACCTATTTTAAAAAGAGACAAATATCCTGTGTCTGACAGAAGCTATGCATGTATGACAGTAGCCAAATGTTGGAGACTAAGAAGTTCTAAAATGATGTTCATTCTGAGCTCCTTTATAGAATTTGCTGAACTTAGAAAAGTTAAAAATAGAATTTTTACTGGAAGTGTTCTGTGTCTTGACATCTTGATTGTGATGATCGCTATGGAAATCTATACATGTCATAAAATGCATAACATCATAGTAACACATACACAACAATGTGTATAAGACTAAATCTGAGTAAAGTCGGTGGATTGTTTCAATGTTGATATCATGATTGTTCTTGAAGACTTTTTCTTGATTTTACATCGATGACTCTCAAAGATTTTACCACTAGAAGCAACTGGATAAATAGTGTACAATATCTTGATGTATTACATCTTGTCACTGCGAGTGAACTGATGATCATTTCCAAATAGAAAGTTTTAAGAACTTTATTGACCATGTCTATTAACTTGTGGAATATCAACAACTGTATGACACAACTTACTAGCATGATGACGATGGTCTTTTCTGTGAAATAAAGCTGTGGCTCTTACTCATGGGCAGGTGGGCCTCACACAGAAGGGAAGCACCAAAGGCTGGTTTCAAAATGTGATTAAGGTGGTAGAACTTTTATTAGGATGTAATTGTATTTCCTTCTTCCTTTCATTCATTGATTAGAACTTAGGATCAAAAGATATGGAAAGGCACCCTGCTTTTATTTTCTACAGTGAGCTGCAGTGTATGTTGATGGCTTTGTTTAATCCTGGATCAGTGTAATGGGTATGTTGAATGCTATATCCTAATACACAAGTCATTAGACCCTCTGCCGGGAGTATCCTGATGGTAGAGGACACTAATGTTTGCTATTTATGCCCTTGACCATATAGCTTGGTAGATCTATCTTAGTGATGGGGCTTCGTTCCTATACCTGGACTCTGGGTTTGGCTTTATGGCTTAATTTGGACAATAAGTTGATAGCAGGCATGAATAGACAGAATTTAAAAATCATTTTTTGTGGTTCAATTTGCTCTTTTGGACTTAAGCTATTACTCAGACAAAATGTGGCTAGAGTAGCCCATTTGTGCCAGCAGGAGGAGAAAGGTAGAACATAAGTTTTCAGCTAAATTATTCTAGTCAAACCCAGCCTGAGGCAGAGTTCCTGTCTGTCCAGGAACAGAAATTATTATTCTAATAATTACTAGTCATTCTTGGAAATCACCAGGATTTGAGGTGGTTTTATAAGCAGAAGCAGTTTAATTAGATAGGTCTCATAAGTTTTCAGCTAAATTATTCTAGTCAAACCCAGCCTGAGGCAGAGTTCCTGTCTGTCCAGCAGACCCATGAAGAAGCCCAGCAATGGACCCGGACACGAAAATTCTAATAATTACGTCATTCTTTTGGAAATCAAGGATTTGAGTATTTGAGGTGGTTTTATAAGCAGAAGCAGTTTAATTAGATAGGTCTGGGAGATTGGGATGTAGGGGCATTTTGTGTGTGTGTGTGTGTGTGTGTGTGTGTGTGTGTGTTTGTGTGTATACTCTAAACTTGTAGGCATTAAAGTACACACTGGAAACCTGGTTGTAGAAAATAAATAGATGCCATTTGTGTTGGTCATGGAGTGAACATTTCTTGATGTTAGGAGATCTGGGGCCAGAGGTGAGGAAGGTGTGATACAGTCTTAGCTTTCAGGTCCATGGGAGAAAGAGTCAATAAGGATACAATAGCATCCATCTAGATTAGAAAGAGGCTTTTTTTTTTTTTTTTTGGTTTTTTGAGACAGGGTCTCATTATGTAGTTGAGACTGACCTGGAACTAACTATGTAGTCCAGGCTGGTCTTGAACTCAAAGCAATCCTGCTGCCTCAGCCTCCCAAGTGCTGGGATTACAGGCATGTGCCACCATGCCACCTGGCATTTGTTTTGTTTTGTTTTTGGTAGGAAGAGGCTTTTTAAAAATCTTTACTGTAGAGTGTCAGATAGCAATCGTGTTAGGCTTTGTGGACTCTGTCAGAACTATTCAACTTGTCAGTTTTAACATAAAAGCAGCCATAAACGAGGTGTAAACAAATGAATGTGTTCCAGTGAAACTTTATTTACAAAAGCAAGCTGCAGATGGAATATGTTCTGAAGACAAACTTTGCTAACTTCTAATCTAGAAACTTGTATTGCACTACTGAATAAAATATTTAAAACTAGATCTTTGTAAAACAATTAAGGATGAAAAATATATGCCATGTATGCTCCAAGTTTTTCCCTGGAGCCAACAATCGACATTACTAATCTATCCTTGAGCTCTTCTTCCCGGTGTGGCTCTCTGTTCTCTGAATATTTCATATCTGAGTAATCCAGGTAGCCATTATAAATATGTCTCTGCTTGTAAGGACATAAAGGAAAATAATAAAAAGTGCACCTTAACTTCTATCCAAAGGCTTATCTTTTATCAACCATGGAAAAATTGCTACAGTTTAAAAAAATGTTTGTGAATTTAACAGATGTCTTTCTGGTAACAAATTGGGGATGGGTAGTAGACTAATACTAGCAGTGATAAAACTTATTAATTTAGAAAAATTGCTTAATGTTATATTATATTAAAGCATTTGCCTTCAAATATTTCCATTTGAAACCATACCACTTGAGTTGGGGTAAAGAAGGAGACATGAAGGCCATACATACCAAGAAGCATCTGGTTAGTATAACACTTGGACCCCAGAGGTACAGAAAGGAGATAAAATGCTGGCGGAGTGGGATGGAGTTGTTTGTAAAATCAGGCAGGCTCCTTCCTGAAATGTTCCCTCCATTTAGCTATGCAGTGCACCTGTGGACCATGAGACGTGATGATGAGCTGGGCCAGATAAGAATCTTGACTCATTTCCTAGAACCCACTGAAGTGATAGCCCCAAAACCAAGGCACCACAGCATCAAGCCAAGGCCTCTTTACTAATGGGCTGTGAAAGTGTTGCTTCTGTATCACACTAGCCTTCTGGAGTAACAATAGGATATTCTCTCTGCTGCTGCTCTTTGTGAAGCCCTCATCCCTTGGTAATGGCTTGTGAACAGCTTGAACTCCTCAGGCAATTCTCCTGTAACCTCTTCCTCCGCCCTGCCATAAAGAAGGCCAGCCCGCAAACTTGCAATTTATCACATTTTTTTGATCAGTTTGCCAAGAGAACTACAGATTTCTCTAGCAACTACACTTGGAAAGGGCAGTGATGCTGGGTATGATTCGCCATGACAGGTGGTTTAGACATCAGTGATACAAAGTCACTCAATGGTATCAATTTGGAAAGCACTAAATGTAATTTGGGGAACTATATATGTGGTGTAATAATTAAGTGGAAAGGGCAATTCTTGCAAAAGAGTCCCCAAAAGGCTTGAAAGAAGTGAAAGTCAAACAATTGTGACTTTTGAGTTTTCAAAATTTTCCAATTTATATAATAGAAAGTTTTAAAAAACATCACATTGAGGGAGGTTCATCTGGTGGAGGAAATTACTGATGTCCTCAGTCACATGGGTCTTGGTGGCTGGAGAAGTTGAGGCTCAGTTTGCATCTTACCAGCCCATGCACACCTGAAAGATAAAGATTCTGGGAGCAAGTGATACCAATCACTGAGCAGGATTTGACTGGTTTTCCTCCCTACCCCAGCTCTGTCTACCTGTCTCCCTATCATCCCCTCAAACACAGCTTTGAACCTGAATTGGAAAAAGGAGAAAGGACCTCTTATTTCTCTTTTCTTTCTCTTCCAAATTTCAACCATCCTTCCCAGAATAACAGATCATGCCCAGTAACAAACGAAGCTGCTTCTAACAGCAGCAGGTAGCTATAAATTACTGTAGTTCTTTGTCCACTAAATCTCAAGCAGGAAGTACCTGTCAAAAGTATACATATCCCCAGTATGTCAAGTCCTGAAGTCCCTAGGCAGACATGGCGAGGTCCCAAGCACAAAACCTTTGCAGATTCCAATCTCCCAGGCTCTCTTAAAATTCATCCCCCTTTTCCTGAATCCTCTAAGGGGGAAAACCCAGGCTCCAGGGTCAAAAGTTAAGAGAGGAATAAAAAGTCAGACGGCGGGGTGGTTGAAGACCATTCATATGAGGAGATTTTTCTAGACAGGAACTCTGTTTTGTTGGTTATAAAACCTTTCAATAATTATATTCCTCATGTGGCTCAAGCACTTACAGTCTGGCCAACTAACAAAACATCTGTTTAGACAGAAGCATTGAAATATGCAGCATTTCCCTGCTAATTGTCTTTCTACTCTACCCTTTCCAGACTGGGAGTTAGGAAGTTTTTCTTATTATTTTATTAAGAAGAAAATGACTAGCAGGAGAATGATGTCAAATTTGGCAAAACCCGAATGAAATGCAGGAGGCCATTCTTGTGAAATGGTCTACGAAATCAATAATATTGTTTTGTTTTGTTTTTAGACAGGGTCTTACTGTGTAGTTCAGACTGGCCCTAAACTCACTAGGTAGCCCAGGCTGGCTACATGGTGATCCTCCTTCCTCAATGGAATACTACTCAGTCATAAAGAACAACAAACTAGAGATACTTACAGCTAAGTGGATGCACACTGTGGCCCTACTCTTCAGTGAAACTAGTAAGTCACACATGTGTAAATACTGAATAGTTTCTCTGGTGTGAAAAACTAAAAGTGTAAATAAGGATTAAAATGTATAGTTGATATTGTGTAATAGGAAGAAAGGGTCTAAAGGAGTAGAGGCAGTGGGAGGGGCAGGGGATAGGTAAAAAGGAAAAAGAAAAAATATGTGAAAAGGAAAAACATGGAAACAATCTCTTTGTAAACAGGAAAGGGTGGAAGGGCTGAAGGGAGGGCAGAGGAATAGGGAAAAATAAGAACCAAGATAAGTCATGGAAAGCTACAAGATCCCCATGATGAATGTAACTGTACTGTATACCTAAAATGTACCAATAAACAATAAAGATAAAAAAGAAAAAAATTTAAAAATCTCCCAAGTGTTGGGATTACAGGATTGCGCTACCATGCCCACCCCTTAACCAATAATATTGCTAAATTGAACTTCAGTGCCTGGTTGCCAGCTGACTTGGTACAGCCTGAATGTGAAGACTTGGTACAGCCTGAATGTGAATGTCTTGTTTTGCAAAGCTCATCCTGAAGTTTATTAACAGTTTTCCTCTGTCTGTACACCTACTGCTAAATCATATGGCTGGCCCACAATATATCCCTGTACTCACACATCCATTCAGCAAACAGTAATGAGTACTTCCTATGGCTTTGAGTCCTGTGCTCTATACTGAGGAGTAATGGTGGGCATGTAGACCATCTGTCCCTCATGGATGTTGCAGTATTATAGGGATATAGTTCTACAGCCCCACATTATAGGCTGAACGACATGACAGTCCTTCTGTGTTACGGTGAGAGTGACACACAACATGTACCTACTGGGGGACATCATTTGATGTGTGATATGACGGACCAGATGAACAACCGCTTTCTTCAGAATGGAGTTGACTGAATAGAAATTCACAGAAGAAAATAACGGACAATCTTTAAAATGTGAAATATTTACATATTTATCAACGATCATATGGTCTTTGTCTCCAGTAAAATCCTATAACTGTATGTTTTTACACAGTTGTAAACACAATGTGTACATATGGTTTTGTATTTTTGCTTTTCTTACCTAATGTATCGCATGCATAACTCCAGAATGAAATACACAGTGCAGTTTTAAAGCCCACAGAAGGTTGAACATATTGATGTATTTAGTGAATATTTTAATGCTTCTCTGTTCTAAAGCTAATATCTTAACATCTGCCAATTGGAAGTAATTTTTAACTGAATTAAATATGCATGTACTGGATTCCCAGGACACACAAGGCTGAAAGATGCAAGATAGTGTTTAGACTCTCACTAAATTGTGCCATTGGCCTGAGTCTCATCAACATAATTGTAGATCTCCAGCCCCTAGTCTCTCCCTTATCATGGCAAACTTTTTTTGGTGATTCCCATGTGTTCTTGGAGAGCAGTTATCGCTTTCCTCTTTGCCCTTATACGGCTTTCCATCTGCTCCATAATGAGCACACTTAATATTGCAGTATTTCTCTATTGCCCCTTTGTTGCATTACCAAAATTTTGAATGTTGGCATTTCTTTCCTGGTCCTGCCCACACTAACACTGGAGTCATTGGTATCCTGATATGGAGGAAGAGATCTCTTTCCACTCTGATAAAATTATATGGCTGGTCCACAATATATCCATGCACTCACTCATCCATTCAGCAAACAGGAGTACTTCCTATGGCATTGAGTCCTGTGCTCTATACTGAGGAGTAATGGTGGGCATGTAGACCATCTCTCCCTCACAGATATTGAAGTAGTATAATTTTCTTCTATTACTTCACATTGGTAGGATTTTGTTTTTAAATCTGTCTTGCTCTTTCAACTTAGTATCTCTCAAACATATACCATGCCCTCCCTAAACACACTGAACTATACACAAACTGATATCCAATCAATATCCCCAGACCAAGCTGGCCCACTTTCTCCCCAGCAAAGTGAGATCTTTCCCTATCTAACATATTCAAGGAGAGGAGAGGATAAGATGTCGCCTTCACATCCTCTCATTTTCAGTTTTGCAAATATTGAGTGTATCACATCTATTTGCTACCTTGTTCATAGACTGTTCACATCAAAGACTATTGTGACACACAGAATATGTCCTTTATTTTGGGAAATTTGTTACCCATATGTGAATTGTTGTACCTAAAAATGTATGTATGGAATTTCAATTTGAATTGTCATATAAATGCATGTGTTTTATAGAGGAATGTAAGTGAAAAATGCTAAAATGGCTAAAAGTGAATGCTATAGACATAAAGTAGCTGTTCATATTTGGAACTCCTGAGACTGGTGACCATAACGAGTAACCACCACTAGTCACTTGAAGCAGACTAAGATAAATACTGAGTACTCTTGGAGGGCATGGTGAGATGAAGGAAGGAAGGAAGGAGGAAGAGGAAACAGCCATTTTACAGTCTCTGGGGAGACCTGGGCATGGTGGTACACACCTGTAATCCCAGCACTCTTGTACACTGAGGCAGAAGGATTGGGAGTTCCAGCTCTGACTGAGAAACTTAGCAACTTAGGAAGACCCTGTCTCAAAATAAAATAAAAATAGTCTGGGGTTGCCACTCAGGGCAAAGGCCCTATGGTCAATCTCCTGTGCTGCAGAAACAACAACAGAAATAACAAACTGGGCAAAAATGAAAGCTTTCTTACCTTAAAATAATGTATTGGAGTATATCTTCAATATGTATCCATTTTCCTATGAATGAATCTATTCTCTCGCTCTTTATGGCTGAGTAATATTCCATTTTATAGAAAAACCACAACTTCTTTATACTCCTAAGTGAAATAAATAAGTCCCACATGTGTAAATACCAAATAATTTCCATGGTGTGAATATTCTGCAACAATGCATAAGATTCTAATAAGATTACTGACATTTAGAAATGGGAGGAAAGGAGCTAAAGGTGTAGGGAAGGTGTGATACGTAGGGGAAGAACAAAAAGGGAAAAGAAAAAAATGTGAGAGAATGAAAAGATGAAAATAAAGTGTTTGTAGATGGGGAGGGGAGGAGGGGGTGAAGGGAGGGCAGAGGTAAGGGGAAAAAATGAGAATCAAGACTTGCCATGTAAAGGTACATGATTCCAACAATGAATGTAACTGTACTGTATCCCTAAATGTACCAATAAACTCAATAAAAAAAAATGTATTGGGCACCTCTTATAGCTATCTAAAGTGTCAAATGAGAAGAAACTTAGTGATTTGCCTTCAGTATTTTATATAGTCTCATGAGGGGAAAGAGGAAACCCTGACTTCCTCTCTCTTCAGGATCACGTCCGTCCATTATGCATTACAGACTCATGACACCCAGTCTACCGCCTGCTGCAAGTACCCAAGGACCAGTAGAACATTCTGAGTGGGCCAGATGCAGCTTTGTGTCAGCTTTGGCTTAATTTTGGCTTCTTCAGCAGCTACAAGAGATGAAATTATGACTGCTCAGGTTGCTGAAAACCCATTTCAAAGTATCTCACACATTTCCCTGGAGTACAGTTAGACAGGAAATGCCTTCTTATTTCTTTCCTCCTTTCCTTATCCCTTCTTATTTTCTTAGAACTTTTATTTCTTCCTTCCATGATTAAGTATCTGGATAATCTATTTACTAAGGTTAAAATAAATTGTAATGGAAAGCAAATTTTTATGTCCAAACATCAAAATAAAGAGTGTGCAATTATTTATCATTTCACAAACAAATGTAACCCTTTAGATTCTGATAGAGCAAAACAAAGTGACGTTCATGATGTACACAACACAATAAAAACACCATATTTATAGTGGTTTATACATATATCATTACCTCTGATCTTTTTGTGAGAGGATGAGTTTTACTGTCACTGTCTCAATGACTCAAAAATAATTTACGATAGCTGCTAGAAGAAAATGGCTATAATGTAGTAGAAATGAGAGTTGAACTTAATTCTTCTGATCTTTTAATATTGGATTTATTCTATTCTATGACACTCTTGATTTCTAGTAATTTGGTAAATAAGAAGCTTTTTCTTATAGACATTATTATCGGAAAGCTCATGGGAGAAATCTGAGATTTTTGTCATCATCCTCCCACCCATATCACACCTAATACACAGATTTGCAACATACGTAATTGTAGCAGAATGGAGCCTTCAGGCCTTTCGTTATCAGTACAAGTTGTTACATATTTTTACATGTATTTTTATAGACCCTTTATAAACTCCTGTGGCATTCCTGTTCTAGTCTAGCAGGTTTTTCTAGGTTGATGGCTTCCGAAGGAATAGGCTGTGTTCATAAAATGAATTTAATCTTTCACTTTGAAGGAATGATGTAATCAGGAGCAATATTTATTTAATAGTTATTGAATAGCTGTGTGTGGAATTTTAGGGCCTTAGCCAATGAACGTTAATCCCCTGGGCTCTTACTTCACAAACCTTTGAGAATGGCTTCAACTCATTTGTTGTAGTTAGATTGCAAGGAAACTATGTCACTGGCAGTGGTAACAAAGACACATGAAATGTGCAGTAAAGGTGGTGGTGATGGCAGAGAAAGAAACAATGCATTTCCCAACAATAAAAGACAAAGCAAGAAAGAAGGATGCCAGTGGTAACTAGTAGGAGTTTGGAATGAAATGACTAAATCCTGGTAAAAGAATGGGATCTGTGCCCCATCTCTGCCTCGGTGCTTTACTTATGGCTTGAATGGATCTGCTCCAAAGCTCAAGTGTTGAAACCTAAGGGCCAATGTGATAATATTAAGAGATGGGAGCTTTAAGAAGTGAGCGGGTCATGTAAGATCTTCCTCTCATGAATGAGATTTAAGCCCCTTATAAAATGGCTTCAGACAGCTGGCTTGCTTCTCTGCCTTCTTCCAAGTAAGAACAGAAATCATTCCTCTCCTTGGAAAAATTTAACAACAGTGCACCATCTCAGAAGCAGATTGCAGCCCCCAACAGAAAGCTAAACCAATCAGGAACATTGACCTTGCATTCCCAGCCTCTTGAACTATGAGAAAATAAGTTTACATTCTTTATGAATTATCTCCTCCCCCACCTCAGATATTTTGTTGTAGCAGCACAGAAGGACTAAGATTCTTTCTGTCCCCTTGCAGTTGATGGGTTTTGGTAAGCAGCTGACATTAGTGATGGGAAAGGAATAGAGCTATGCTATTGGCACAAACACAAACATGTTAATGGTTTGTAGGAGAAAGTGACAGCATGAGACAGTGAATGAGCCCCAGTTCATTAGGAAATTTAGTTAAGATTATGCTCAAGAGGCAGGTGACCAAGTGATGTGGGAATATTGTATCAGATGCTTTAGAAATATATATATATATATATATATATATATTCCCCCCCACCCCCAGTATCTTGGTTGTCGATTGGATTGTGTCTCAGTGTGGAGTTTGCATACTGGAGAGTATAGTACAGAAGACTTCAATCCAAGGCCAATGTCAGTATGAACTACACATATCATCTTACTGGAAAAAAATAAAACTTAATTAGAATCTAGTAGTTAAAAAATTAACTGACATTGGCTATCATTACAGCTACACCACTTCCTGCAAGCACAAAGTGATAATAAGAATGAAAACAAGGTTTATTTTAGATTTACTGTGTGGGTCCAAAGGCATCTCTCTTGAACTGTGATATAAGGAAAAGTATAGCACACATATTAAAAGGATATTCTTCAGAGATTGTGAAAATGAGTTCAATTTATATGAAATGATAGAAAATGAAACCATCCAAATATCAGTACTCTCATTCTTTTCTGAGGCATAAAATGCTGCAGCTTAATAGGAAACTTACAAATGAGCTACAAAAGAGCAAAGAAGAAAATCTTCTGACACACAGAGCAAGCCTTTTCCTGATTGTTACCCTGATAAAATTATGATCTATCAAGAAAAATTACCCTCATCACAAATTCTGATCATCCATATTACAACCAGTGATAAAAATGCAATGACTAAGGAAGAATGGAAAGATTTGCCTCAGATTATTGCTACCACCATTGCATTTGGATATATAAATATGAAATAACAATTACTTGACAATCATTTATAAATTCTAAATTGAACCAAATAAGTACATGTTCCTAGATAAACCAGAGGACACGAAGACATTCCATTAACTACTAAGAGTCTCTCTGCATATGACAGTCTGTATCTCTGTCTACCCATTACATTGTAATGAATCTAGAATATTTCCATGGTAACTTACAAATAGTTGTATATGGCACTATTTTTCCTTTAACTTACAATTTTTGTTTTATACATGGACTTGCTTTGTCATTTGTATTAAATGTGAATATTATATACATAATTATCCACACATGTGTATATACGTTTCCATACCCAGATTTCCATAAAGGATTTTAAATAATCAGTGAACCATTGATATAATTAATACAAAGCAGTTAAATAAGTTCAACTGAAACTACCAGAAGGTGAAAGATAATTGCAGCATGAAAATGGGATATGGCTATTGAAATATATTGGTAATCCACCAATCTGAGCTAAAAGGCAAATGCAGACATTATCATATAATTGCCATTGATTAAGGAAAGAGGTAACAATTGGCTCATGTGCATTGTATTTGAAACAGGAATTCATTGAGTTGTATGTTTTATAAAAGACATTAATATTGTAAAAATACTCTCGTCATTCTGAAGAAAGCATCATAAAAAGCGTTCCAGACAATGTGTGTTTCATTTGTAGGTGCCAATAGAGGCCAAGGGACTGAGCTGATGGGATCTAAGTCTCCAGTGCCTGTGAGGAGGTCGCATCCTGGTTCAGTTCTCAGAGTTCCCTTGACGAGGATCTTGTAACCCAGACAGCTAGGTGGGAACCTCTGCTTCCAAACTCACTTGTGGAATTTTCCCTCTTCCCTTATACATAGAGAATCTGTTCCCAGGGAGGATGTGATAGTTAATTAAGTGTGTATTTTGAGATTCTGCCGTATTTATGTTTTAGCCTTTGCTTTCCGTAAGAAATGAAATGACTTTACCCTTGTGGTTCAGTCTTTGCGAAAGAGGAAGATTCCTTTCAAATGGAGAGGGGAGACCTTGCTGGTGGTTGCCTCCTTATCTTATCATCTTTCTAACCAGAGAATGTCAATAAGCAAGACAGATATCGCCCTATCACCAATCATTAAAAAGCTCAGGAGGGCTGGGGGTTTAACTCAGTGCCTCCCAAGAGCAAGGGCCCGAGTTCAGTCCATGGTACCAAAAAAAAAAAAAAAAAAGCTCAGGAAAAAAAATTTGTAGAAATATATTTATTTACTACAGATGAGAAGGGGTGAATATTTCTAAATTGTTTAGGGTGATCAAATATCTGAGTGATCAAAATTGGAGTGGAACAGAAATCCTGGATTGTTTCCAGCAGAGCTCACCAACTGGAGGCATTTGGCAATGCGGACACCCTGGGAAGCAGTGTAACTGTGCTGTGGGCCAGAGTGCGGTCAAAGCATGACCTGTGGAGTCAGCCCAAGGACCGTGACCTTTCTGTGTCATTTAAAATCTCTCTGGTTACTGGCAGGTTACTTAATCTCTTTGAGTTTCATCTTCCTTGTGTGCAAATTTTGTTGCTTTCTTTAGGAAAGTTACTTTCTTCGGGTGCAATGAATACTTTAGATAATGCATGTAAAGTGATTCACATGTTGCCTTGAAAATAATATTTCCTCCGACCAATATTAATTATTGCCACCACCACCTTACCCTCTTATTACATTGATATTTTTCACAGGCTTGCTCAAAAGTACAGTAAAAATGTGTGAGCGTGAAAAGGTTCTGAAATGCAGTGGGCTATATAAAAATTAGCATAAATATTTCCTTTTAAAAGAGCTTTGCATAGAGATCACTGCTAATGAATGTGGAAAAATAGAAATGAATTAAAAAGATTTATGTAGACTTAAGGTTATTTTAAGGTTCTCTGACAGTTAGAAACAATGAGAACATTTAGATTTTTTTTTTTAATCTTGGAGGACTCCATTAAATCAAAATGCTTTGAAATGAAATTGTCTGAAATATTTTATTTTAAAAATGCTAATTTGGAGATCTTAAAAAAGAATGAGATCTAAAAGCTATCAGATGGCAGGCCAAATGAAAACTGGGCATAGTCTTCAGAAAAAAATTTATTCTGTCCTTCATTTTCATTTATTTTTAGGTAAGTTTCCATGGAGTCCTATCCTTGTGAGGTAATTGGACCATGGGTATGTCTCAGAAGCAGGAAAATTTTCCAAGCAAATAATCTGATAGCTAACAAAATTCTCCTTTATAAAGCATTCAAGGGAAAGGGGCTTTCTCCCATTGGTATTCAAGGATTACCTCTATCACAAATACCTACAGGCATTGGCTAAAAGTGCAGAGTACTAAACCCTACTGAGGTCAGCTAAATCAGATCTTTTCCCACTAATGTGCATTCTTAATCTCCTTTTATTATTTAAAAACCAATCTAGTGGTTGCTGGGTAACTACATGACCTCTTTGAGTATTTTATATGAAGGCTGTACTTTGCTAGTATTTATTTTAAATGAAAGGTCATTTTGGCCAACTTTTTAAATGATTGCTGTCATTTTTAGTGTCATTCTGGACAACATCAAAGCAGTAAAAATGGGTCATCAGAGCCTTAATGAAATTTCTTGAAATTTTCTCCTATGATAGGGAAAATTAAAATTGAAAAAGGGCTTGCAACTGAAAAACATACCTAAGAAAATGAGATAAGTTTGTACTTGTTTACATTTTTTAGTCCATTAAAAAGACAGTACCGGTACCCCAAATATCATTTTAAAAATCAATAGGTGGTGCTGAGGATGTAGCTAGAGTGGTAGAGTACTTGCCCAGTATCTACCAGACTCCAAGTCTGATCCCTAGCACCAGCACCACAGCCAACACCACCACACTCAAATCCATAGCCTAGTAAAACAAAACAAAAAAGCAAAACCAAAGACCTTTACACACACACACACATACACACACACACACATGCATGCACACGTGTGAAAAAATATGTATCTTTAAAGATACATCTAACCACTGCATTGAAAATGATCATTCTGTCTTTCAGTACCAGGTGAAGTAGTTTACATATATTTGAAAACAGGAAAACAACTGCTGCTTTTTAAAAATAAATTTGACATTTAGAAATGGGAAGAAAGGAGCTAAAGGTGTAGGGAAGGTGGGATGGGTAGGGGAAGAGTAAAAAGGGAAAAGAAAAAAATGTGAGAGAATGAAAAGATGAAAATAAAGTGTTTGTAGATGGGGAGGGGAGGAGGGGGTGAAGGGAGGGCAGAGGTAAGGGGAAAAAATGAGAATCAAGACTTGTCATGTAGAGGTACAAGATCCCAACAATGAATGTAACTGTACTGTATCCCTAAAATGTACGAATAAACTCAATTAAAGCTGAAAAAAAATAAATTTGTACAAGTCAAGGGCGTGCAGGACTTTGCACTACTGGGGAGAAATAGTGGCCAACTGAGTGAGGCTAAGTAATTTGCTTAATGTCACAGATAGATACTGAAAGAAACGAATTCACAACTCAGCTCTCCCATCCTAAATTAAGTTTTCTTTATTACATGGAAGTTGAGTTACCTCCACCTCTGGGAACAGACTGATGTTTGACTGGAATCCTATATTAAATAGGATTCCGAAGCTCAGTGTAGAGTTAACAGGGAAGCACCACTTTCCTTTGTCTGCCGTGGACATGCATGGGCAAAAGTGACATGCTCTCCTCAGATTTGCTATTCCTACACTAGACTACTAAGTCCAAAGATTGGAAGGGATACGGAGTAAACACAGGAAAAAGAATCATAAATTGCTCTCTCCTTTCTCAATCCATCTGCACAATTACATGAATATTTTAAATGCGAGAATTAATCGTATCTTTCCCGTATGGTCTCAATTAAATGAAAAGGCTTTTAAGAAAACAAAAAAGGAAACATTAACAGAGAGGATAAGGGATTGACTAATTTTAAGTGTATTTTTATGATGGATAAATTGTTAAAGTATTCATTAACTAATGGAATTATGGCAAGTGTGTGATTGCTATCTCCGCAAAACGGGAGGTTAAAAAGTTCATGCTCATAATGGCCCCTTGTCTCCAAAAGATCTGGGAGAGAGCCCCAGCATACTCAGTGCTGTTGACAGAGATCAAGGATCTTATTCATATGAAAGCTTATGTTCACGGAAGCCTCCACAGACTTATGGCCTGTCCTTGAAGGAGAAGGGGAAAGAGAGAAGAAATACCTGACACAGTGCGCAGCAATCGAGCCATTTAGAGACAGAGTGGAATCGGGTTCACAGTTCCAGGAAGATTCAATTTAACAAAACGTTTTATCCAGCCTCTCTTGGGTCTCCCAGAGTTTAAGGTCTCCTGTGCCTCCAAACATGTGTGTGTGTTCCCTATGTGGTGCTCAGGTTAGGCATGATGGGCAGGCACAGCCTGAGGGTCCGCTTGTACACCTGCCTTTTGCAACTACCTTTCCCAGAACTAGTGGGTCTGAGACCCCTCGACCTCAATACAAAGGTTCTCCTTCTAGTTTGATGAGGAAAAAGAGCCCCTTCTATGTCCCCTGCAGAGGGACCCAGCAACAGCTGGCTTTCCTGCTTTCTTCAGGCCCTTGAGTTTCACCCTCAGCTTTTTGATACCTTTTACTTCTTGTGGTTCTGCTGCTCATCCTTTTACACACTTTGGGGAAACTAGCAGTTAGGGCCTTCTCACGCCGTTGTTAGTACTTTTCTCCCTCCATCTTTTTCTTGGTAGTGCTTAGGGTTGAACCCATGGCCTCCACACTGAGCTACATCCCCAGTTTTTAAGATATTTTTAAAAGAGAAATGGTCTTACTAAGCTTCCCAGGCTGGACTTCACCTTGCAGTCCTCCTGCCTCAGCCTTGCAGAGTTCTGGTACTGCAGGTGCATACCACTATACCAGGGTTAATTTTTTTAAAGGGTTGGCTGCTATCAGCTCTTCCAAGGTAATGTGAAAAAAGTTTTTGATACTTCAAAATAGGAGATGCCATAATGTTCAATAATAGATGTTAGCTCCCCTACAATGTGCCTTGGTTATTCTGCTCACCTGAGTTTTTCCCTACCACATTGTCTTCATGGCCTCAGACATTTCTCTCATAACTCTGAGCCTGGAACATTGGGTCAGGAGTCCTCTCCCAGACACCACAGTCACCTTCTAGTTCCCAGATCTGTTACTTTGCTAGGTTGACACACCTAACTCTGAATACACTCCACAAACCAAGCTCTCCACTCACCAGTACATACCCAATTTACACTTGAAAATCTATTCCCAAGCTCCTACATTTCAATTTTACAGACTTTTGCAAGGTTGTTTGCTTCAATTGTTATTCAGTTCATTGTTTCATTAAGACAGAGGAGAATAAATAAAATATATTGAACACAGAATTTCTAGTAAACACTAGGCATCATACTAAAGACCTTAAAATTGTTTTCTCATTTAAGAAATTGACTTCTTCAAATTTTATAATGTTTCAGGAATTGGGGCCTAACTGAGTGGGGGCTTGAATTTCCATCCCTAAGCCTTCTGTCCCATCTTAGGTAAGTTTCAGTTTCAGTTTCTTCTTCTGTAAAGCAGACAACTCAGTATCTACATATATATTCATCAAGGAGTGCAAGGAATATGAAACAAAATGAGGTATTGCTATGTACCATACTAAATAGAGTGAACACAAAAGGCTCTTGAATCAAAGTTTTCCTGTACGAATTAAACGAGATATGGCCACCACCATTACTAATAGCATTATTATAAATTAGGAACTGTTTCTCCACCCTCCAAGCAAGGAGTAAAAAAAAATGCATTCATTTCCATTTCACAATGTAATCACTCCTTGGGAGATTAAAGCCAAAAGGATCCAAAGACAACCCTGGCAAAGCACTTTTATGCTCCACTGTATATGTCATGTGACAGGTATACTGAGGACACACCAGGAAGGGACCACTCCTGTCAGTATCGTCCTGAATCCATTCTTGCTTTCAGAGAACCATACTCAAAGAAAATCCCCTTCTATCTTTTACATCCATGGAAGTCTGATAATGCTTGCTCATTGTTAGCATAGTATGAGAGGAGGATGAGGAAAGCTAAGAAAACAAACATAGCTACGCAAACTGCTTTCCTCGGCCCATGCTCAGGACCTGCCTGCTCCTCTCTACCTGTCCAGGTCTGTTCACTCCCTGCACTGCTGATTTTTTTTTTTTTCTAATACCTGGGATCAAACTCAGGCCCTTGCACTTGTGAGGCAGGTGCCAGAACCACTGAGCTAAATCCCCAGCCCCTGCGCTGCTGTTTTTTTCCTGCCACAGCTACGTTCTTTAGCTCTAGAACACAGTGATATTTAACAACAACAACAGCAGCGGCAGCAAACAGACAAACAAAACAAAAACCCAGAAACCAAAAGCTTTCCTAAAGACCCACAATAACAAACTATTGTCTTATAACGGAAATAAGGATTTCATTTATCACCCTATTCAAATCTATTGCAATTCATACAATAAAATTGACCTTGAAAAATAAAGGCTTCCATGAAGGGAAAACATGGAATTCTACTGAACACCTTGAGCAGCAAGTAGATGAAAGGGAATATTCATGGAATGAGGGGAACATCTGAGGCCCTGAAATACTTATGTAAAATCCACGTCTCTGCAGCTGGATGAGGACTTAAGTGAAGAAAGACTTCCCACCAACAGCCTGCTTCTCAATTTCTTCAGATTAACAGCCTCAACGTTGTCTAGATCACTAAATCTCAACCTCGACTTTAAGTGCCACACTCTCCCTCACCTCGCTCACAAGTCTGTTTCCATTGAGCATTTACACTGTGCCCAGGGCTGCCTGATAGCAGACTTGACATTTATTGTCTGACACTTTAGGGAGAACGTGCCAGTCAGTGCACAAGCTCCTCCTGCCTGCGGCCACTGGCCTAGTTTAGGCTGCACCATGGTCATCATCTTCATCTTTCTGTTCGTCTGGCCACCCACCCCACCATGGCTCCTTCTCATCCAGTTACCAGGTCATCTCTTACTGCAGTTCTACACTTGTCACAGCCCTGATGGTCCAGTCTAAGATGCTCCCCATTTTCTAGCCTACAAATTTCAGAATCGCTCATAGTCACAATGCACAGAAACTGTTACTGCTACTTCTTTATTCTTTTACATT
Organism: Fukomys damarensis; assembly: GCF_012274545.1. Lineage (NCBI taxonomy): Eukaryota > Metazoa > Chordata > Mammalia > Rodentia > Bathyergidae > Fukomys > Fukomys damarensis. The sequence goes on from NW_022900928.1 coordinate 120,529,206, forward strand.
TTAATTTAATTGTAAAATACTGAATACTCACAAAAAGCACAGGATGCTCATATACTCGCTATTAAGGCTGAAGCAAAATTAAGCACTGCAAAATGTTAGGAGGAATGTTTCTTCCCTATACCTTTTATTTTTATTCCACAGTAGTTAATGAGGTTAACCACCTCGGAGATGGAGTAGTCAGCATCCTAGAACATCTCAGAATGTTGAGCTGGGATTCTCCTAGCTTCCTTTTGAAGATGGGTTGTGCTTCAGAAAGGACAAATTTGTATCTGTAATTTGTTGTGAGTATTGCCTTTGAAAAAGTAGTTGAATTTACTTCATTTGATGATGCAATTAACACATCTGAGTTACATTTTTAAATTTGTCTTCGCTGATAATGGAAATATTTCACTGTATAAGTGGAGTCATGAGCAAGGCTTGAGTATTGCTTTTCCTTTCTCCAACATAAGCAGAATAATACTCCCCTGCCCTGGAGAATGCACACATTCTTGTTCCTTAATCCTATAAGTATAGAAAATAGAACAAAAGTGACTATGCTGGTGTGATTAAGAATCTGAGATGTGAAGTTTATACTCAACTTTCCAGGGATACTCAATACTATAACCACAGGCACCTTATAGAAGGGAGGAGAGAAGGTCGAAGGGAAGTAGGAGAGATGATCCTGGAAGGGAAAGACTGGAGGGATGTAGGGAAGGAGTTGTGAACCAATGAATTTTGGCAGCTTCTTGAAAGCAAAATTTCAAAGGACGTGATTTTTTTCCAGAAGCCTCCAGAAGGAAGTCACATAGCTAACATCTTGACTTTATACTTTTAACCTCTGGAACTGAAAGAGCATAAAGTTTTGCTGTTTCGATACACTATATTTATGCTAATTTATTGCAGGAGCAACAAAAATAATGCCAACCAACCTATATCATGCATGTATCAATAGATCATCCCTTTTCTTTGCAAAGAAATATTCCATGGTATAAGAGTAATACACAGTTTTTTAAATCATTTACCTATTGAAGGACATCTAGGTTTCAGTTGTTTCAAATACATCTGCTTTGCACATTTGTATGCAAGTTGTTCAGTGGACATATATTTTATTTCTCTGAGAAAAACACTCCAGTGTGTAATTGCTAGGTCATCTGGTAAGCACATGTTTAACTCTGTAAGACATTGCTGTATTTTTCTTTTATCATCTTTTTTTTTTTTAGATAACCAAAGTGAAAGATACTGCAACTAAAATTAAAATATTTGACCATCTGAGCTCTAATACAAATGTTGGGCCCTGAAAGTTACATATTCCAGAAGTAGTATCTGATTTCTATACATCCTTTAGAGAATTATACAGTTCCTAACCTATTTCAGACATAGTATGGGCCATGATAGACAAAAAGAAATCTCTCTTACCTTGCCAAGGAGAGACCAGAAGTCCTTCCAAAGAGCAAAGTAGGATCTAGCCAAGGAACTACTTTTTTGTCTCATAATACTTGCCCAGGAAGATTTGATTATCATTTCAAAGAAATGTCTGGTATGTCTATCACCTTTTAAGATTTTAAATGGACATGTCTATTATCATTATTATATTCGTGCTTTTCTATCACTACAGAGAAGCCAAAATTCAAAGGAAGAGCATGAATTGGCTTTGTATGTCATTAATCACTGGATGACAAAACACCATATCCAGACCTGTTGGAGAGAAACTCTTATCATCAGGAATCCTAGTTTTGGGCTGAATTTCCCACAGAATAGGACTTTGGTTTGTTTCCCTTGGGGCAAGGGTGGATATGTTTCGTGTGTGATGTTTTAATGAAACACTTTCATTTAAGTGCTTAATTTAGTACTTAAAACTTAATATGTTTTAATATAATAGGTATGCTGTAACTGTAAAATAAAGACTTTATCAGGAACTGGTGGGTGATGAGTAAGCTGATCGTCTCTTTTCCTTGGGTCTTCTTACAGTCTAAATTTCCCAAACTCCTACACTTAAATGCGACAATGTGACTTTTTAGAAAAGCAGTGTGGACCTAAGCCAACTCCAGGAACCTCCTCAGAAAGGTTTCCCACAGTGTCTTCTATACTCTTTCTAATTCTGCAGGAGAAAACTTCAAAGACCTAAGGAATGGCAGAGATTCAAGATGGAAGAGCCCTTAATGTCCATGTGGTGTGCACTTGACCAGAAACAGCTCCACTGATCTACAACACAAATGAGAGACAAAGCTTGTATTATGTTAAACTTCTAACAATCTGGGGGTTTAACTGTTAACAGTAGGGAGCATTGCCTAGAGTTATAATGCATTGTCAGAGTTCATAAGTATTTCTTATATTTTACAAAAAAACTTAGGTTTTCTAGAGTTTGCACAGCTATTCAGGTTGAAGAAGTTTGTTTCTATTACTGGTTTTCTAAGAAATCTTAACATGAATGCATGTTGATTTCATCAAAGTTTGTTTTTTTTCTGATGCAATTAATACAATTGTATTTTTTCCTTTTATCCAATCATAAAGGGAGTTGATTCACTGATCTCCTATTGTTGAATTATCCTCCTTTCCTTACATAAACCTTACGTATTTTATATGCAGTGCTAGGTATGTTTGTTACTTGTACATCTATATTCTGAGTAATAATGTCTTATAGTATAATTTTGCTTCTTTTGCAGACCTTCCGTGATGTTGGTATACATGCTATATTAACTCATAAAATAATTTCTCTCCCTCACTTCTGTCAGTGGAGTAACTCTCTATACATGGGTTGGCTCATCTCGTGCTCTGATGGCTTCCTTAGATCTGCTTTCTCCAGATTGCCAAGTGCACTGCTTCACATACTCACTGTTCTCTTGGCTTCAAGAGAGGGATATCCCTAGACTTAGCCTCAATAGCACAAAACTCACAATCTTGCTGCAGACTGGGGAGCTGCTATTGCCATCAAATAAGACTTCTTAATGTGTGCCGCTGTGTTTTTTCAAATCATCAAATCTACACTTTTTTCACACGTTGTTTCTTCCACCTAGAAAGGTCTTCTTTCGGAACTCTGCATTTCTAAGTTCTACCATGTTTCAGGTTTCATTTAAATGCTATTTCTTCAATGAAGTGTTTCTTTATAAATTCTACAACATTTGGAGTTTTCTTAGATGAGTTTTCACTTACTATTTAGTTAATATTTGTTACAAAAATAACTCTAAAACTTACTTCCTTAAAATGATATCATTCATCTTGGAGGGGCTATGGGTCAGGAATTTAGGAATAGCTCAGCGGGCTCAGTCTCTACGTCTGTCTTGGAGTTACAGTCAAGAAACAGGCGTGGTGAGATTTGGATCTTTGGCTTCCACACTTGTTTCCTCGTTGTGGCTGGCAGGTTGGCACTGGCTGATAGCAGTGGGCCTCAGTTCCTTTCTACGCGACCCTTCCATCAGGACAACTGCTTAACTTCACAACGTATAACTGGCTTTCACATGGTGAATGATCCAAGAAGGAGCAAAACAGAATCTACAATGTTCTCTATAACTAAGCATCTTCTGTCATGTGCTTGCTGTCTTATTGGAAACTCAGACAGCAAAGATTCAGAGGAGGGGTCTGCTTACAGATACAAATGAACACCAGGTGGTGATAGTTGAGGGCTATTGTAGAAGATGCCTGTTACACTGATTTTTTAATCTCGTGATTATTTTGGTTTACATGATATCAGTCATAATAAAAATTCATTTTGAAGTTCTGCTTTTCATACTTCTGTCTTTTATTTCATCAGTGTATGGTAGCTATATGACCCGTGCTTGACAACAGAACAAAGAAACAGATGATAAGAAATTCAGGTGGGCATCAGAGAACCTATCAGTACTCCTACTTAACGTACCATCCAGAAAGACATAGCTTAGTAGTAGTTTTGGGAACAGAAGCAGAAGTGCCTGTCTGGAAAATTACTGTAGCTGCAGAAAACAAAGTGACCTACCTTTGGTATTTGATTTCACCTTAATATATCCCATATGTATCATTTAAAAAATATATGTATTTGAGAGGGGGCTCAGGCCTTGAAATACAGCAAGACTGGGAATGTGTCTATCATATACAGGTATCTACTATTACAAAGTAAAATACTTTTCTTTATGTGCAAGATTGAAGTCAATTTGGTTTACTGTGCCACATTTATTTTACTTTATAGCCATTTTTTGCCATTTTTATACAAGGTACTGGAATTAAACAAAGCACACACACACACACACACACACACACATATATGCTTGCACAAAGCATTGAGTCATATTTGTAAGAGCATTCACAACATATTCCTGGGGGTATAAGATGAAAATGATGCAGACTTCATAGAGTTAAGCCACAGAAGGAAAGCACTGAGGTTTTAATATATTCAATTATCCAGAAAAGCAAATCAATTTTGTTTTTGTTAATAGCACTGAAATATGCATGCCATTCTTTTAATTAAAACATTTGCGAACACATGTGTTCACTTCATGCCTATATATTTCCTCTGAGAACAAGTCAAGCTCTATGATAAACCATAATGAAAAAAATTTATATGTAGAACAAAACACTCAATTCTCTAATCTAGAATGTTTCAAAGGAGTACTGCATAGTGTTTTCAGACCACATGCCTTAAGATCTCTCTAGATAAAAAGGTGATATTGGTTAAATTCATTAGTAGGACTCATCTCAAATCTACAAGTGGGATTTCCCGAAAGGATGCTAGGGAATTTTTCATAAGTAACCCAGGCACTTTTTATACAAACTAATGTTGCAAATCAATTCTGTAACAGCAGAAAGCATTGTAAAAAAATGACGAAGGATGAACTTCTGAGATTTACACACAGAATTTTTTTAAAAAACCCTCAAAAACCTCTCTGTAACTCTTTGTGACCTTCTAAGCACCCCAAGAATGAGAACAACTTTCAATGTTTCCCTGTAGACACTGAAGTAAAGCGTCTCTCCTTGTCTAGAAGTCATGGCTGTGAAAAGAATAAAACATCATAGAAAAAAACAGGAGTTAAGAATTTCCTGTCTAGTCTGGGCCAACAAAAAGGAGGGAATTTAGCAATTCTTGTTTTAGTTTTTATAGCTTTGCAAAACCTACTGTTGGACAGGTGTGCATTTGCAGCTGGGTTACCCGTACTGAGGAAACTCTGTATCTCATTTGCATTTTCTTTCTAATGCAAACAAGGAGAAGAAATAGAGAAAAAAATAAGGTGCAGAAGAAAAAGACCAAATGATTGGAGCAGGACAGCAGAGGCTGACTGCTTTCCTTCAGGTCTTTTCTATACACATAAGGTCTTCTCTATTCTGAGATATAGTAGAGCTGAGCTGAAGAGACTACAGTCATCCTCTCTTCCAGCCATGACAACTTCTCTATAAACGATGCATTCACAAAGTAAATGGAGCACGCTTTCTCTTGACAAATGGAATAAATGCTTCTGGTTTGTCAAAATATCATTTTGTTCTATTTCTTTGAGTCATTTATGCATGTTACAAAGGCACTAGAAACACTAATACATTTTTATTTTTTAAATTAATTAGTCTTCAATTTTTTATCATCTTCCTTTTGGTTTTATTTGATCTCAATCTCAGAGGAAGTCTAACCCGTGGAAACAAATATACCCTCAAATCTCAATGACCTAACAGTTTCGATTTTCTCATTTTTGAGTCCATACAGGGATTAAGATGGAACATGGCTCCATTTCTGTATTTCTCTGAATTTTTCAAAGTAGGATAAAGGGGGAAAAAAGGAAAGACATCCTGTGAATTCAAATATCCATCCAAAAGATAAATGTATTTCACTGGCCAGTAGAAATTTATGCCCATACTTAACTTCAAGAGTGCAGGGGAATAATACAGAAGATCCTAATAAGATTGCTGACATTGAGAAATGGGAAGAAAGGAGCTAAAGGTGTAGGGAAGGTGGGATGGGTAGGGGAGGGGTAAAAGGGGAAAAGAAAAAAATGTGAGATAATGAAAAGATGGAAATAAAGTGGTTGTAGATGGGGAGGGGAGGAGGGGGTGAAGGTAGGGCAGGGACAAGGGGAAATATGAGAATCAAGACTTGTCATGTAGAGGTACAAGGTCCCAACAATGAATGTAACTGTACTGTATCCCTAAAATGTACCAATAAACTCAATTAAATCTGGAAAAAAAGTACAGGAGAATAAAATACAAGGATATTCTAAAAAAAAAAAGGGCAAGTAAGACATATTTGATAACCGTTACTAATGATCATCAGAATCCCCAATGAAATACAACATCCAATTTCCCAGGAAACTGTAGTCCCACCATAACTTCTAATAATCTTTTCAACTCTCCTCAGTTTTGTTCAGAGAGCAATGCATAGATATCTACTTAAATTCATTAAAATATACTCAGATATCCTATAATTCTTTTCCTTTTGTATTCACATTAACATGGTAAATAACAATACCTCCTATTATTATTGTCATTTTGTTACATATTCCTTGAATTTTTCTCATGATGAATATATGTAAACACTGAGTTGTTTGTTGTGTGTAGGTTCCTAGTTATTTAGTCTTGCTTATGAATAGTGTCATTGTACATTTTTAAAGTGTTTTGAGAATTAGTATGTACAGTGGTACATGCCGGATCCAGCTACTCTCAAGACTGAGGCAGGAGAATTGCTTGAGCCCAGGAATTTAATCCAGCATGGACATCATAGTGTCCCATTTCAATCAATCAATCAATCAATCAGTTGATCATAAAAAGTGTCTTCAGAATGATATGGTCATTCAAATCATCTCCAATTTAAGCAAAGAATACATCAAATTAAAATGACTTTAATCACAATTACAGATTCATTAATAATGCAAAAATTAGTATTAGTGTGGAGTTGAGTTATCACAGAAAGCCGTATAGTCCTTGGGAAAAACTCAATCAGCCACATGAAGGTTCATGCCTTCGTCCTGGTTTTTGTCATTAAGTGGTTCTACAATTTTAGATAGCTCAGGTAACCTTTGTGTCTCAATTTATTCATAAATAAGATTGATAGTTTTATAATTTTCCTATTTAAAGCACAAGGTTATGACATAAGAGGTGTGTAAAGGTCTCTTGAAAAATAAAATAAAAATTACCATAAATAATCAAGGTATTCTTGATCCCCATGATAAACAATTCATAGGACTTGCCATCAATATTCAAAGTAATAAAAAGCTGACATTTAGTTTGGGCTTTCAGTGCAGATGAAATATTCTATTAGACTTTTATAATAAATTCCATCAAGACGAGAATCACTTTGTGAATAAATAATGTAATATTTAAAGATCAAGCCTCTTAAAAATTAAGTTGATATAAACTGAATCATATCTTAAATATTTTTTATCCTATTACTTGTTGCTTAGGTCTTCATTTAAGAATCTATCAAAATAAGACAATTTTAATTTGGTAGTGTGCTATTTTGTAATTCATTGTAATTTTCTATCAATTATAAATGTTGACCTCTTGACCAATCAGAACATTTCTTATCAGTTTAATTATTCCTGAAGAATACCAATTATTTTGTCAATAATCAAAATAAGTATCAGTCATTAACTTTTATGTGCCACTTAACAAGGGCTATGTTAATTTGAAAGTCAAAACATGTCTCCATGTCTTCTTTGTAATTGATTCTCATGATGCTCAAGGACATGACTACAGCTATGAAAATTATGGGAAATAAAAATGTCAAAAATCCTGAAGTCATCTGCAAAAATCCTAGATGGAATCATCAGAAAGAAATATGTTGTGGTCTCTGCCCCTCTTCCTGTTACGAAGCTCCTAAAACCCTTGTAATTTTGTGAAGGATTGAAATGATAGAAGAATCTTACATAGTGGTCCTAAATATCTCTACATTTCCTAGGTAGTAGAAGACTCTTTTTTTTGTTGTTGTTCTTTTCTTGAGTTTATTGGTACATTTTAGCTACACAGTAAGATTACATTCATTATTGGGATCTTGTACCTTTACATGACAGGTCTTGGTTCTCATTTTTTCCCTTTGTCCTTGTTATAATGGAGGATTCTTGGTAGGCCTCTACATAACTTCAGGATGGAGGCTGGTCACCAGAAAGACCAAGGCATGATTCAAATCCTTGGAACTTCAGTTGCACCCCCATCCTCTAAGAAGGGGAAAGAAGGTTGATTTGAATTAATAATGAATCATGCCCTCGTGATGATGCCTTTGTTAAAATCCTTGAAGTACAGAGTTGGTGTAAGAGTTCACATGCCAAGGGGGTGGACTTTCCCACTACCACCAGATGCTTCAGAACCTTGACCTAAGTATCAATTTGTCTGGCTGATAATTTATATCCTTTATAATACCCTTAATAATAAACCAGTAAATTTAAGTACATTCTTGAGTTCTGAGAGCCACAATAGAAAGATATTGAACATGAGGAGGTGGGTGTGAGAAAAATGATTTTTAGCCAAGTTGGTCAGAAGTTTGTGTAACCTAGAGAACCACTCCTTGCAACTGACCTCAAGGTGGGGACAGTTCTGTGGGGCTGAGCTCTTAACCTGTGGGGATCTGCACAGGCTCTGGGAGTACGGGGATTGAACTGAATAATTCTGCAACCAGCTGGCTTATTGGTAAAAGAAAAGCACTCTACATTTTGTATCAGATGTGTGACACTAATTTATAACTTTTGTCATCAGTGAATCTCGTGCCTTTCCCTAAAATTCTCTTGCTGTAAGATTGTGACAATACTTTTTCACATTTTAAACAAGTTTTACAAAATTGGCCTTTACATTTAGGTCTAAGATACACATAGAATAAATTTCGTGGGAAATGTGTACAAATCAATATTCATGCTTGTCCAATAATTTATCTAGTTGATTCAACAGTATTTGTTAAAAAGAAAACTTGTCTCATTAAAATTCTGTAAAACCTTGTTGAATATCAATTGAGTGCATATTTGTGAATCCATTTCCTAACTCTGTTCTCCTTCATTGATCAATTTGTCTATCTGCATGTCAATGCCAACTTAATGGTGAGCTTCCAAATCATGTGGTGTACCTCCTCCATCTTTTCCCTCCTTTTCCAAAATTTGTTTTGTTTTTTTCTTTCCTTATTACATTTTTAAATCAGCTTTCCTATTTTGATATAAATGGCTGCTGGAGTTGTGACTGGGATTGCATTGAATCTATGGGTCAGCTTGTTAAGAATTATTTTAACTCTCAACAATACCGAGTCTTCCAACCCATTAATAAACCGATTAGGGCAGATCTTTGCTGTCTTCCAATCTATTGCAAAACTTCCTATCAATGTTAAGCTCTCAGTTTTCTCTTTTTCCTTGGCTTTGAGAATTCTCTGCCTATGTAGGATGAACTCAACCCCTGACTGAGAACCCAATGGAAACCCCCAAGCAGACCCTGGGTCATCCTTTATCCTTACATCTCTCTTCTTTGATATTATGCTGTACCACTTCTCTTCTCTTCGGCAACACCATGCTCCAGTTTCAGGCTTCTCAGTTCATGAATGCCACTCTACTCAGCCTGGAACATCTCTTGTATGCACCAGTTTGGAATGTATGCCCAGGCAGAAAGATATAGCAATAACTTTCTGCTTTTTCTCTTATCTAAAAATAATTCTAGGTTGCCTATATGTGTCCAGTTGTATGGTTGTTTATGGTGAGAAGGCACTAATCTGAAATGTCAAATCATCATGGCAAGTAGCAGTGTTGCTGAAATTTCTAATTTTAAAAAGCCAGACATTTAACATTTAATTTCTGAATTTCAAAAAGTACTATACTATTGTGTGTGTTTGTGTGTGTGCATGTGTGTGTTAAAAGATAAAAGACCCATTCTTTACAGGTTCAGAAAAGTCTGCTGGAGCAATTGATTATAAGTATAGACTTGAAAGTTGAAGTGGAGTCGGGTAGATGAAGAGAGGAAGTTAAAGTGTTCTGTTTTTAAATTATGAAGGATGAAGACTATGATCAGATGCTGTTGCCAAAGAATCAGCAGGTAAACCTCAAGCATGTGTGAAAACACCATTATATCCCTTGAATATCTTTCTCCTTAGGGGCCCATCATATTGCTACTTGCTTCGAGATGAAGGACATGCTTTTGTCTGCAAGGGCTTCTGAAAGGAGAATTATATAAGATTTCTCTGATGTTATTCTTTCTGTCTTTAAAACATTATATGATCAAATATCTGAAGAAGCTTAAATTTCTTTTCTTTTCTTTTTTCAGGTAAGAGACTAAAAATGTTAATGTTAGGCTAGAAATAATTATGTTCTATGTTTATAATTTTTGAAAAAAATTCTGTATTTAATTTTTTGAGGAACAGTGTATTCATGCATTATTTTTTAAACTTCTACTCAAAAGCAGAAAATTTGAATATATCTGTAAGTTATATTGCTATAATAACCTATTTCATTAAAGAAGTCACAATATCCTATTATCTAAAGGACAAATGAAGTGGTTCAAGTCTGTCTTAGAAGTACTCAGTGAAAGCTACCAAGAAGAAATAAATTCCCCTGCCCGTCCATTTTGGTTTTAATCACATGTTGTAATTCCTTAAGAATATGAAAGATCTTTACCTGATATATGGGGGTTTACTCTTATGTTTTGCAACATAAAATATTAAACATTTTCAACATGTACATTTATCTATGGAGAACTTAAAATAGTTTAGAAATTCACATTTTTGGTTAAATTTTATTTCTCATGACCTTTGAAAACTAGGGGAAAAAAGCATCAAACAAAAGGAAATGTTATTAGTCAATAATGCAATCTCTTTTTCTCCCATAATTTGTACTGTCTTCCCCCATTTCTGTGCTTTAGACATTGTTGTCAAGATACATTTATATTTTCAATTCCATAGTCTCTTTTAGATTTATACTTAAACCACTTTTAAAAAAAAATTCTGGTCATTCTTCAGTCATATATATTTATAGTACTCTAGAGAATAACTCCTACTCAAGGCATTAAACTTACAGACTTGGGTCATACTTTATCCCATGATTTGTGAGGCCTGGAAAGTACAAACATATTTGGTCACTTTGGTTTGTTTTTGAACATCTATTCTCTAGTCAAAAGAAGAAAAATTGGATGGATTATCTATGCAGGTGAACATTTGTAAAAGGAATTCCTGCAAAATTTTTATGAAACTCAATGCAGAGGGCTTGGACAAAATACAATGCTATTTAATTTTTTAAAAATAAAGTCTATATTGGTATTCTGGCTTGTATCTACATGTCCCCCCAAAGCCTCGTGTAGTCAGTCATAGGTAGGGCTTTTTCACAGGTGTCTGGATCTAGTGTGTGTGATGCTGGAATTGACTCATGGTGCAACTCTAGGAACAAGGACAGTAGGGTTAAGGATGTGATGTGAGTGCTACTTGCCCTAAGTAGTCTAGATAGAAAGAGCTGTGGTCATTCCTTGCTTGCTTGGCGACCTTCTGCCCACCATGAACTGTTTTTTTCTCTGCAATGCCTGTCTGCTCTCCCACACTGCCTTGGAGCAAGCAAACTATAAACTGAAACCTCTAAAAACTGTGAGCTAAATAAACCTTTCCTCCTTTAACTTTGGGTGTTGGGTATTTTGTCTCAACAAGGACAAAAGTAGCTAAGACAACTGGTCAAGTGTTCCCATCCTTGAGACACAATACCCAACATTTACAGCTTCAAGGATGAGTGGTTTAATTTGGCTCATAGTTTCAGAGGATCCAGTCAAAGGTCTGCTGGCTCCAAGCCACAGATATCGTGGTGGAAAGGAGTGGAAGAGCAAAGCTGCTTAGTTCATGGTGACAGGGAAGCAGAGCAGGGGAACAGAGCTAGCGAGGAACGACTAGGAAGCGGATATATAGAGCACACAGCCATGTCTCCATGACTCTGATGCACTCGGAATTGTGCTTTACTAATCCACTGGTTGGCTGACAGTTCACGTTAAACATCACAAAGATTTTCTGATTTTTCAATAAATGTCTAACTTTGAAATAGATTTGGAGTTACAGAAAATTTGCAAATACGGTACAGAAAATGTCCATATAACTTATACCAGTGGCTCCTAATTAACACATTGCATTAATATGGTACATTTGCCACAATTAAGGAATCGATCTTTACCTATTATTACTAACAAAAATTCATACTTTATTTAGACTACCTCAGATTTCCTAATGTCATCTCTCCAACTGGATACCACACTACATTTAGTAAACCCAGCTATTTAGGCAACACTTGGCAGTGACAATTCCTCCGACGTGGCTTATATTCGATGACCTTAACAGTTCTGAGGAGTGCTTGTCAGATGTCTTATAGATTCTCCTTCTTTTGGGCCTGTCTGATGTTTTTCTCATGATTAGGCTGTGATTATGGGTTTTGCAGAAGAAAACTGCAGAGTTAAAGGGCCATTCCCATCACATCCTATCAAAGGAACAGACTACCAATAGGAGTTATCACTGTTGATGCCTAACTTTACCACCTCACTGAGGGAATATTTGTCAGGTGTCTTCACTTTAAAGTGACTTTTTCCTGCACCTTTTCCACTCTGTAGTCTTTAGAGGTCGATACTTAAGGAGAAGGGTGTTATTTTCTACCTTCTTAAAGGCAGAGTGTCTACATATAGAGTTTAAAAAATGTTCTGCCTTTTCCTTCCTCCATGTGTTTATTCAGTCACTTATTTCTATTAGTATGGACTCATGAATATTTACTTATACTTGGGTTATAATTCAATACTACTTTATTTTCTTGGTTAATTTTTACCAGCTATGGCCATCCAAAGCTCTTTCAGGGGACTCCTCTGTACCCTAGATATATCTGCATTGTTGTGTTTTTTTGGATTCTTTTTTCATATTTTTGTTGAATTTTAATAAATACAAGAAATGTCAAGACAAAAAGTCTAGTGTATAAGTGTGTTGAAAACATACATATTTGGGCAAAAGTTTCCTTTTAGAGAAGGAATTTTTCTTTTGGAACCAGAATTAGATTGTCACTGTGATGATTCCACATTACCAAATTTGTGGGTAAAATTTCCAGAAAATAAAGATTTCTAAAAATATCCATTTTGATATTAATTTCTGTGTAAAATGCTAAAAATCAATATAATATAGAAAGCTTATTGCCTAATTAAGAGAAAAAATCTAAAATACACCTTCTTTAATTCTTTTATTTTATTTTTGATTTTTGGGGGTACCGGGGATTGAAATCAGGATCTCGTGCTTGCAAGGCAGGCAGTGGAACCACTGAGCTAAATTCCTGGCCCATACACCTTCTTTTAAACTTGATTTTTTAAAATTTTCTTTTAAATGTAATGCTACCAATACCAGTATCGGAGACTTTTTAAAAATATATGGATATTTTAGTTTATTGCTACAATTTAGGTATACATTACAGTTATATTAAACATTGGGATCTTGTACCTTTACATAACATATCTTGGTTCTTATTTTTCCCCATTCCCCTGCCCTCTCTTCACCCCACCACCCTACCTATTTACAAAGACTTTGTTTCCATGTTTTTCCTTTTCTCATATATTTTCTTTTCCCATTTTACCTTTCCTCTATTCTTCCCACTTCCCCTACTTCTTTATACCTTTTATTCCTATTACACAATATCAATTATATATTTTGATCCTTGTTTACACTTTTTGATTCTCACACCAGAGAAACTATTCAGTATTTACATGTGTGTCCTATTAATTTCAATTAAGAGAATGGCCACAATGTGCACCCACTTAGCTATAAATGTCTCAAATTTCTCATTCTTTATGGCTGAGTAGTACTTCATTTTATTAAACACACACACACACACACGCACACACACACGCACACACACACACACGCACACACACATCTTCTTTATCCAGTCTCCAGTTGATGGGCAACTGGGCTGTTTCCAAGTTTTAGCTGTTAAGTATCTGAGACTTTGAATTGCTTTTATTCCTTTCCTTGATTTGCATCTTTCTTTGTGATTCTTTCCAATTTTGGTTTGTTTTTCCCTAATCTTTTTCAACCACCACCTTCTCCTTGCTAGGCATGGTCTTCTGTCCTTCCAGGCTATTTGTTCATCCTCAGACAGCAATTTTTGGATACCAAGTGACCTTGGATAAGCCACCCTTCTATCTGAACTCAAACTGCTTGATTTGTAGATATGATGTATTTGAACTAGAAGATGTTTAAAGTTTCACTAAGTTCTAAGATATCACAATTCTAGTAATCTTTATTGCTGATAAATATGTAGAAAGGATGACAGAACTGCCTCTGGCTACAAATTCAGAAAAAATGTTGCAGACTGACTGGCAGAGTCCAGAAGAGTTCTGGTCTCTGACATCTAGCACCTCTCCACCTCTGCACTTTACCTTCTTGTGAATGTTGTGTATTGATATGATATTCAGCAAGTTGATTTCTATGGGAACGAAATCTATGGGAAGACTCACGTGCAACCTGGGGAGCTTTAAAAGGATGTGATTTTGAATTGCATCTCAAAGATAGACTAGACTCTCCACTGTATATGAACAGCTCATGGTATGTTTGAGCAACAGGAGGTGTTTACAGAAAGAGCAACTGCTCTTTTAAGTCAAGAACAGGAAAAAAATATGAGAAAAGAAAAAAGAATAGAAACAAAGTCTTTATAAACAGGGAAGGGTAGAGGGGGTGAAGGGAGGGTAAGGGTATGGGGAAAATATAAGAACCGAGATATATCATGTAAAGATACAAGATCACAATGATGAACTGTACTGTAAACCTAAAATGTACCAATAAACTTAATGAGAGAGGAAAAACAAAACAGTTTATTTCCCTTCCTGGATCCCACCCTTTCTCTCTGTCCTCCCCTCTCTTCTTTCTATTCTCTTCTCTTTTCTGTCTTTTCCTCTTTGATGCCAGCTCTGACATTCATTTTTTTCACATTTCCTTGGGGCTCTTACCCCATTCTATTAAATCAACACCAAGAACTTAAAAGGGAAACTCCTTAGAAGGAAACACCAAGTAGCTTACCCTGTGAAAAGTGCCTCTACTTTTCTTTAGGAAGATTGAAATGCACAATTTTTTCACCTGAATAGAAAAGAGGAGCAACAGGATTATTTAAAAGAGTAACTAATTCTATTTCCCTCTCCAATTAGCCTGAGTTTAAGGGCATGGCTAGAAATGCAATGATTCCCAAAGAATTAGCTCTGTTTCAAGTACTTTGAGTGATCGAAAAGGAACGTGAAATGTATTGTAGATGTGAAATTTACAGTCTGACATTGGAAAGGCAATATTAGTACACTTCAAATAATCACTTTATAACATTATAAAATTAATAGCTACACTGTGTGGCACTGCCTTTCTGCCCGACATGATACCTAATTAATCCTGGGTATCTTTTGCACATGTTTTGACCCAGAATAACAAAGTTATAATGAGTTAAATAGGATGTAAATTACTTTCTTTCCTGAAAAACCACCGGCTGGCTTCTGAATTGTCATTTGTATTTTTCCTGTTAGTATGGCCACTGCAGATATAAACGATATGCACTGTGAGATGCTTCTAGACATGTTTTCTAAACAGAATCCTTAAAAAAGAATATTTGTAACAAAAATAACAACTAACAAGAAGGAAGTGGTAGGTGATGCAATGTCTGCATTTGGTAGCAGTTCAATAATAGCTGTTGGTCACATGTCTTTTGGATGTGATGAAAGACCATGGTGTTCTCTTAGAATCACAGAAGTAGGTAGTGGGGATCAATTCACCCAGTTCACTTGTTAAATACTGAGGGCTGCTCCATACCCCTTTGCCTTGTTCCACGTTGGGCCCTTTTCCCTTGAATAAGAATGAGCAATCCACCTCTTACCACTTTTGTTACCATCTTTCCATTTTTTCTTAATAGTTCCCCTCTGTCTCACTCACCAGCTGACTGTCCATAGAAGACAGAAACTAGAGCTGCCTATAACGTGTCCCTCTTTCCATTGCTCCCCAGCAAGATTTCTGCAGTCCTACTCACCATGTTTTCCTGTGAACATTTTTTCTTGTGGAAACAGGTATTGGCCCTTGATACAAAATGAATTTCTTGCCCATGTCTCTGCGCCCTTGTGGTGGGTGCTTCTTGTTTCTCATTGTCCTTGTAACAAAGGTCAGCAGGAGTCTCTTCCCTCCTCTTGGTACGGTCAACCTGAAAGGAGTAACAGAGATCAGAAGGAGTCTCTTTCCTCTTCTTGGCACGGTCAACCTGAGAGGATTTTGGACTTGGAATTCTGCATCATCCCAGTGTGTGAGATCAGTTCCTCCACTAGACTGTCGGACCCTCTCAGGAGGGAGCATGGCTTGTTTAGTGGATGAATATTTCTCATAAAATTTTCATATTTATAGCAACACTTTTGATTAAAATAGAATAAGACTTATGTACAGTTTAGAAAACAGAAACACATAAAAAAAACATACGAATGGCTACCTTTTCCCCACTTCAGAGAAATGATTGCTCTAAAGTTGCATACATTTCCTTCTAATCATTTTTATCGAGTGTATAGAAATCATGTTGCCTTTCACATTAGCAAAATACACTTATGATATATATAACTTTATATAGTAAACCTTATATGATAGCAGTTCTTTGTAGCCTTGAAAATGCTTTGAATATATCATATTATGTCTATAACTTATTCTTAGATACAGAAGTTTTCAGAGTCTTGATCTTGGATTTCCCCTCCTACAGGACTACAAGCAATATATTTCAGTCCTTTATAACCTTAACTACACCCAGTTTGTGATACTTTGTAGACTAAAACACATAACTTCTATCATGTTTTCTCCTTCCTTCCTATTAACCATCAAAATCCTTTGCTTTCATTTAAAATTTCACCGTAGGTATATCACATACACACACACACACACACACACACACACACACACATATTTTGGAAATATGACCTGTATCTTCAATCCTTTCTGTTATTTTTAATGTCTTTGTTTGTTTTATAGTTTTACTCCTATTGTTTTAGTTTAGTTGAGGCTGTTAATTGATTTCCCCATTTTATTTTCTATTCATTATTTATGAGATAAAAAACTACGTATTTACATTGTAGATAATCTGATTTCTGTAATTTTATTAACTTGTATTTTGTGGGTAATTTTTATTATGAAAAGTTATAAACGTATATGAAATTTATGCAATATTATAGTAAATATCCTCTATTAAGAGTCTATATATATATGAATTTCCATTACATTAATCTAATAATTATTACATTTATTTTAAAAATAATATCACATTTAAATATGGCATTCACATATTATTTATGAGTTATTCCAGTAGTCTTTCTTTTTTTTTGGTACTGGGGATCACACTCTGGTCCTTGTGCTTGCAAGGCAGGTGACAGAAGCACTGAGCTAAATCCCTGGCCCATGCAGTATTCTTAATATGTTATTAAGTCTCTAGAGGTAGCAATCATGAATTTAAAAGAGCTAAACATCTTTGGTTTGTATTATGTAAAATTCTCCTAGTTTGGAAAAGTCAAGTTGTTTACTATGGTAAAATGGTCAAATATTTAGATAAAATCATGTATTTTACTCTCATGTCTTGATTATATCTTGTATATCTAACTTAAAATATATTATAATGATATATATTTTTATATATTTAAGATTTTAATATTAAAAACTGAGAGTGCTCTTTATTTATTTATTTATTTTTTGGTACTGGGGATTGAACTTGGGTCCTTGTGCTTGCAAGGCCGGCCACCGAACCACTGAGCTAAATCCCCAGCCCGAGAGTGCTCTTTTTAAAGAAAATCCTATTTTCCAACACTCCAAATTTTATTTTAGCCCTTATATAAACTGCAGGTTCTTCTGTTTTTTTAAGTTGGCTCAACTCCACCTGTTCCATTGGCCTTTATAACTGTAAGAGGGGTGTATTTCATAAGCACTTTTAATTGCCAGTACTGTAAGAAATGCAAATGTCTCACATGGCATCTATTTTGCAATTAATTGGTGATGAAAAGAGACAACAGATTTCTTATTACTTTTCCAATAGTTACTTTCTAAGACATGACATGCTTCTTTACTTATTATTGTGAGAATAATTTTCTCTGTCCCTAGAAAAACTTTAAAAAAATCAACAACTGAATCTGTTTTTCCCCTTCATTGAAAGAAAATTGAAACCACCCTTCACTCATGTTCCATCACTACTACAATGATTGGAGGGCAAAGTACAATATTACAGAAAAGCATCGAAATAATTGTTACACAAAAGGATATTTAATTCTGTAACCCTTTTTTGTTATAAAAGGGTTTAAATACAACATAGTATGCTAGCTTCCTTAATGGGTTGGCTTGTTTTAATACACATTAAAAATGATTCAAATATGACTTTGATATCACGTTAGTACTTAAAACTGGTGAAAACTGAGAAATGCCAAATCAAAAGACATACTTTATGGGTTGTTCCACCCAGCTAATCTTTATTACATGATTGCACTACATAGTGAAGAAACAAAAACAACACTGAAAGTACAAGTGGAAATTAAAATACATTACAGGATGAATTAAGCAAGGACAAGGCGAAGACCCGTTTCCTTGGAACTTGGGAAATACCAAAGTGTTTGTGTTTACATAAACATGCTTGATATTGACTCAGCAAAGATTATCTCTGTGGCAATAAACCAACTTTATTTCCTCTTGCTTTAGATTAGTCAAGAGTTTATTTAAAGTACATGCTTTTTACCTAAATACTATATTTATTACTACTTTTTTGTTATCTCTCATGTTTTCTCTTATTTTGGTTGGTGAACTGACCAGTCTTTCCCATAACATGGTGTTTTTGATCTTTCCGTCATAGTCTACACTTAACATCGGCTCAACAGGAGAACCTTAAGGAGCTTGCTACATG
Source organism: Fukomys damarensis (assembly GCF_012274545.1). Lineage (NCBI taxonomy): Eukaryota > Metazoa > Chordata > Mammalia > Rodentia > Bathyergidae > Fukomys > Fukomys damarensis. The sequence goes on from NW_022900928.1 coordinate 120,547,973, forward strand.
TAATGAATGGGAAGAGAATGTCAAAACCATTAAGAGTGAAACATATTTTAAATTTTGTATTCCAGTCTGTCACACCTCAACATTTCACAGGTTTCTATTTTTGTTTAAAAAAAAAAAAGTGATACTATGTTCTGCAACTTGACATTCAGGTTACCAGGCTGTGAGAATTTTTGAGACAACAGTTTAAGTAGTGTGCTAGGCAACCTGAGTTTTATTCTTTTTTCAAATGCCATTGGTAATTTTAGAATGATTTATTTCCCTTCATCACTATCAGAGCTGAAGATTATATGCTCTGGCAGCCACATTCTGGGATGAATCTGAGTAACTTTGCATAACATTTCATAACTTCCTAAAGGAGTAGGGGAAGTGGGAAGGGTAGGGGAAAGGAAAGAAAAGAAAAGAAAAAAAAATGAGAAAAGGAAAAAAATGGAAACAAAGTCTTTGTAAATATGGAAAGGTGGAGGGCGTGAAGGGAGGGCAGGGGATAGGGAAAAAATAAGAAACAAGATAAGCCATGTGAAGGTACAAGATCCCAATGATGAATGTAACTGTACCATATACCTAAAAAGTAACAATAAAGTTAATGGGGAAACAAATTCCATAACTCTCTAATGGGGAAAAGGAGTTTACGAAGGTATTTAAGGTCCTCAGAAAGATGGTGTTACATAGTGCAAATGATAGCATAAATTAGATTTTTGTAATAATCATATATGAGGATGCTGTAACTTAGCTTTGGGGAGGAGTCAGTTCAGCAGAGCTCAGAGAGTGTGGGACAAGTGGGGGACATGCTGAACTCAGAAGCAAACTCAGAAACTGCAAAAATAACTGAGACATCGCTTTTACTTTTATACTCCTTGTCCTTAATGAGATTTCTGAGAGTTGGCAGACATGTATAATTTACTGCAAAGGGAGTGTACATTTCTGTAGAACTTAGAGGAGAGGAATGATACCAGCCACTCTATCAAAAATTCAGTCACAAAAGTCACAGTGACTCACAGTAGCAGGATGCTGTGACACGGTTCATCTGCCATGAGAGGTATTCCAAGATCCTTCCTTCCAAATCCACACCCGAACCCTGACCCCAACCACATCCCTGAGCTTGCTCCCTTCCTTCACACTGCTCCCTTCCTCCTCACACTGGCTCCTACCTTTTCTCCTTTCTCTTTTGTCTGCGCCTTCTTTATCCTTAATCTTCCTGAAATGGACTCCTTTTCTGAGATTCATCCTAGAGTTGGGAAAAAGAGCATAAAGGGCAGAGTCAGGCTAGAAACAGGGTATCTGGCGCATGCTACTTAATTAGAAAAGGGAAATGATTGTTGTTATGCACTAATTGTGAGTCTCAAAATGTTCTTCCTATTAAAAGACCTGGTTTCAAAATGCCAAACTCCCTCTGTAGACTACTGTAGACACTTGCTTAGGAGTTAAGTAATAAATAAGCCGTGAGTTCTGATAGGCGGCAGCCTAACTGACCCTACCTGATATCCAGAGAATCTTGTGGGGATTTATGTCACTGTCACTGGTAGTTTGATGCTAAAGAACCTTGATTCAAATTGATCAGTGATTCCTCTGCTCAAAGGTGATATGTTTTGGATTTATCCATATGACAAATGGGAACGCAGCATTGTCATAACATTCAGTAGATAATTATTTCATAAATGTACTGTAGTTTTCCTTTAACATTTTAATATTGGTGGTATAGAATCATAGATTTCATAAGCTGAAAGAAACTCAAGTGATAATTTCTTTTCTTTTCTTTTTTTTTTTTAGATAAATGTGCCTGAGTTTGAATTTCATACAGAGGACACAGGCTTCTGATGGGATTTAGGTTTCTTGTCAAAAATTTTCCTTGTAATATTAGACAAATGCTTATGGATTTTTCAGTCAAGAATGTTGAGAAGTTGGTTATAGGTGGCCTAAAAATTAGGATAAAATGAGACCTGCTCTCTGTTGGATCTATTTTCACCTCTTAATCTCATGCAAATTTGGTCATTTCATTAATTTCTTACTGCAACAACTGCATTCTGAAGCAATTGATTGCTTAATAATGTCTCACCTACCTTACATCATGAATTGGGGAAAAATTCATGTGAAACAAAATAGTGTCTGGATTGGATGTTAAAGAGAAGAGTGGAGAATAGAAAGGCAAGAAGAAGCATAGCAGCCAGGGAGAGAGGAGTCAGGGGGTCAAGAGAACATCCACAGAGCTGCAAGACAGAGCAACATATCGGTCCTCATGATGGCCCTTTTCTTATGTGCAGCTGAGCTCTCCATTGTTCTCCTTTCACTACTCTTTACCCTGGAAATTTTTAGCATTATCCATTTCCAAATGACCCTGAGATCCTTAACTGCATTATCTACTCTCCAGCCCATCCATGAGACACTGGAATTCTTCCCTATGGCTAAGGCACCACACGCACAGTATCCAGTGGTAAGTAACTAATGTTTAGGGTAGCTCAAGAGTGATAGTGTGTGGTTTACAGAACAGCATTCCAGCACACTCCTTAAACCTTTCTGCCTTAAGGAGCCAGAAATCCTGTCTCCAAAATATTCTGCTCAGGTGGTGCAACAAGTTATACTCATATTTAAGTAAATGAATGAGTGAATTTCTTCCTATGCCAGCTGTTGTCTTTGAGTATCTTAGTCCACTTTCTATTGCTTTAATAGACTATCTGAGATCAAGTAATTTATAGAGAATAGAAATGTATTTGGATCACAGTTTCAGAAGCTAGAAAGTCTAAGAGCATAGCGCTGTCTTTTCTAAGGGTCTTCCTGCTTCTTCATGATGGAAGTGGGGATCAAATGGAGAAACAGATTGATAGCATTAATCTATTTTCCTAATCCTATGAAGCTATGAATGCCATCATTAACCCTCATAACCTCATCTAATTTTAATTAACTTTCACAGGCCCCATGTGTCTCTCTTTAACTTACACATTTGGGGATTGAGTTTCCAATACATGAACTTCTGGAGGGACATGTAGAAATCATAGCTGTATGCAGTACGATCATTTTCTTACTCTATTTACACAAGAATTATTATTAGTTAACTAAAATGAAGACATAATGCATTGGCTTCTTGAGAAATGAAACACTAATATTTTTGACAATAATTTCTCATCCATTTCTCTGTCTTCCTTCCTATGTATATTATACCTATTTCAAATATGATGAGCAGTAGATTCTAAAAAATCCATCCTGGAAGTCTTATGAAACATTAAGGACAGAAAGCTTAAAAGAAAATATTGATTTGTTCAATAATAGAGTCATAAAATGTTTTTCAGAGTTAGATCATGAATAAAATTGAAAAATATGTATAACATAAAACCTGAGAAGATATTTGCAATATTCATCATCAGAAAAGGTGAATAGTCTTACTATATAAAAAGTTCTTATGTATCACAAAAATTGATATACTTAAAATAAATACAAATGGCAAAGATGTGAATGACCAATTTCACTAGAAACCAAATGACTATAAATGGAAATAAGTATAGAATTTTTCAAATCACACGAGAATAGATTGTATTTTTAAGATATGGTTTTAAAAGCCAGCATATACTCTTTCCATATAGGTAATGTTTTTTCTTTGCTTCCATTATTTTCATTTTCTTGGTGTATAACCAAATTCCTGGGCTCTGCCCTCTAAAGTCAAACTCTAGAGAAGACTTACAAAAATGGAAAAATAGAGGTTCATGCAGGAAAGAAGAAGAAAAACCCAGTTCAAAAGTTTGGACACATAGCTTTCCACTGCCTGAAGAAAGCTTCAGCAACAAAGGAGAAGAGGAAGAAGGAATCTTTCTTATCATTGTTGCTATTAATTTTTATCATTGGTGAATATGTCTACCAGAAGTCTTCAATTATAATAGAAGCATTTTTTCTGGAAAATTTATGATAAATGCATGGCCTGTTCTTTGACTGCAAAAGTAAAAGGAAAGAAAGGATTAAAAAAACTGAAATGTGAGAAGTAAATTATTTTACAAACTTTTAAAGTAAGGTAATTTACTAATTAAAAAGCTCATTTAATGATTCTACTTCTGGAAAGTTATCTCATAAAATTTTGGTTCAATTCATAACATTAGTGTAAAATAACTATTTGGTGCAGATTTTGTATATTGTCAAAAAATTAGACAATAGGGTCTTCATAAAATGGAATATTTTAGGAATCATTTTGAAAAATGAAGTTAAAGGACTTCATAATTTAGATAGTTTTATTAAAAATGAAAAGACATTTTAAATTGTTTTAAAACTCATGTAATATATATCACACTTGTGCATATATATGTGTGTATGGTTATATATGTATTTTACATCACATCCATCTATATTGATACACTTTTGCTCTTAATCTTAGTTAATTAATTAATTCTGGGCATCAGAAATGTGTACATATAATGATTTATTTTCATGGTTAAATGACAAAGTTCTTCAGTGAAAGTTCTCTGCCCTTCCTCCATGTTTCTCTTACTCACACTGAATTCCCTGACCCTGTTCAGAGCCCCAGATGCCGAATGGAAGCTGTGCTAGTGTGGAGAAAAAGAAAAAGAATAAAGTTGATATTTAGCATAGCTTGTTTTGGAGATATGTAGCATAGGTTCAGCCACTGCTATTTTGCTGGCCCATTCTCTATGATGACATGTTGCACACGCTCCAGATAGTCATGATCAAGAAAAAAGCCAAGAGAAGCAAACAAACAAAACAATGTTTTCACAATTCTCAAATTTTATCTGAAACGATCGTCACCCTTTTGATCTACATACAATATAATCTTACATCAAGAAATATTTTAGGGACTATTTTAATCCAGGGAAAACTCCAGATCACCCTGCAAGAAAAGGTGCTTCTTGGCCTATACTCCTTCCATGAAATTAAATATCACTTCAGGGGATGGAGGAGAAAAGAGAGGAATAAGAGGATAAAGAGCAAGATGGATATAGTTATCTTTCACTCTAAATTAATTAGGCTTTAGAAGTTGCAAAGTATGGATGTGGTAGAGGCAAACAAACTTATCCCAAATAATTTAGAATCTTAAATGAATATTTTCGAAATGGATCAGTTAGGTGAGTGTTCTAGTGATCACAGGGTAGCTAAACTCTGTTAGACCTTGCAGTAACGAGTGCCTTCTGGAAAAGGAGAAGGTAAGAGAGCAGAATGTTCCTTACTCCTCGTGAAACAGTCACAGAAGACATTTTTACAGCAGTGAGCTTGCCCATATCAGTAGAGAGAAAGACTAGAGAGACACAGTACAGCAAAGCACAAATGATGTGCAATTTGCTGTACACATCTGAAAATGTAACCCAGAACACCACTACTAGTACTAAAATAGCATTCCCACAAACTGAACAAATTTCCACTGCACCTATGTTTTTAATTTAGTCTACTATTTATTTCTTTTCTCAGTAGACCAAGTAAAAAATATATCTCTTCTTACAATGAGAATCAGTGGAAAATACATTTCATTCTATAATGGGTTTTTTCTTGAATGTACCTATCTTACAATATAGGAGAAAGAGCTGAAAAATAAGTATTATTAATAGGGTAGATTTTTAAAAATAGAATAATTATAGTAGTGAAAATGCATTTGAGCATGAAAGCCACAGTTTGAACATAAGTTGAACTTTAACAGTGAGTTAAAACAGTATAAAATTATCAAGAAAGCATTTGTTTGAGTTTATGGTTAAACTTCCAGAAGAAAAATAATCTTAAAATAGTCCCAAACATTTGGAGCACTTTTCAATTAGAATTCTTTGAAGAATGAAGATAAATTGATTCCAGGGTGATTCCGCAAAGACTCCCCAAAAGTCATAAAGCTGCTGAGTGCATACAACTGTTGAATGTTTAGTCTATGAGTTCAACACATTCGCTAGGCCTGGAAAGATGGAGACTTTTATTGCAGATGGGCAAGATGGTTTCTGTTGGACTAAGGCTGTCATTTTGATATGCTTGTGAGGCTTAAAGCCTCTGACCTTTGCAAAATCCTTAAAATGTAAATGTCAAGCACACCCAATTGTTTCTAAAGGCTGAGGTCATTGTAAAGAATTCAGAGAGTAAATGTTCCCCCACCAGCATCTTATATTAAGTGTGTTAGTTGTGTTTGGGTGTATGTTAAACTTCTTAGTAAATATAATTTTATTACACAACTTGAAAACTTTACAGACATAAGGCATTATGGAATATAGCAATAATTGACATAAATTCTCGTACTTATTATTTGTATTTTAAGAATTTGGGTTGGCTGAAGGAACAGAAGAGTACAAGAAAGTATAAATGGTTATCCAGCAACTAGCACATTGAATGGTTGAATAGAATGTTGGGTTGGAGTCATTGGATGCTGCCATCTGTGTCCAAAAAAAATATGAACCTGGCACTGCACTGTGTAGGAACTTAGTCCATGTGTCAGGGCCAAGGGAGCTGTTTATGTTTAATTGCATTCTGGGACTACATGTGTGTTTCTGCTTATTTACAAGTCTTTTCTCCCCACATCCCCCGGTTCTTTTATGAACCTTCCTTTTATCCTTTCAATCTTCACAGAGGTTAGTGTGTTTCTTTCTACAGAGAAAGCAGAGCAGCTTCTGTACCTCTCATCGTTTTTTACATGATCTCATTTCCTGTTGGTTGCATAGTAGCCCCTCAGCTACTCTGCTAACGGCTAAGAGACGTTAGAGGGGCGATACTAAAACGCAAATCAAATGGACAGTTGTCCCATGGGCGTGTGAACCCTCCTGGCTTCTGCTATGCATGTTAGAGACAAGGGGGAGGAAACTATTTGCCTGCGTGGACTCCATTCTCTTTTTTGGTGGAGTATAAGCTTTATAGGTCTGCTTTGATGGTACAGTACAAAAGAACAGTACAGTCCTAACCAGAAAGGTCTGAACTGTGATTTGAATCTTAGTTTTGCTGCACCTAGTCTCTATGTATTTGAGTGAGTTGAATTCCCTAACATACACCTTCCTTAGCTATAAAATATGGATAAAATATCCTAATATATAATGTAAACCTAACTATGAAACAAGACAGATCATTTTTATTGCATGACTCATAGTTACATAATTCAATAAATGTCAGGAATGGTTATTGTTCTTATTGTCCTGTTCAAAAGTTCAAAAAAATGTTCAGGGACTTGTTGGCACACACATGGACTTCTTATATAACACTGAGGCAAAGAATAGCCTCAGCCACTTTTCAAGGCAACCTAATTTCATTGGTTCCATTCCAGTACCTGAGTGGATACCTGGATCTGTATAATTTGATCCCTTCTTGTGCAAAAATGTAGGCCATCAAGTGTCAAAATCTGTTCAATAGAGCCGGAAAAAAAAATCAACCACAGTCAAAAATAAAAGGCACAGAACTTCAACTCTCTCAGATATTTTCAGTTTTCTATTTTAGGTTTCAAAATATCCATATGTGCTCTGAGAGCCCCACATGCCCAAGGCTCGCTGGTGCCTCGTTGGCCTTATGCTTCCTATTTGTGCATGGTTCTTTCTGTTGCTGCCTTGGAAATGGACAACATGCTTTCTCTGAAAAGGAAAATAAAGTTTTCCTTGTGTCTTCTAAGATATTGATTCAAATTAAATGTTTAAATGGGCTTTCTGTATATATATATTCTAAAAAAAGTGCCCAGAAACAAAAAGAAAAAAATAAAGAGACTGAACATCACACTCAAGCACTTGGTGTCCATAACAAATATTGGAGAATTTTTCCATATTGAGTAGTCATTGAAACCACTCTTTTTAGATTACCAATATCCACTATCCAACCATAAGTGGTGGTCTCAGTACATACATTGACCAGGATAACTTAAAATTTCTGAATAAAGTTTCTTGGCCTGTGAATCCCTCTGGACTGATGGCTGTTGTCACCTAGAAGGTTCAAACATATCTGCAGAGGAAGTCACAAATTAAAGTCCAAAAATAAATCACATACTTGGAAATTTCTTAGATTTTTGGATTCTGTAGTTATTTTTTCAGAGATTCCAATAGCCTTGTGTATTTCAGAAAAAGATATCTTGGTCCTTTCCTCTTACTTCAAATACTTTTATTTCTGAATTAAATAAAAGTGTAGGTTGCAGAGGATGAGAAAGGTCTTTCGTTGTTAACATTTTTTTTTTGAGACAGCATCTCACTATGTAGCCCAGGCTGGCCCCAAACTCTCAATGATCCTCCTTCCTCAGCCTCCCCAGTGCTAGGATTACAGGTGTGAGCCACTACACAGGCAAAATGGTTCTTAATTGTACCAGCTTAGAGGAAGTCAAACTCTTCCTCAGTCGAACTTGTTATATAACCCTGATCTAACTACAAGGAAAGGAAAGATATAAGACAGTTGGGAATGTTTGGTGGTTATTAACTCTGCCAGAATATGTATGCATACACTAATATATATGATATATATATT
>NW_022900928.1:120556606-120595868 GCF_012274545.1 Fukomys damarensis
ATATGATATATATATTATATATAATAGTAATATAATATATTATATATTAATATAATATATAATAAATTATATCTATATATATATATATATGAGGACTTAAATTTAGGCCATAAAATGAATTAAAATATTCAGAGTTTCACAATCTATCATTAACAAGCAGCCAAGAAGAGTGAAATGGAATGGGTTGTAAAGGGAAGTTTTAAGATATTGTATATACACCTATAATATAACCTTTACAAGGGTCATATTTTGTGTATTATTTTTAATTTCAACTTTTTCATAGTCTCTGTGTACCTTTACTCTTCCCCATTTCATTCACAAATTTCATCAAAGACCAACCCATTGTTAAATTCAGCATTTCCCTTAGGTTGGGTTGTGCTTGACCTCCTTTTGCATTTAACACTGTTAGGCATAAGGCTCCTGTTAAAAACACATGCCTACAGTTTGTAGTAGCTAAAGCTTGGAAATAGTTCAATTGCCCATCAACTGGGGACTAGATAAGGAATTTTTTAATAAAATGGAGCACTACTCAGCTATAAAGAAAAACTAGAGATATTTATAGCCTAATGGATGCACACTGAGGCCACACTCTTAAGTGAAATAAATAGGACACAGATGTGTACATACCAAATAGTTTCTCTGGTGTGAGAAACTGAAAGTGTAAATCAGGACCAAAATGTATAATTGATAATGTGAAATAGGAGGGCAAGGTCTAAAAGTGAAGGGGAACTGGCAGGGGGAGGGGAAAGGAAAGAAGGGAAAAGAAAAAATATGAGAAAAGGAAAAATGGAAACAAAGTCTTTGCAAATATGGCAGGGTGGAGGGTCTGAAGGTATAGTCAGAAGAATGGGGAAAAACAACCAAGATCTGTCATGTAAAGGTACAAATTCCCAATGGTGTATGTCTTTGTATTGTATATCTAAAACGTACCAAAAACTTAATGAAAAAAATAAAAAATTATAAAATAAAATATGTGCCTATGTGACATTACCTCTTAATTCTCTGATTACTCTTCACTTTCCTTCAGTTTACTGTTTCTTGTTGGTTCCTTAATTGAAGGCAGGCACATAAATTGTCTATGAAGTTGTCCTCACAAGTCATAACCTTCTCTAAGCAATTGTAACAGTTCTCAGAGGTTCCATTTTCATACTTCTCAGCAGAAGATGCAGAAATGTGTATCTTGAGACATCTCATGATATTTGACCCTCAGTTTCTGATTATTTGCCTGGAAGCCTCCTATCAGTGCCCAGTGGCTATTTAAACTCCTTAGGAATGTTGTTAAAACTCCTGGAATATTTGATTCACCACCTAACAGGGAAATATTAGTAGTAATAATTTCCCCAATGGCTGTGTTTCGTATATATAAAGAACTCAGTGAAGTGTGAAAAGATTTTTATTATAATCTTATTGGACACCAAGACTGAAAACTTTGATTAAGGATTTTTTTCTTTCTCTTTTCATGGTCATTCTACCTATAACATGTATTCCAAAAATGTACTGCTAGCACTCAGAAAAGCTGAGGCAAGAGGATTCCAAGTTTCAGCCACAGCTTAGCCATTTACGAAGACTGTCTACATCCCCTGGCTTGTTGTGTAGTTCAGGACAAAGGCCTTGGGTTCAAGCCCCTAGATAAATAACTAAAGAAATATAAATAAATAAATAAAAACCTTGGTTCACAAGAACTGGTTCAGCTCATAATCCAAAGCAGTAAAAGTGTGTGTGTGTGTGTGTGTGTGTGTGTGTGTGTGACAGAGAGAGAGAGAGAGAGAGAGAGAGAGAGAGGAGCCAGTTGTGATCATGTGACATTCGATGTGATGTACTATTTTTATTGCGAGACATTGCTTATCAAGTTAAATTTTCTTAGAAATGTTTGTTCATCTTGTGGACACACCAAGTTATTGACAATTCATAATAAATAAATACATGCATCAGATTTGATCAATTCTTCTACTAAATTATCTCCTGGTTTCATTCTGTACTTTCAAGAACTTTATCTATTCTAAGTCAGATTATATAATATCTTTCCCTTGTTTCCTTGTTTGCTATCTTAACTAGCTCCTATATCCTTTAGAACATTTACCAAATATATGAAATCCAAATAAAAATTTAGTGAAGATTTCTGTTATCAGGATCCTATCTCTTACCAGCCTGATTCCTCACTACTCGTGCCTTATTCTAATCATTTTAAATAATACACCTCCTATCTTAAATCTCCTGTGTCTTTACTCATTATCTGCTCATTTTCTCCATATTTCATCCTTCTTTATCTGCTGAAACTCTTCTTCAAAGTTCATCTCAAAAGCTACCCCAATATGATCTGTTCTCTGACTCCTATCCAGAGAAAATTGGTGAACTCTTCATTTTCACTTCCATGGTTATTGAATTTTACTTCTCTGCTGTTCTTATATCATTCCTTCTTATATCTGTTTGTGGATTCATTCATTCCACACATCCTTATCTATTAGAGCTGTTGGGTGAGAAACTGGCAATTACTCCAGTGACACAAATATGAAAAAGCTGTGTCTGGCTGTTCTTGTTGAAGTTCTAGAAGGAACTTAGTGATCAAATCAGGCCAGCATATACAACTCCTACACAGTCCATCTCTGGAAATACTGTCAGATCAAAGAAATTTCACCATCCAGCTAGTTGAGCTGAATTTGTATTCAAATTCTAGAATGCCCAACTTGAGATGTCTCTATGGAATAATCTCTCACCAGTCCAGGAGATTTCAAGGTACTCTAAGAGGTATTCTCCTGAGGCACGGACTTACTCAGTTTCTGTGGCTAGAGTTACACTACCTTGAACTTCGCAAGGCATGGCCCCAAGTAGTCAGGCCTAAATAAGATTGGCTCTGACTGTAGGGACCTAAGTGTCTGTAGCCTTGACTTTAAGTCTACTAAATCTTCTAAAGGAAGGTGAGTAAAGGAAATAAGGGAGTGGTGCTAATAAAATGAGAGAATGGGGTACAGCGAAGGCAGAAACCAGGCAGAGAGTTTAGAATCCTTGTTCTAACTCAGCAGAGCTGGAAGACCCAGGGGATTTAGTTGTAGTTTGTGTTTCACAGCATGTAAATCATGTATGTATTCCCCCGGGTCAAGATGTTTTAAGATTTCTTTTAGTTTCATATTTCAAAATAAAACTAAAAGATTTTGCATGGAAACTGTTATAGTGTTTTGTTGTTGTTTGTACATATTTTAATATATAAAGTTCTCTAAATGTTCTTTAAAATAGTAAAAGAATTAGCATATAGAAATCTTAAAAATGCACTACATTCAAATATGTTTTGTTTATGAATATATAAAAAAATACTTTCATATACTGCAATAACACAGAATCTTTTTACCCTGTAAGGAGAAAATGAGCAAATGCTTTTAGAAATCATGATTTGAGAAATCTGTTTAAAGTTAGGGGCTTTTTTAGGAGCAAATGAAACTATTTAAACAACTGGACTTTTTGGTTTATGCTATTCTACTAGTTTGTTAATGTACATTTTTAATGGTCACTATATTTATACTGTAAATGAAAGAATTTATTTTTATTTAACAACAGAAAGAACTATGAAGCTATGCTCTTTCTAAAGAAGGGGAACAATTATACAGCTACAATGACAAATACACTCATAAAAATATTTCTGGGCAAGGGCAGGGTTTAACCTTGGAACTAGATCATCAATGTTTTCAAATCTCATTGAATGGATATTACTACTTCAGCAACAAAAAATGCATTGAAAATAAAGGAAAATCAAATTAATTTTTGGCAACTGCTTGTAATTATGTTAACATCTGCCATTTGAATAAGTTCACTAAAATTTATAAATTAGAATTGTCTTAGACTATATTTGCTAATTTTATAAAAATATCTTGTTTACATAACCTAAAATTGAAGGACAAGTTTAGGGAAACGGGAAGAAAGATGTCATTCAGGAATTTAAGAGTGATGAGAGAAATCTTGCCTCAACTTTGCGGCAGCTATTTGAGCAGTACCTTTTACTGAACAAATGTGGTTAGACTTGTAAATTGAGTATTTGAACTAAATGATACAAAGCCCGGTAAATGGTGCCCAAATGGCTAGGTTTGATACTAAAATGAGAGTCAACATATTTGGATAAAATGTCGGTGATTTCCATGTGTTGAGCTGTTATATGCCGATCGTTACATTCTTTATGTCCCCTATTTTATTTAAATCACTTAAGTACCCTATTCAGTAGCTAATATTATGTCCCCATTTCACAAATGGAACAAATGAAGCACAGAGAAATTAAGTAACTTATCCACACTTGTACAGTCAGGTGTTTAATCCAGGAAATCAGATTCCAAAAGTCACGTCTTTAAGCATTATCTCTATTCATACAAAACTGTTTATTCTGTTCAGAAATAGTCAGTGCTAACTGTCATTTAATCTTGGAAGACCACGGTTATACTCCTCTCACGCAGCAGCAACTCAGGGGATGCTTCAGAACTGACGTAACCCTATCCCAAAATAAATTTGGGCTTATTTTCTCCACCACTGTCTCCAAAATCGTCGAAATCACCAGTTCATCAATTCAGTGTCAGCATCTGCCTAGTGTAGTCGAGGTACAATTTTGAACAGAAGCTCTGTGCTTGGAAAGATGAAGTATTTTTGATGTTACCCCCACTGCCACCCCCGCCCATCCCTACCAGTTATATTTTTGAAATTTGGGTGCATCGATAGCAATGTATTCATTAACATTTCACATATTTCAGATATTTACTCCAGGAAAGTAAAACTGAAGAGCTGTGTTTTAGAAGTTTTCCTGGAGGTTTGTGGGCTGAGCGAAATGATTTTGGCTCCCAGAAGTGGCCAAATTCAATGCAAAATAGCAAGTAGATCCAAATGCTCTTTTACTTTTTTTTTTTTTTCTGGGAAAAGAAGTATTTCAGCATTGTTTCCTTCATGTTCACTCTTCATTCTGGAAATCTTTTACAGATTTTATGGAATTCCCACTGAGAAAAATGAAATGCTACCTTTAGATGGCCTGCATTTTAATGATTGAACAGGTACTCAGCACATCGTAGTTGCTCAAGAAAGACTTGTTGAAAGGAATTAAGTTTTAAAGATGGCTTGATGCCAAGAAAAACATCTGCTAGGCTGACGCAAGTTCAAATTCAGGTGCTCCCTGTGTGGCTGACTGAAGCCAGGTGTTGAGTAAGGAGACCTTAAAGGAAAACGTCAAAAAGAAGAAACCCGGAAGTATTTTAAAGTTAAACCAACCATAATAATGCTTTACCTTTTTATCACAGTTGTCATTTTGCCCTGACAAAGTTGGCAGGTTAGTCACTGGAGCCTAGGACAGTAAGAGGGCAGTTGGCCCATGATAAAACTAAGACCAGATTGGAGGAGCCTGAACTTAGGGTGACCACGCCACGCTGCCCCTCAAAACAAAACTCTCCCAGAACCAGAGTTGTTGCTGCGCCAGATCTATTTCCTCTACCTCCACCGGAGCTCTCCTTCCCACAAGGCTTAATTACTCACCGCTAGCACCGCGCACATTCGCAAGTCATGTGTGTGGTATTCATTAGGTTGAAAAATAACACGAAATAGCTCAGCGATGTATCTGTTCCCCAGGAAGGGTGAAATGACTCCCACAGACAGAAGAGCCTGAGGGTGCAGATGATGGAAATGAGTGAGGAGGAGGAGGCTGTGGTGAGGCCAGAGTATCAGTGGGTGGGGTGGAGATTTGCATGAGCTCCTTGCCTCACCCCATCAACTTTATTACTCACTATTGCACAACAATTACTCCTCCTCCCCGAATGTTTCCCTTGGACAAGCTGGATCATTGTGCAGCCTGCAGATATTCATGAGCTTTGGGGGAGATGAGTGACCCTGAAGGCTATATACATTATGTTAGGAGGGTATTTGCAAAATTCTTAACAATGCAAATCAAACACAAGTGAGTATTACACTGGCACTTGCACTGCCACGTGGAGGCTGCACTGATGTTAGCAACATGAGATTTAGCATCCTACTGTGAGGTGCAGGGGCTTTGCAGGTGAAGCCCCAAATTGTCTGTGGTTCGACAAAGGGATCATCCCAGCCACTGACTCAAAATATATCTAAAACTAAATTCTTCCATTTCCAAAATTTGTTGGACCTCCTCTTAGGAGCCTTAAAATATGGGAATTTGGCTGCATGTAAAAAGATGGAACATTGAAAATGAAGTTAAGCATCTATTAAAACCACCAACCTGGATAAAAAGAAGATGTGGTTTTTCTATAAAATGGAATATTACTCAGCCATAAAGAATGAGAAAAAAGATTCATTCATAGGAAAATGGATGCATATTGAAGATATATTCCTAAGTGAAATAAATAAGGCACACATGTGTAAATACCGAATAGTCTCTCTGGTGTGAATAATCTGCAATAATACAGAAGAGCCTAATAAGATTACTGACATCTAGAAATGGGAAGAAAGGAGCTAAAGGTGTAGGGAAGGTGGGATGTGTAGGGGAAGAGTAAAAAGGGAAAAGAAAAAAATGTGAGATAATGAAAAGATGGAAATAAAGTGTTTGTAGATGGGGAGGGGGAGAGGGGGTGAAGGGAGGGCAGAGGTAAGGGAAAAAATGAGAATCAAGACTTGTCATGCAGAGGTACAAATTCCCAACAATGAATGTAACTGTACTGTATCCCTAAAATGTACCAATAAACTCAATTAAAGCTGAAAAAAGAAAAACACCAACCTGTTTGAGACATCCAAATATATGCAGCAGAAATAATTCACTGACTCACAGAATTCTGGAAATCACCAGAATTAAGGAACACATGTGCTAATTTTAAGACTTCCGTCATTGTAAGCCTGTCTTGGTAACAGAACATCTAGCACACATTCCCTCACTATCATCAGAACACAACCAGCTACTAAGAACTGGGACCTCATGCTCCAGAACACAAGGAAATTATACCAGCCCTAAGTATCTTTATCAGATCTAAAGCTTTTTGGTCATTATTTTTCTTAGCTCCCTTTCTTGTGTTTGCAACAACAACACTCTCTTCAAGGGCAAAAGCTTATTTTTACAGTTGCAATAATTATCTACTGCAAACATTGTTAATCACAAACCCTGAACGACTGGGCTCTGAATGAGCAGCCAGCATAGCACAGAATGTTAAAAGAGATTTAAGGTTACTCCAGGGATTTAGAGGAAGCCTGTGTCAGAACAGCTCTGAATATTGTCTCAAGGATTATGGGTAAGAGAGCGGCTGTCACCTGCCAAATCGGTGTCACTCTGGCCACTAGCAACAGGCAACGACATCACATGGAATAATTGGGCTGGAGAGTAGCTGGGATCCCAGGAAAAAATAATGTGGGTAGTCTGAGTAAAATAATACGGATTGTTTTTTGCAGTGGAAAATACATATTAAGAACATAGTAGTACAAGGTGCAAGTCTCGTCATTTCAGCATTTTGATCTAAACATATTTTAATCTTACTGGATAGAGTATTTACCATAAGTACTCTTAAGGAATGGCAGGCAGAAAGTAATACATTTCATAAAAGGGTAATAACAAATGTGCTATGTCAGCTTAAAGGATTGCTTATAGAAAGAGCAAGATGACACTTTTTAAGCCAATATTGAAGAAATTTGGGAGGTATAGGCCATTCCAGACAAAGGGAATATAATTTTAATATATGTAAAAATAATTCTATTAACAAAGGCACAGAAGTTGAAAAAAGCATTAAATGGGTATATAAAACTATCTGGGTAGAAGAATGCAGTGAACAATGATAAAAATTTGGCTGGACCAAGATGTTTTGAACTCTTTCTTTAGGCAATTATTGGAAATTTTGTGTATCTTCTTATCAAACAGGAAATGCACTTAGGATTAAAATGGCAGTGTGTGTTTATAGGCTACACTGATGAAAAGACCTATAGAGAGACTATTGCTAGTTTTAATTAGAGATAATAGGGCCAAGTCTCATTTCATAGACTTGGGCAAAGAAAAGGGACAATGGAACTAAGAATTGGGGATTTGCTCTCAGAGAAACTGGTGGTACCATTTGCAGAATTGGAAGATCAGAAAAGGGGACAGCTTGGCAAGGAAAAATGAATGAGCTCAGCTCCGGATAGTGCTATGGAGGTAACAGTTCAGATAATCCAACTCTAACAGAAGTAAGAAATCCAATCTTGAAACCCAGGAGAGAGACCAAGATGGTAAATATAGATTTATGAATCAGCTGCTGCCTTGATGCCATCCCCGAAGCTGACAGATAAGAGTGTTAATGGGTTGATTGCAAAAGGAGAGAGGAAAGTCAAGGACAAAGACCCTTAAAGTCTTTCTTTTGGGAGCAAAACTTAGACTTCTCCGTAGTCATAGTAAATGCATCTGTTTTGCTTCTAAAATATTTCAGTACTGTGTGCAATAGTCTTAAAACAGAACTCAGCAGAGTGTTGCTTTGCAGTAGTTAACACATCTCTCTAGGGACAAGTGCTGTGTTTGACAGTGATGATGGGCACAGTGGTGGGGTGTATGGTTTTGCATCTGTGTGTCATGGGTGCACTTATGGCTAGATTTTTCTTATCAATAAAAGAAGTAAGTTAGGTGTGGTGTTGCATGCCAATAACCCTAGCACTCAGGAGGCTGAGACAGGATGATGGCACCTTGTTCAAAGCCAACCTGGGCTACCTATTGAGATGCTGAGCCCCAGGATACATACTGGAATACAGAGCAGGACCCTGTCTCAAAAAGAAAAACAAAATGGAAGAAGGAAAAGAAAGCTAAATAGGGAAGTGTGTGCAACCATTTCCACTATAATATTAACAGTATTGTGAATATAAGCAGTATTCTTACTTATTCTCCCTACATCTCTCTCACGTGGGTGCTGTCATCATTTGTGCTTGATAGACAAGAACTGGAAGTTTCAGCATAGAGCAATGTCTCTTTCAACCTCATAAAACCTAAGGAGCAGAAAAGATTCCAATTACTGACTCATAAACTAAAATCTTAATCATTTTATGTTCTGCTTTAAGTTATTTGTGAATTAGTAGTAAACTACAAGTTTACTTCTGTCTTCTTTTTATTCATTTATTCTTTGATTTAATTTAATTTTTGAATCAATATTCAGTACAATTGGCATTCTGGATGTACAGTTCTGATTTTCAGTGCGTACATGTATAGAGCTGTGTCATCACAAACAGGATACTGAATAGTCGTATCGCTCCAAAAGCTCCCTGACGCTATCCCTTTATACTAAAGCCGCTCACCTCTGACTCCTGGAAAACATGGACCTGTTCTCCATCACCAGGGCTTTCTCTTTTCAAGAGTATCAAATCTAATGGTATCACACTGCATGTAGTCTTTGAGCATGGCCTCTACCTCAGCATAACATCTGTGAGATTCACCCAAGTGTTTGCATAGATCACTATTTTCTGGAATAGTTTCCATTTTCTGGATGTAACTTAATTCATTTATCCATGCACCAGTGGATAAACATTTGTTGTGGGTCCCCCCTCCCAGATTTTAACCATTATGAATAGAATTGGCGTAAACATTCCCACAGTAGTCTTGTGTGGACATACATTTTCATTTTTCCAGGGTAAATCACACAGGAGTAGGATTGTTGGATCTTGAGGTAAATGGACTTATATCACTTTTTAAAGTATTTAAGGTAAGAACAACTTGTAATACCTACCTAAGTCATCTTGGTTATCTGTGGAGAAACACTTTGCAAAATATACTACATGTAAAGGAAACAGGGCCTATCAGTGAAGGGCTGTGGCAGATAGAATCTGGGAATCCATCAATGGAATCTCCAGAAGTACATAGACATCATTTGGCCTTAGATCATTCTTCACAGTCTACAGGAAAGATACTGAGATCCTGCTGTACTATGACTTGTACATAGAGAGATTTTGCATTGCTAAAGCTAAAATAAATCCTTCAGCTTCCACAGTAGGCTAAGGGACTGTTCTAGAAAGGAAAATGTAATTCTTCTCTCAGGAGAAGCCACTGCCTTAATGGGAATGCGGCTAACAATTCCATGTCTAAAAAAATGAAGGTATCTGTGCCCTATTTTAGACTTAAAGGATTTTTCAAATGCTGTACATCAGTATGTTTATCAAAACGTTCTCAATTTCAATGTTCTGAAATTATGAACACTAATTTAAAGTCTTCTATAAATATTTAAACTTGAGTGGTATCCTTTTGTAAATACAACATCATGTCAAGGGGTTGTGAAGAGCTGGTTTCACTCTGGACATTATATGTGAAACAAATGTTTAATGCTAACCAACCATTCCATTATGTAAATATACATTAAATTATACTAAGCAACATTAACTATAATAGCTTAAGAAGTCTACACGTGTAAGAGCCATGCTCATTTTCTATGTAGATAGTCATTATGAAATGTATTTGCCCATTAGTTGAATTCTTCATGAAATACCTTTTTTAATGGCTGCCTAGTTGGGCATATAATAAAACATCAAGAATTCTAATTGTTTTCCAACAAAATAGAAAAGCATAAGGGGATCTACTGGTTAAAAAGGTATATTTAAAATCCATTTCTAGGGCCGGGGATTTACTCAGTGGTTTTGGTGCCTGCCTCACAAGCACAAGGGCCTGAGTTCAATCCCCAATACCCTCCAAAAATCATTTCTACTTTAAATATAATATCCAGAAGAAGAACGCCATCCTGAGAAGTATGAATTTAGTGGAGAAGGGATGGTAGAAAAGTGTAAAAATCATGGGGCCATTGTCCATTTTATCCTAAGATGATCAAAATAGTTACACATGAATCTAATGTGGCAAAGAAGATAACCACAGCATTGTGATCTCTGAGACTCTCCTGCTTTTTTTTGGCCTGGATCAAGTTATAACACTGCTTCGTAGTACAGAAGACAGTTAAATTCCAGAATAATGACAGGTGATGTCCAAAAAAAAATGGTTTTTATTTTCTTTTTAGTTTTGAAATTTTTTATTGAGTTTATTGGTACAATCTAGGTCTACAATACAGTTACATTCATTAATGGGATTCTGTACCTTCACATGACAGTTCTTGGTTCTCATTTTTTCCCCTTGTCCCTGCCCTCCCTTCACCCCCTCCTCCCCTCCCCATTTACAAAACTCTTTATTTCCATTTTTACATTTTCTCATATTTTTTCTTTTCCCTTATTTTCTTTTCCCTAACCTTCCCACTTTCCCTATGCCTTCAGCCCTTTTCTTCCTATTTCACACTCTTAATTATCCCACTAGGATCTTGTGTACTATTATAGTTTTTCACACCATGTATGACTTATTTATTTCACTTAAGAGTATATCCTCAATATTATGTATTCAGTATTCATTTTCCTATGAATGACTCTAATTTCTCATTCTTTATGGCTAAGTAGTACTCCATTTTATAGAAAAACCACATCTTCTTTATCCATTTTCCAACTGATGGGCAAAGGGGCTGTTTCCAAATTTTAGCTATTACAAATTGTGCTGCTATAAACATGGGTGTGCATATATCTCTGTGGTATGATTCTTTTAAATATTTTGGAAAGATACTCAGCAGAGGGATGGCTGGGTCAAATGTAACCTCTAGACCTAGCTCTTTGAGGTATCTCCATATTGATTTCCATAGTGGTTGCACCAGTCTGCACTCCCACCAACAGTGGAAAAGGGTTTCTTTCTCCCCACAACCCCACCAACATTTGTTATTGTGTGATTTCTTGATAGCAGCCATTCTTTGTGGGGTGAGGTGGAATCTCAGTTTTGTTTTCATCTGCATCCCTCAAATGACCGATGATGTGGAACATTGTTTCATATATTTACTTCCTGCTTTTACTTCTTTGTCTGAGAAATGTCTGTTCATTTCAGATGCCTATTTTTTAATTGGGTCTTTATATTTGAGGGGGCTGGTTGTTTTGAGTTCTTTGTATATTCTAGATAATAGTCCTTTGTCTGAGGAGCAGCTGGTAAAAACTTTTTCCCACATTGTAGGTTGTCTCTTAGTTCTGTTGATGGTTTCTTTTGTAGAGCAGAAGCTTTTCAATAAGATGAGATCCCAGTTGTTGATTCTTTCTGCTAGTTCCTGTGCTACTGATGATTTGTTCATAAAGTCTTTTCCTATGCCATTGTCTTCAAGAGTTCTGCCTAATTTATCTTCCAGCAAGTTTAGTGTTTTAATATTAATTCACTTTGATTTTATTTTAGTGCATGGTGAAAGGTAAGGGTCTAGTTTTAATCTTTGGCAGGTTGAGATCCAGTTTTTCCAACACCATTTATTAAAGAGGCTATCTTTCCTCCAGTGGGGATGGTCAGCTCCTTTGTCAAAGATGAGGTAGCTGAGTACATCTGGAGTAGGGACCAACACTTAAGATAGGCTTACAGAGCTGGGGTATTTAGGTGATTTTCGTGGAGCAAACTACCCTCTGTCCTTTGGAAAAAACTGTGTAATCTGGCTATAAGTGTTCAGTATGAAAACATGGGTGCTTTTTATTAGTAAATGTCCAGACCAGAAAATAAGTAACTGTCTGGTATGTGAACCTTACTTCTCAAGAGTCTTATTTTTTATGCTAGAGAGCTTTCACTGGCCTTAATAAATACATTGCTTCATCACAACATCAAACACATAAAAGCAATGGAAATGTCACACACACACACACACAGAGCTATCTATTTTGTAGACACATAACACTGTGAATAGGGCAAGTACCATGGTACTTCGGACCCTATACAAACTTTATGAATGTTATTTTATAATGAATGATTATGTCATTTATCTTTGGAGTTGAGCTGAATAAAGAAAGAACAATTTTGATAAATTAACGCCTTCAATTTTTCCACATCCTCCTTTAAAAGATCTAGGTGTCAACCCCAACATCTGGAAGTCACCATTTAAGTTTCTTTTTTATAAATCATGCTTTATTAATCACATTAAAGAAAATAAAGACAATAAAATCTCAGTGTTCCTAAACCCCAAAACGCTATTTATTTTTTCACACTATTTCATCATCATTGCCTGAGCAAATACATTTCATAGTTATCACATATTCTGCTCCTTCCTCCAACTATAAGATTTTCTTATGTTTTCCATATGGTCTTCAGATTTGTAACTCTGATAACTAATAATTAGTAGATTAATGCTCACAATGTACTCTTACATGATTCAAGACAAAGGATATAGCGTATATATGTACAGAGAGAGAATATATAACTATACTGCAGCTATCAATCTCTACTACTAAGCTATTTGAAATAATAGGATCCTTGATGATATTACCATTTCCAAGGCTAAGCTCTTGATTTGGAAGCTTTCCTAGTTTAAAAAATTGATTTAGCTTTTGTGGTGCTAAATATCACATCTTGGCATGACTTTCTGGTAGGTAATAGTAGTGTTAGCACACCTAAAATGATTTGATGAACCCTCAGACCTAATCATCCATATTGTTTAATATTTATAAGAACAAAAATCATACCTGTATGTGTTTGTGGTGTGCCTGTCACAAAGCTCCTTACCATTGGGTTGCAAGACCGACTGGTGAGTACTTTGAGGAATGTTTGGAGCATCAGTAGGCCTTTGTACTTGACTCTTCAGCTAACTCTGAGTGGGTTAACAACAGCTGCTCTTGCAGTTAGCCCTTCCTCTGACCTCATGATCAACCACAATAGCCTTAGAGATTTCAGGAAGGGAAACCATTACTTTTAAGGTATCTGGACAAGACCTGCATATGTGCAAATTAATAGGGGAACTGTTTTCTGTGCTTTAGCCTCCTTTTTCTCTCTTGGTTACAAATTGTCCCCATCCATATGTGACAGGCACATCTGTTTACTTACTCTAATGAGTGAAGAAATGGATCTAACAGGAAGAGGAAGCCATATAATACTCCCCAGGAATGTTTAAAAGAGGGTTCCATGGGATTTCATGGAAAACAGGAGTCTTAAGGGAACATCCTAGGCAAATTAAGAAGGATAATTTTCTTGCTTGACTTGATTATCTGAGTTCAGTAGGCAGAAAAATGTGAAGTAAGATGCTACTAGAATAGGTCAAGAGTTTAAAAAGACAATATAAGAAGCAGTTAACATCTTTAACAAATAGCAATGATGCGTTTGTAATAAGCTAACCTTCCCATCTTCTCTTTATCTTCCTTGAATCTGCTCATCCCACAGAGGTTTTCAGCTCATGGCTATCTCTCTTCAAGTCTATGTCTGCTGAGTCTAGAAGGTAGACTGTGGCTCAGAATCTGTTTTGGAGCCCCTTAGCGACTGGTCAGTGACTGCATGTGAACAAGCTCTTTCTCTGCTCTTCCAGCCAGCTTTTGGCTTCAGTAAAAATAGTTTGCCTTCCACCTGTGGAAATAGGGTTGAATTAGAAGTCAATTAGTAATCGCTAGGCACATAGGCTTGATATATAAGATAGCTAAAAGTCAACTGGAGAGTTGGGGCAATGAGAAAACAATGACTAAGGCACTAAGAGCAGAGTAGAGGGAGGCACGTTTTAGGAGCTGTGAAAGAAAGAGGGAGGAGAGGCTGGAGGTGGAGATGGAGTTCAAGTGAGTGGTGAGCTCCTGGAAGAGTGGACATGAGCAGCCATGATGGCAAATGATGCCCAGGGAAGAATAGCAGTTTTCTACACTTTTTCAAGGGACAGAAACACATGTGCAAATTTGCTCAAACAGAACACGGAATGATTAGCTCTTAGGAAGTGGAAAATGAACTTTCATTACTTTCCAAAGGCCTACAAAAAATTTAGAAATGAAATTCCTGGTCAGACTCCTGGAATTTTCAGAGAAGGATGCAAACGAATTATAGCTTTAATTTCTTTTAATCCATGATAACTGTCCCATGACAATTCTGAATAAAATGCAGACATTGCTTTTCACATTTACTCTTTGATCTGCTTTCATTTTTACGGCACATACAGAAATCCATGTCATGCAAATTATGACTTTATTTTATTGACAAGTAATCATATTAATGTGACAATGAGAACTACTACATCACATAGGAAATGTTTCGTAAATGTGTGCTAAATGAACTAAGTGAATAATAAAGGAATTGCAAAGCTATTTAAATATCTCAAGTCTCTGTTAAATAAGTGAAAACTCTAAAAATAGTTCAAAGTAAGGGAAAATGAACTCCTCCCAGCTACTTAATGAGGACACCCAAGTACGGACAAGGTATAAGTCATTAATGACGGCAGCCATTCCAGGAATTCTTGATTAAGTTAAAATTTAAAAACAGATCCAATAGAATTAAAATGTAAATTCTCCTGGGAAACATGATTCGGGCACACTTATGCTGAAAGGTCTTTATCCTGGGAGGTCAGAGAGCATTCTGGGAAGTCAGGAAGAATAGATAACTCTTTTATCTCTTTTCTCACATACACTGCCAAGCTTTCCACAGCTGCTTCTATTTAAGCGGCATTAGAGCTGTGCCAGAGATTTTTGGATTAGTCTGAAGTTGCTGCTTTGACCATATATTACCCCCAAAAGTACATGGATTATTCAAATTGGTGTCCTTGAGGGGTCTCTAGTAAGTACTGAGAATTTGACTTAATGAATGTGAGTGGCATTGATCTTAAATGAGAATATCCTGTTAAAAATTATTAATTTGTTTAAGGCAGAGGTATAAATTATACCACAGTGATTCACTCCAGAAATCAGTTTTGCCCCGTGCTCCTAAAGGACACGGGACAATGTCTGGGCGAACTTTTGTTTGTCACACCCAAGGAGGGAGTGCCCTACTGCGATGTTCTCCAACATCGTATACTGCTTAGCAAAGCCTACTTCCCCACAGCAAAGGATTAGTTGTCCAAAATGTCTGTGGGGTCACTACTGAAGAATGCTAGTATATAAGGATAAATTGTCATGCAGTTTGCAGGAGCACAAAACTAAAAACACTTCAAGATTTTGGTTTATGGTCATAAAATATTGCACATTTTCCCTGTGCCCAAACTACTCCCTAACAATAAATTAGGCATCTTATGGCATTGTATTAACTGTTTAAAACCACTTGGGACCTATTCAGCATGTTACTACTTTCGTGTCTTAAGCACAGCCTTAGGATATTTAAAAAGCTCAGGGAACTTTCAAAAGTTTCTAATTTACAAGTTAGTACTAAGCAAACCAACACATGTGAAAGAGATATGAAAATATTTCAAAAGGAACACATAAACAAGCTTAAGTGTTCAGAGGACACAAAAAGATCTTATTTAGGGGTGTGAGTGTGCTGAAGGGAGTGTGTCATTAGTTACATGTGGTCAGAGTTGAGTTTTGATCTAGATTTTAGAGAAAAAAAATTGTAGATTAGTTAGGAGAACATTCTAGCCATCCAGTAGCCTTTGTTAATGTAAAACAGAAAGTAGTTGATTGTTACTTCAATTACCTGAGTGTTTTCAACAAATATCCCTTGAGTAAAAGCTGTTTAAATTAATGATATATTTTGATGAATGTAAATAGATTTGGGGAGAGAGGAGGATTAATCTCAGGGCCCCAAACATGCAAGTGCTCTACACTGAGTTATATTCCCAACCCTTGTTATTTTGAGGCAGGGTACCACCAAATTGTCTAGGCTGGCTTTGAACTTGTGATCCTCCTGCTTCATAGTTGGGAGGAGTAGGGATATGAGTCTATTTTTATGATAATGTTAAAGGCATTTGGGAGTCTGTAGCAGGATTCCATTGCCTTTTGGTAAATTTGATTTTTCAAAAATTCATTTTTGCAACATTTTACAATGTCACAATTTAGTTCACTGATAGTTTTAGAGGACAAATCTCTTCACTGGAGAGAACAGGGACATTTTAAAAGTGGGCCCCTTAGCCGTGGAGTTTTAGATGCATTCGGGATGACTACTATTTTTGCTTTCCAAAGATAGTTTTCTAGAAATGAATAAACGATGGCTCTGATTATTGGCTTTCCCCCTTGCTTTACGATCTAGCAGTGCATTTTCTATACTTGTGAAGAGAGAGGGGAGGATGGCTCAGTCACTTTTGCACCATCACTAGGTTAGCATAGTTATAAATAGATTATTTTGCATTTGTTTGGTACACCTTCTATTCTAACATTGGCAAATACAGAATTGTATGACTTGGGAAACCTCAAGGGGAGAAAGCTTAACTAAACAATCCTTAGGGGAAATTAAGAATTTTGGAATTCCACCTCCTTTGCCAGCATTTTGCTAACCTTTGGCTTCCCTGGTGATTAGAACCAAAAGACAACATTAGTACAACAGCAGCCATACACAGACCAGTGATGGCTAATGTCATGTGTCAACCTGGCTAGATTCGGGTACCCAGTTGTTGGATGAAACATTCTTTCAGATGTCTCTGTGAGGATATTTTCAGATGTGATTCACGTTCACACAAGCAGAAGTTGAGTGAAGCAGACTGCTTTCCACAAGGCACATAGACATCATCCATCAAGTTGAAAGCCTTAGTAGAACAAGGACACCCTCCTTGGAGCCACAGAGAATTCTGCCCAAGACTGTACCACAGATTAGATCTCCCCTAGGCCCCAGGTTCCCAGCTTGTTCTGCAAATTTTCAGATCTCCAGTCTCTACCGTTGTGTGAGCCAACACTTATGTAATTAAACGTCTCTTTCTCCTAGATGCCAGTACACTTCTGTTTCTCTGGAGACTCCTGACTGACGACTAGTACAGTACCACAGACCACAAGTCTAGACTACAGGGAATTGGTATAGTCCCTTTGTTCATCTTCTTCTTGTTTCCACAAATATTTGCTGAACTTCTTCGTGCAGGAAGTGGTGGTATAAAGTTTGGATATGATACTAAACAAAATCAGACACAATCTCTGATGTTATAGATCTGCAGAGCCTGTAGGAATCTGGTTAAAAGTGGATTTTAAGTTAAGACAAATGTCTGTACTAGTGATAAGCAAGATAGCAGTAGAGGTGAAGAGGGACACTTGGAATATATCATAAATCTGCTAATGGTCCGTGAAATGGCAAGTCTTATTTGCATACACCTGATACCAGAGACTGAAAATGTACAAGTGAAACTGCTAGAATGAATCAGAAACAGGTAAGTGGACAGATTTACAAACACAACATTTTCACTAGCTGACAGAGCAAGCAGACATGAAATAAGGACACAGAAGACCTGAATAATTTACAAAAATGTGGAAATTAACAAAGTTAGCATAATTCTCACATACATGATTACGCTCATATTTTTTCATAAGCTCATGGAATATTTATAAGAAACATCCACATAATTATGAAGGAAGCCTCAATTTGTTTTGCTAAACTTGGGATATTCTCTGAGAATGTTGAAAGTAAGATAGAACTAAATAATTAGATTGAATAGCCTAAACAGTAAGTAAAACATCACACGCTATATTTGATTTTAATGTTGCCTGGCTTAAAGGAGAAAACAAAATGAAAATAGGAAAGTATTTTTAAATAAATAATACATCACAACCATAATATAGGTAAAAGAAATCTTAGGAAGGAAGTATAACTACAGTGCACATATTATATAAGGAAAATAAGAGAAATCATTTAAACTTCCATTTCAAACCACTACAGCACAAGTAGAAAGGCAATTCTAAGAAAATAAATTACAAAGATTAATGAATAGGCAAAAATTTAAAAATAGAGAAATATACCACAAAAAATTCAACAAAGCAAGTCTGCTTCAAAATAATAACCAAGAGTGTCAAAAAAAAATAAGATTACCAATATCAGTACTAAAATGGAACCGTACTCCAGATACTACCATGGTATTAAGAGCATATTATGGTCCAACAATATGAGAATTTGGATTACATTTTTAAAAGGATCTAGAGCCACAAACAGAAAAACAAAGGTCCAAATAATTAATTTATAATAAAAAGTTAAAGCTATTTTTTACAATTTCCTCACATAAAAAGTTCCAGTCTTACTTATTTTAATTGAGTAATCTTTCCAAACATATATGGTAGAAATAGCACTGACCCTGTACAGGTTCCTTTTACAAATTCACTTGTATGAATCAAGACACTTACATTGAAAATTCAAAATATTATTGAGAAGAATAAATTTAAAGCTTCAGTAAATAGAGGCCATGGCATGTTCGTGGATTTAAAAACTAGTACAAAAGTCCTATATTAATCTATTCATTCAAAAACAAAAATTAACATTAATAAAAATTGTGAACTCTCATATGCACATGAAAATGAAAGTGCTAAAGATAACCGTGGCAATCCAAAATTATGAAGTCAGGAGGCTTATAAGGAGAGACAGCAGGACTTAATCCGACTAACATGAAGGACATTGCACATCGGAACCAAGAAAGCCAAACTGACTAATATCATAGAATAAAGCCAAAAAAATCAAAATATCTGATTTACACAAAAACAAAATGGAAGTAAAACAAAAATAAAGTTTTTTTTTCGATAAACAGTGTTAAACAACATGTGGTTTCTTCTATGAGAAACCCAAATTATAAATAAAGAGCAAAACAAAGGATAGATAATAGGAAGTAGGGAGATAGATCTTCCTCAGATGGGAAGGGGGTCAAGAGATGGAGGGAAGGGGAGGGAAAGGGAATGAAAAAAGCAAAATGTGTTATATACACGTAACAATTCTGTACAGGGGAGGCAAACTTTATGTACTATAAACACGTACTAAAAATAAATAAGCAATGCTTGGCTAACTTGTTAACTGTTTGGATTTGAAAATTGTACCTGGATCTCCATTTCACAGCATACATGAAGCACATTTCCAGATGGATTTCATAGATCTACCTGTGTAGGCAAAACAGTAAATCTTTTAGACAAAAACACAGGAGGAAATTTTTGTGCCACTGACATTGGTAAAGATTTCATAAGAATACTTAATAGTTACTCTGGTGTGAAAAACTGAAAATGTAAATAAGGTTCAAATGCTATAACTGATAGTGTGAAATAGGAAGAAAGGGGCTGAAGGGGAAGTGGGAAGGGGAGGGGAAAGGAAATAAGGGAAAAGAAAAAATATGAAAAATGGAAACCAAATCTTTGTAAATAGGAAAGGGTGAAGGGAGTGAAGGGGGTGAGGGGAGGGCAGGGATATGGGGGAAAAATAAGAACCAAGACATATCATGCAAAGGTACAAGGTCCCAATGATAAATGCAACTGCATCGTTTGCTTTAAATGTACCAATAAACTTAATGGGGGGAAAAGATTTGATAAGAAGAACACAATGAGACCTTACTATAAATGGAGAGAGGGAAGACAAATTTATTTCAAAGTGAAGAACTTGTGTTGATAAAAAGATTCTAATAAGATAATTAAAACATAGCCTAAAATATCAAATAGGACAAAAGACAAGATTTGAATAGACTCTTCAACACTGAGAATATAAATAGCTAATAACTATCTGAAAATACTCTCATTAGTCGTCAGGGAAATACCTAATACAACTATGGTACATATGATAAAACTGTACATATACCATCATAGCCAAAATGAAAAAGACATTCAATAGTAAGTGTTGACAAGGATGTAGAGCATCGGGAACACTTACATGATATTCAAGGAAAGAGAAGGAACTTATCTCCTTTGCATCACAGGAGAACCTATGTAGATGCAGCTCCACTCCTCAGTATATATGCAGAAGAAAGGTGACCCCACACTCACCAGCTCTGAAGCAGAAACTGTGTAAAACACCCATCAACAAAAAAGCTCACAAGGAAATTTTCATATTCTATTCTACACGGTGGAATTACACAGTAGTGAGAATAAACAATACTCACCTACAAAATACAAGTGAATCTCACAAAGGATGAACCAAAAATGTCAAATACAAACAATGCAGACCATATACTTTCATTGATTTTAAAAGTACAAAGAAGGCGAAGACAAACTCTGCTGGTCGAAGCTGTGATCAATCACACAGGGCCTGAAAAGAAGCCAGAAGGGCAACTGACAGAGACTGATAATATGTTTCTCAAACAGTGCTAGTTACTTGTGTGAGTTCAGTTCATAAAAATCTATCAAGATTTAGATTTTTAATGCATTCACTTTTTGTGTATATATTATATTTTAATTTATACAAATGAACACACAGCAAACAAAGAAACAAACTTGGGCTCTGAGATCATAGTGCTTGTATCCAATGTTACATTTACTAGCTAAACATAGGCAGATTGCTTGTCTATACTGCCTTATTCTTCCGATGGAAAATGGCCATAATAAGTAAGTACTTAGGTTCAAAGATGTGAGGATTAACTGATTTATGCATTTAAAACACACAAAATCCTTCCCCAAAGAAATCAATCATTCAATTACTGTTGCCAAAGACTGGGTCATAGACACACTCAGCTAGAACTCAATTTAAGGTTAGTCACATCAGAGAGGGCTCTTTCACAGATAGTTTGTCTCTGAAGAGTTTAGAAAGGTAAAATCTCAGATAGTCTGTGAAATGGAAAGTTTTACTTTTCTCCTAGGGTAGACTGATCAACTAAAGGTATTATGGAGGGCAGTTTTACCTTGAACAGACTGGCAGAGTTAATGCGGAGAGGAGAACAAGTACGTGGGGGTCTTTGAAGAACTGTTCTAGGGTAGACAGGTCCTTTGATCCACTTTAAGCTGCATCTATAGCATCTGTCTCACTATGATCCTCAGTCTTCTCCGGTCAACCTTGTCTTCTAGGCGAGTGAAGTTGACCACGAGGACTTCCATCTCTTTCAGAAGCCTTGTCATAAACTGGGTGTCAGCTCAGGATAGTGGCTGTGTGATATCTTGAAGCACCTACAAATCGCATAATGGAGAAAGGTGAGGCAGGAGGGTCTTTATGGGAAACATTTAGGACTTGCTTTGTTTCCAGTTTTGATACTGGCCTAGGCCTAACTAAAAGAATGGATGGAAGGATCCCTTCGGCTGACCTTATATAATCAGATGACCTTTTATCTTAATTGCTTAATTGGTTGTTTTGCTTCCTAAATTGCTTTCCTAGATGAAACAAGATATTTTCGTAATTGCATAGATTCCACCATTGATGGCTAGTAAATGACCAAAGGCAACTCTGTTGTGTAGAACTATTTTAATTGGTCAGTGTATGCTGGCCTATCAGGCCTATAATAGTTATACTGCTTCATTTTCTATCTGGAGCATAGAAGAGCATAGCATATTTTAGGAAAACTTAACCAAGAGTTTTATACAAACCAATGGATTCCAGTGTCTCCTGATTCTTCTAACAAATTCACATAGCTGTACTATAGTAAAACACATGCAACTTCTTCCAGCTTGATGAACTCATTCATGTGCCAGGTCAACGGCAACAGAAACTCTTATGCTCTGGAACTTCTGAACTTTGTCCTATGAGCTTATACGTCTGGATATTCATATGTGTTTTCATAATAATATCCCTTATAATAAATTAGTAAAGCATTTTCCTGAGTTCTGTGAGTCATCCTGGAAAACTACCAAATTCAAAGAGGAGGTTCATCAGAACCCTGAAATTTATAGCTGGTTAGAATCACAAGGCACAGCACGAGACTTGCAACCAGCATATGAAGAAGGGGCAGTCTTTTGGGTGTGAACCCTTCACTTGTTGGATCTGATGCTGTCTTCAGACAATGCTAGAACTGAATTTAATTGTATAAAACCTGATTGCTTAATGGCAAGGAAAAAAAACATCACATGACTGTTTTGTGCTATGTTGCTTGAGAGTAGGAAAAATAATTTATTTTTTTCTATCTCATATAAAGCCAGGAAAAATAAAATGAGGACAGATATGGAACAAAGTGAGAAAATGTAAGACTGTTATTAAATCACAGATTTTTATCTAAAGTTCTTCCAAGGAAGCTATCTATAGATGACATACTCTTGACCCATAGACATTTGAAACAACTGTTTACCTCTGGCATGAAACTCACCTAAGACATGGTAGATGAGCCCCAGAGGTAATCTCCAGGGGGAAAGGATATTCAGTCTGGTAGATCTGAAGCATCCTCATATTCAAAATTATGAATTCATGGACAGTCTATTCCAGACTTGAATAATTGGTCAAAGTAACTAACATGTTCCTTTCCAATGTGGTGTTACTGCTGACTTCAATTTGTATCTTTTTTTGAATCTTCAGTGCTATGGCTTGTGTCTATATGTGCCCCCAAAGCATCATGTGGTCATAGCTGGGGCTTTATGGAGGTGGTTAGATCTATGGTGTGTGCTGCTGAGATCAAGGATATGATGCTGGAATTGATTCAGGGTGTGGTGCAGGGATTAAGACTGCCCCACCTTGGGTATGAGTTCTACCTGCCCTAAGGGTGGACAGCTGGATAAGATATAAGTGTCAGAAAGACAATCATTGCTTGTCATGTGCTGCTTGCTTCCATGTTACTTTGCTGCCTTCCTGCTTTCCTGCTTTCTGCCCATCATGAACCATTTCTCCTCTATGATGCCTCTCTGCCATGCCACCCTGCATTGGAGTCAACCAGCTATGAACTGAAACCTCTAGAAACTGTGAGCTAAATAAACTCTTCTTCTCTTAACTTGTGAGTGTTTGGTATTTTGCCTTAGCAAGAAGAAAAGTAACTAAGACATCCATGCAGTATTCTGATTGTATAACATATATAAATATGTCTAATTATATGCCTTCAGAAGGGGCACCCTATACCTGTTATAGGTATAAATTCTGTACACAGAATGCACTTTTTAAAATTAAATTTATTGGTACTTCTTAGATATACATTACAGTTACATTGATCATTGAGATTTTGTACCTTTACATTATGTATCTTAGTTCTTATTTTTGCCCCTTACCCCTGCCCTCCCTTTACCCCTTCTACCCTTCACTATTTACAAAGACTTTGTTTCCATTTTTTCCTTTTCTTATATTTTTCTTTTCCCTTCTTTCCTTCCCACTTCCTATACCCTTTTTGCCCTTTTCTTCCTATTTCACATTATCAATTATACAATTTACATATTTAGTTTTTCACACCAGAGGAACTATTCAGTATTTACACATGTGTGTCCTATTTATTTCACTTAAGAGTATGGCCTCAATATACATTCATTTAAGCTATAAATTACTCTAGTTTCTCTTTATTTATGGCTGAATAGTACTCCATTTTATGGAAAAACCACATCTTGTTTACCCAGTCTCCACTTCATGGGCACTTTATCTGTTTCCAAGTTTTAGCTATCATAAACTGTGCCGTTATAAACATGGGTGTGCATCTATCACTTGTATGATTCTCTTAATTATTTTGGAAAGCAGAGGAATGGCTGGGTCAAATGGAACCTCTAGTCCTAGTTCTTTGAGGTATCTCCATATTGATTTCCACAGTAGTTACACCAGTCTGCACTTCCACCAACAATGGAGAAGGGTTCCTTTCTCCCCACAACCCCGCCAACATTTGTTATTGGTTGATTTCTTGATAGCAGCTATTCTTTCTGGGGTGAGGTGGAATCTCAGGGTTGTTTTCATCTGCATCTCTTGAATTACCAGTGATGTGGAACATTTTTTCATATATTCATTTGCTGCTTTTACTTGTTTGTCCAAGAAATTTCTTCATTTCAGATGCCCATTTTTGAATCAGGTCTTCGTATTTGATTTTTTGAGTTCTTTATATATTCTAGATAGTAGACCTTTCTCTGAGGATCAGCTGGTAAACATTTCTTCCCCACCTTGTAGGTTGTCTTTTAGCTCTGCTGGTGGTTTCTCTTGCAGTGCAGAAATAATGCACTTTTTGTACTATTTACAAAATCAGAATAAAACAAGCCAGATTTTGATGAGGAGGAGTTCTTAGGTTGCCACTACTACTTTTAAAACTCACATTTCTATATAGAGCCCTTAAATTCCTTTCTTCCTTTTTCAGGTGGGAGCAGGAAATTGTTTTTCTAAAGACTAGCCTTCACTATGAACTTTAATTCAGATGGCCAGGACAATGACTTAAGTAGCTTTCTCACCACCACATGCCAGGTGCATTCCAAATGGATTGTCAGTGCCTTCGGCTGTTACCAGATCAGAAAAATAGTACCAGTTTTCCTCCACTTCCTTGGGTTATTGTCCACTGCTGTACCTAACCTCTCTATTAATACAGCCCTTGCTCACAAACAACTAAGTCTGACTAACCATTAGGAAAGTACTATATTGGGAATACATTGGGTAGTTTATAGGATCAATAGGGAAACAGGGGAACCTGGCTCTAAAAATGGACAGAAACGATGGCAGACAGAAATGCTGGCAAGACCCTATTGTAAAATCAGCCTGATTAAAAATGTCCCAGTTGCTGCTGCAGAGTGAAGCTTACACTGTGACTAATACTGTTATTACCACTATTCCACAATTGCTCAATACTGGCCACCACTGCCAGGAGAACCACTGGGCACAGGGTGAATGGCTTTCTGTCCTGGCTTCTATACAGCATCTAAGTTAAACTCCAGGTTTTGGGTGAGAGTATTGGAGGGGCTACATGCCAGGGCTTTGGAAAACTGGAGAAAACAGAGAAAATTCCATAAATATCAGAGGGAGATTTAGGTGCTGAGGAAGATACTATACATCCACAGAATAAGATTTTATGCTAAAAATTTCTATATAAGACAGACAATTAGGTACACAGATAAAGATAATTATGAAGGAATTTATACATGTGTACAAAGAAAGAATGATCTTTCAATTTTTTGGCAAGGATCACTAAAGAGGATATATTCCTCTTTTCTTTATCTGCCTTAAATTCTTTCATGTTTGTCATCTCTTTTATATGTTCACAATAACAAATAGTCCTAACAAAATTGCAAGCTCCATAAGGAAAGAGAATGTATGTTATAAATCCAGCATCCTCTGCAACTCCAATCCAGAGACTGCTGCACAAAATACATCCCTAATAAGCAAGTATTGATTTATTGAACCTTTTAGTCAATATGTCCTTGAGTATCAGTGGGTTCATGAGCAAAAGTAAGGTTGAGATATCAGAATAAACCTACAGTGTGAAGAAAACTATGGATACAGGTCATAGGCAAGTTCAGAGTGTGGCATTGAATCTAGTAGGTATGAGAAAGATTCATTAATTTCATTCTTTGAAATCCAAGGAAATCATAATCATAAAAAGCGAGTCTTGAACCTATGCCTATAATTTCTTTAAAAAATCCTAAGTGGAACTGTACTATCTGCTCATCATAATACCATATCTGACCATCTCAGTAGCATACACCACCAAAATAGCATCCCACCAAAAGCATAAGGGGAAAATATGCTATTTTACCCAAAAATGATAGGATTCACCTGCTGTTATCAAGCGTAAATTTAACTTATAGATCTGGACATCTAAAATAGCTAAGATAGAATTGTAAATCATCTGTGTTGTCTTATTCCATGGCCTCTATTACCGTCCTTATACTTTGTACTAATTGATTTTGGCTAGGAAAATTGCACATCTTCCACTGACCCCGAATGATACCTTTTACCCACACTGCCAAGGCAAAATCATGACAAATTATTTTGAATGCAAACCCAATTGTATTTTTCCAGCACATTCTGAGAGTTGTGTGTGTGTGTGTGGTACTGGGGATCAAAGTTGGGCCATTGCGCTTGCAAGGTAGGCCACCAAACTGCTGAGCTAAATCCCGGCCCTAAGGAACATTTCTTAATTAAACTGTCATTGCTGAATAATTCAATTATGCTTTAATGTTTACTCATGTGGCTCTATTAACACATAGAGATGTATTTCAATATGATGGCAATGTTAAATGGTGTGTGTGGTACTGGGGATCAAAGTTGGGCCATTGCGCTTGCAAGGTAGGCCACCAAACTGCTGAGCTAAATCCCGGCCCTAAGGAACATTTCTTAATTAAACTGTCATTGCTGAATAATTCAATTATGCTTTAATGTTTACTCATGTGGCTCTATTAACACATAGAGATGTATTTCAATATGATGGCAATGTTAAATGGTGTAGAATTTTAGTATTCAGAGTTTATTAGTCATTATGGAAAATAACTAGGAGGTAGATCATCCAAGGTCTGAGCAATCTAAGTCATGAGTAAAAATTTTAAAAGTAAAAATTTGAAGAAGCAAAAATAATTGTACTTATTTTTGAATGGAAAATATACCTTATAGGTTAGCAAAACAAGCATCCTTTCAGAAGCAAATTGTGCATGATGTGTTTTTAAAAGGTATTTGAAAATTGAATGTGGTATGTGGAGGTGAGGTGTGCACTGAGAACAAAAAGCAAGACTGGAAATAAAAGCAACCTTGTGCCTTCACGAGGAGAGTAGCTGGGTCACCCATGAGGGAAGTAGACCATGAAGAATGGAGATAGGAATGGAGTCAGGATGGTTCTGATGAACACAGTCAGGATGGAAAGTCCACTCACTGTGGCTAATCCCACATTCCATTCCTGGAGGGCAGATATGTCTCAAGGATATTTTTTTTTTTTTTTTTTTTTTTTTTGTACTTGGGATTGAACTCGGGTCCTTGAGTTTGCAAGGCAGGCCACCGAACCACTGAGCTAAATCCCCTGCCCAATAAAACTTTTTTGTTGTTGTTTAAATCACCCTAAGGCATCCTATTTTTGAGAAGCTGGAATATACCAAAAGATACCTAAGCCTCTCCTTACCTCATTACTGCAATTTCTGGTCCAGAAACAGATATACGTAGCCTGTGCCATTGCCCTTTTACCCAGATAGCACTGAATAGTGGGCCTCTGGATCTGTGCTCTATGAGAAGAGTCCTGCTAAGGGATGCAGTTGGGGCTCCTCCACTCAGACCTGAAGCCACAGGGGTTTCTCCATCCATTTTATCCTGTGGACCTTTCCAAGAGTTGCAGACAGTAGATGAACCAGGATCCTGTTTCTCCAACTTGGCTCTGTGGTGCAATAATCTGAGAAGATTTAAAAATTATTTGTACCTGGGCTCTCCTTCCAGAGATTTGAATTAAACTGGCCAGAATTAGGGCCTGAACATCAGGTGCAGGCTTTCCAGGTCATACTAATAGGCCACCAAAGGTGAGGACACTAGCTTTAATAATGGAGTGACTAACGAGGACTTCTGCAACCTGGAAAGATCATCATGAGAGAAAAAAATAATGATTTAGCAAATGACAACAAACTATGTGAAAGAGGGGTTTTAAAAATATTGCTATGTATTATTATTTTTTTGTTTTGCAACAGAAGTCTACTCTCTACCAATTCTGACTTCCTAAGCTATTTTTTAAAACTTGACTTTAAATGTTAAATAAATGATTTTAGCACAGAGTTCTCTAGAATGTATGTGTTAAGTTGTTGACCTTTATTGAAAGATACAAACTCTTTAATATTGTGACTCTCCGTAATAAACTTGAGGATTGGTTAATATAAATGATAAGAGAAATGGTAAGTTGAAAGATCAATTTCAACAATTACCTTAGGCAATCAGAATGCAATAGAACAACTTTCTTTTTTACAAACTTTTTCTACCGTATCAAATAGGAGCTCTCCTTTAGAATCAAGAAATAGCTGCAACTTGGGCAATACAATGAGAGAAAGGAACTCTGCTCTTGGTAATATGCTTTGACAAGCAGGAAAAAATATTCAAGTGGTTCTAAATAACAAAGAAGATATTTTGGCTTCTATATAAGGAGAAATCTAAGAGAGCTTTGAGATGCAGTTTGGTCAGGATACCAATTCAGTTTCTCTACTGTTCTTTCAGTTCTGTCTTTTTTGGTATCAACTTGTACTAAAGTTAACATCCCCTATAGAGGCATGATGGCAGCCAGCAGCTACAGTGATCTCTTTAGTTGGTGATTTTTATTTGCAAAAAAATCCTATCTTCTGACTATGTTTTTTTTTTTTTTTTTTTGTACCGGGGATTGAATTCAGGCCCTGATGCTTCTGAGGCAGGCACCAGAACCACTGAGATAACTCCCCGGGTCCTGGCTATGCTTTTGAAGAAAAGTTTTACTTAGACTTTTAATACCCAACAAACCATTCCTAAAATCCTAGCATCCTGAAGTGAAGTGAACCACATATTCATTTAGGCAGTTAGAATGTAATAAATGAAATGCCTTGAGCAAGACAGGAACCTGACCGGAATCTGGGGAGGACAAACACTTATAGAATTATAAGAAACCCAAGGAAGGAAACAAGAAAGGAAGGAGGGAGGAAGGAAGAGAAGAAGGAAGTAAAAGAGGGAGGAGGAAGAAGAAGGGGAAGGGAAAAGGAAAAATGAAAGAAAGAATGGGCTAGAAAAGTATCAAAGATATATATAGTAGAAACTTGTAACAGAAAACCAGTGTAGTTGATTTCCAATTTAAATTCTACCAGCTAGTGGATACAAGGTCAACACCCAAAAATCAATAGCCTTCTTGTACACAAATAACAGACTCACTGAAGGAGAAATTAGGGAAACAGTTCCTTTCACAATAGCACCCCCCCAAAAAAAATGAAGTATCTGGGAATCAATCTAACAAAAGAAGCAAGAGACCTCTACACTGAAAACTACAACACTCTGAAAAAAGAGATCAAGGAGGATATAAGACAATGGAAAGATCTCCCCTGCTCCTGGGTAGGAAGAATCAACATAGTGAAAATGGCCATCCTACCAAAACTGCTCTACAGAGTCAATGCAATACCAATTGAAATCCCAACACTATACTTCACAGAACTAGAAAGAAGAATCCAAAAATTCATTTGGAACCATAAGAGACCTAGAATAGCAAAAGCAATCCTAGGCAACAGACACATGGCAGCAGGCATAACAATTCCCAATTTGAAACTATACTACAAAGCCACTGCTATAAAAACAGCATGGTACTAGCAAAGAAACAGACCTGAGGATCAGTGGAATAGATTGGAAGACACAAAAACAACTTCAGATGTACTCACTTACCTCATCTTTGACAAAGGAGCTGATAGTCCCCACTGGAGGAAAGATAGCCTCTTTAATAAATGGTGCTGGAAAAACTGGATCTCAACCTGCCAAAGATTAAAACTAGGCCCTTATCTGTCACCATGCACTAAATTAAAATCCAAGTGGATTAAAGTTCTAAATATAAAAACAGAAACACTAAACTTGCTGGAAGATAAGTTAGGCAGAACTCTAGAAGACATTGGCATAGGAAAAGACTTTATAAACAAATCCTCAGTAGCACGGGAACTAGCAGAAAGAATCAGCAACTGGGATCTCATCTTATTGAAAAGCTTCTGCACTACAAAAGAAACCATCAACAGAACTAAGAGACAACCTACAATGTGGGAAAAAATTTTTACCAGTTGCTCCTCAGACAAAGGACTATTGTCTAGAATATATAAAGAACTCAAAAAACAAACCCCCTCAAATATAAAGACCCAATTAAAAAATGGGCATCTGAAATGAACAGACATTTCTCAGACAAAGAAGTAAAAGCAGGAAGTAAATATATGAAAAAATGTTCCACATCATCGGTCATTTGAGGGATGCAGATGAAAACAACACTGAGATTTCACCTCACCCCACAAAGAATGGCTGCTATCAAGAAATCACACAATAA
Organism: Fukomys damarensis; assembly: GCF_012274545.1. Lineage (NCBI taxonomy): Eukaryota > Metazoa > Chordata > Mammalia > Rodentia > Bathyergidae > Fukomys > Fukomys damarensis. Next base: position 120,586,975 of record NW_022900928.1, read on the forward strand.
CAAATGTTGGCTCGGTTGTGGGGAGAAAGGAACCCTTCTCCATTGTTGGTGGGAGTGTAGACTGGTGCAACCACCATGGAAGTCAATATGGAGATACCTCAAAGAAGTAGGATTAGAGATTCCATTTGACCCAGCCATTCCTCTGTTGGGTATCTTTTCAAAAGAATTAAAAGAATCATATCACAGTGATATATGCACACCCATGTTTATAGCAGCACAATTTGTAATAGCTAAAATTTGGAAACAGCCCCTTTGCCCATCAGTTGGAAAATGGATAAAGAAGATGTGGTTTTTCTATAAAATGGAATACTAGTCAGCCATAAAGAATGAGAAAGTAGCTTCATTCATAGGTAAATGGGTACATTTTGAGAATATATTCCGAAGTGAAATAAATAAATCACACATATTCAAATACCGAATAGTTTCTCTGGTGTGAAAAACTAAAATAGTACTAAAGATCCTAACGGGACAATTATCAACGGGAAATAGGAAGAAAAGGACCAAACATATAGGGACAGTGAAAAGGAAAGGAAAGGGGAATAAGGGAAAAGGAAAAATATATGAAAAAATGTGAAATGGAATTAAAGTGCTTGAAGATGGGGAGGGGAGGAGGGGGTGAAGAGAAAGGTGGGGACAAGGGGAAAAAATGAGAACAAAGACCTGGCATGTAAAGGTACAAGATCCCAGTAATGAATGTAACTGTACTGTCTACCTGGAATGTACCAATAAATTCAATTTAATTAAATAAAAAAAATTCTACCAGCTAGTTTTGTGTCCTTGGTTGAATAATCACTTTCATTGTTAAAATGAGTGTGTTTGAGAAGGTTCTGATTTCTAAGATGTTGTTCAAGCCTAATTTGAAACTTCATGTATCTAAACTATCTTAAGCATAAACTAATGGCTTTCGGAGATATTGTTTGAGATGAGTTTAAATTGTTGGAATAGATTTATGGTTGTGGGCAAAATTGTCAACAAAAATTAGAAGAATATTACAATTTTTCTTTGGTAGCACAGGAACCTTGGTCCTTTTAGCATTTAATGATGAAGCCAACTCCTTGTTTCTTTCCTACTGCTTTCCTGGGTGACTGATAAATCATAGCAATTCTTCTGACTTGTATAAGAATGGATTTTCTTATATTTGTTTAAAGACTTCCTAGATTGATTCGCTTTGTTACCAACATTCTATTGCACTTACAAAATGTTATGTGACACTGTTAAGGTAAATTTATTGAGGCTCTCAATTTTAATTAGTTTTTTCTCATATTTTCTCTGAAAAGTTAATCCTCTTTTAATGAAATTGTAAAATATAAGCAAATCTTACATGACACTTTTATCACCTGCTCGTTTGAGATCAAAAGTCTAACTGTATGGCCTTCCAAAGTTATACCAAATTTTAAGTGCATATTAAAGTGGTAATTTTCATCTCAGATCAATGAATGTGCTTTGATTTATTTGAGCAAAATAAAACAATGCAGATAATGGCTTGATGGTATATTTCAACATGTTTTTATAGTATTGAGATATTATTATAGTGATTTTATTGCTATTTGAAGTATTATAGGAAGCAGATCCTTAATTTGAAAACTTAATAGGTCTAAACTTTTCATCAGAAAATAATCTACCAAATATTTTCTCCATAAAGAAGACGGGATTCACTCTTATGTTTCTTACCAAGTTTTATGATGTAAAATAGTACTGACTGTTACATTTGGGTGATTGTAAAACTCTAATGTATGTGTGAGTTTGCCAGGCTAACAGTGTTATTACTTTAGCTTGATGATTTAAAAAAAAATATATATATATATATGTATTTTAATCTTGCTTCTGAATTTTCTAAACATGTATTGTACATTTAAGACCCAAAATGGCATTTTTCACTCAATGAACAGAGCCATTGTACCTTCCATTTAATTTGGCCACCTTGGTTTAGCTTTTGTCTTTTTTTTATGATCAAAGTATAGGCTCACTTTGTTGCCTGGTGCTGAAAATTTACGACCAGTTCATAAACGCTGCTTGTCTTGTGATTTATGTTGGGCTTCCTTCTGGCTGTCCATGACCTCTCTCTCCCAGGTCCCCACTTATTGCTCATCTCAGGCAACCAGTTGAAATTCATTAGCCCAGGTACTTTTTGAAAAAGGAAAGCCAGCACTCAAACAATGTCTATGTTTTCTGCAGTCTCTTGATTCCAGTATGTTAAAGTCATGGAAGATAACTTGTAATGCTTTGGTCAGAGAATTGCTTAGAACATAACTTAGCTTTGTTGATAAGTCTAGGGAACATTCTTTAGAGGAAAAAATAAAAGGCAAAACTAGTTCTGCTAATGAAATTAATTGAGAAAAAAACCTGCTCAACTGTCAAAAGAGAAGAACCTTGGGAAGAAAAGCAGCTTCTAAAGGTCAATACTCAGCGTGCTGTAATCTTTACCATCTGTGTGCAGGCTGGTAAGATTCTGAAACTGTCACAGGTAGTTTTTTTTTTTCCCCTGAAAATAATAGACAAGAGGAAAAAAGTCTTGCCCAACAGGGAGCCTGGATGTACTTAGCTGGCTAGAAAATGAAAACACTATAAGGTATAAACTTAGGATGACCCTTAATTTTCCTTCCCCTTGACCTACATGGATCTACAGATAGTTTAAAAAAAGTAGTGTCATTGAAAATTGAAATAATTTGGTCACCAGTGAACTACAATATTATATTTACAAGATGGGATGCTAGGTAGCTGAATGCAATAAAAACACTCTCCATCATTGGATTCTGTATTCTGATGAAGACAAACAAGTCCTCCATTTTTTTCTAATAGGAAAATGTTTTTAAAAAGAATAGAAAAACGAACTTGCCTTCTCTTTACCTGGAGACTTGATAGATATATTAGAAATCCAAAATTTTGTGATTCTATGTTTTCTTTTGTTCCACTCTATGTTGTGACAGATTTCTCCTGTTGCAACATTTGGAAGTTTGGTGTTATATAGGCTTTATTAAAAATAATAATTCCTTGCATACGAATTTCTCGAATCAATAGTATTTCTACACAAATGGAAAATAACTGCAAAGAAAAACATAGTTACATGCAATATTTACATATGTTTATACATGCATAAGTAAAAACATAACATTTTCTTGATGTGATGTATTGACTTTGAAAGATTTAAATGTTTGTGCATTCTGAATAATTAAAGAAATTGGAAAACATTTTGCTGTATCTTCTTCCATTATATACAAAGTCAAATATTTTCTGTTCCTCTTCGATATATGTCCATTTTTCTCTAAAAACACAGTGTTTTAGAGATTTCTCAATTCGTCCTGATTCTAATCTTTTTGGTAGCATTTCCTCCATGTATGCATTCCCTCATCAGAAGAGCTTTTTTTCCCCTTCGTTTATGCCTACGACATCTAGGACATTCATGAGTGCACATATTTCCAAAGACCCACGATGCCTATGAACTATCATACAATCCAACATCTTGGTGGCATTCACAGATGCTGTTTTAGTCACAATAGGGATAACAAGAGTTTTATGAAGTGCATCAGCATGTAAGCTTTAAAGACAAAGGCAAAGTTTAGCTGATTTTTTTTCCCATGACTTCCTTGCTTTGTTTGAGAAACACAAAAAAGAAATTTCCAATCTCAGCAACATTTGTCACTGCTTCTATACTCTACCAGGAAAATAGGACCAATAACAGCCTTAAATATAAAAAAATAATGACACTTTCCCAATGCTAGTTGATAAAATTTTCCACCTTTCTGGAGAAAGAGATATTTTATTTGGATTTATCAGGGTGACCTAAACACTCACCAATACCTTTCATTATGCCTCTCTTGTGTGGTGAAATAGTTTGGACTCATGAAAAGAAACCATATAGATCATGTTGTTTTCTCTCTCCACATATCTAAAACACAAATATACTTTGTATCTCTGTTTTTCCTACCTTCCTTTTTGGTTTCCTCCTCTCCTCTTTTCTCTTTTTTCCTCCCTCTCTCTTTGTTCTGCTCATCAAGCACTCCCCTACAGTGTCATGCACTTTTACAATCTAAAGCCAGTTTTGCTGGCTGAAGGCCCCTTTAGATTATTGGGTTAGTTTTATTTTCTTGTTTTGATATTGAGAGTTACATGCTATTAAAGGTTTATGTTGATCTAAAGATATTTTTTTGGGGAAGAACAACTGGTAAGGAGAAGAAAGAACAATCTCAATCAATAAAAATAAAAGCCCAGAATGAAAGCTGTTCTGGAAAAAAGAAATAGAGGAAGAAAGAAGCTACACAGGCCTCGCCTGGTAAACAAATATCTCTTTCCCTTAATTTTGGAAAAAGGAGTGTGGTCATTAACAAATGATACTGCTCTGAGCCTATTATATCAAATATTATATGTCACTGTCAATCACTTTGCAATCCACAAGGCAATAATTCTCCATAATAACTGTCAAATCTAGTCAATATATTTGCGTCATTTTACTTTAGAGGCTTATGAAATGCAAATGCAAATGCAAATTCTACTAATAATGCTTCTTATTTAATTAGTTCTGCTTGGTGGATATTCTGTTTCTTCTGCAAAGCCTTAAAAATAAGAATTTTAATTCCAAAGCCAATATTCCCATTTGCCCGTTTTTCTTTTTTGCATAGCTTTGAAATTGTTGACCAAAGAGACACGAGGTATGACAGAAGAAATGAGACTGTCTCTTGAGAGAACGTGCTATATACAGAAATCCGTCATTTAGTACATTATTTAAAGATCCAGAGTAAAGCATACCCACATCATATTTTTAAACTTATTTTAAAAATAATCTTCAATAAATGGATACTTGTTTCTGTCAGAAGTCGGTCACTGTGAATGTCCTGCTGGGTTACTCTGCCTAATGTATGTGCTTGCTTGCCCAGCATCCTTTTCTCTGGGAAAATACTGCTCTTTCCAACTCCATAGTAACCCTGCTTATGGATATGATGCATGAACGTCACAGGCCTGGCTCATCAGAGTATCTCGGTACACTGTGTGCCCTTAGGAAATGGAGTGGCCCAGATGGACCATTATCCAGGGCCCTCCCTGCCCTCTGGAAGGAATAGGATACACTTGCTTACGAACTTGATATGTCTTTGTGCAATTTTTGGCCCCTGGTGGAAAACTTCAGATCAGTATTGACAAGAACTCAGGTAGTTGAATTGCACTTCAGCATCTTAAGTTTAAATCATGCGGATGATGTGTTCGCAGGCACTTGGGCACAATGAACATCACACACATGTGATATTCAAAGCCTTTTATGAGACACTGCACCCTATCGTCTCCACTGATGTGGCATCGTCTTACAGTGATTTATTTCCTTGGACTAAGGTGGTGGCATCCTTCCTCTTTTTATTTTATAACCAGTTTATAACTTCAAATCTCACATGAATCCAAGAATACACTTTGTAAAAAAATAAATTAAACTGTTCTTCGTGAGCAAACCAGAACATTTTTCTTTTCTGTTTTCTTTTTCTTTTCTTTCTTAGTAGCTTCATTCCCCAACCTCTCACATGGATCTAAAGATTGCCCTATGGAAATGTAAGTAAATGCAGGAAAAAAAGGCTAGACAAATTTTAGACACTGAATTACTGAATGTCTAAGAATCATGTCTTCAGGCTAAATGGTTTCTTGCGCTATATCTTATGCCACCAACATTTTGTGGGTCATTTATTTCAGGTCGTGTGAGGATACTGAAATGAGTGGGTGAGTGAACACATAGGTTTGCAAATGGTTTATGTACTGATGAAAGGGAGAACAAAGACAGAGCCGTCTGGAGCTCAACAGTACGAGTGGTTATGCCCCAGTGGAAAGGAACCTTGACATGGCAGCCACTTAAGAGTGAGTATGTCTCTAAGAAGAGGGGTTGGCTTAAAAGGGAAGTAAGAATAACAGACATACATTCCATCTACTTCAAACTTGGCCAAAGGATGGGTCTGCCACAACCAATTTCCCGTTTGATTTGTTATTATATAGATATCGCTACTGCTGAAAATAAGGGTGGACCCATTTGGGCATTAGGAAACTACCTCCCACACCCATATGTGCTAATTTGGTTCCTGCCAAAACATGTCTTTTGAATCATGTAAACTTGGGTTAAGGGAAAAATCAGGCAGCATGTTTAATGCAATTAGGAAAAATATTCATGAACTCACAGGTCTGTGACTTCCCATAGGATGTGTTGGTTTTTGCTTTCAAATTAACCTGTCCAGGTGCTGATCCCAGGCTTATATATAATGGAGATCAATTCAGTAATTGCTTTTGTAGTTAAGAATCTCACTTTCTATTAGAGCATTCCTAAATTGTTAGCAGAACAACAGGCAGAAAACATGTACCTCTGTGATCAAAATCATTTACAGGACACAAGAGTTTTGATAGATCGCTCCATGGCAGAGAGGAGCAAACAAAACAAACAAAATCTCTAGATCACACCTAAACCCTGAGGGTAAATCTGAACAAAGCAAAAACTATATTTTCTAGGGCATCTGGGTGTAACCTACCTCCCTTGCCAGAAACCATAGTGTTTATAGGCGTGTTTTACTAGAAATCTGCTGCTTCTCACAATGTTTCCTGCACAACTGTCTTAGTAAAACTACATCTGGAAGTGACAAGAGCACAGTTATAAATCTGGAAGGCAATGTGTTGTTGTAATAGCTTGCAGCTACAATGGGGCGGCATTGCTGAATGCTGGAGAGAGTTACAAAGACACAGGCCAACTGTAGCTACTGAAATGAATGCTGTTTTTTCTGAAAGGATAGGATGAGGTTTAAGAGGGTTATCTTGGCTTCTGACAAAATATTAGATGGACTGAGGTAGCACTGAACTGATTGCCCCTTGGCAGATCAATTATTTCAGAAACTTTTGGCTGTATTAGCTTCTATTGACAAGTGGAATTTGATGGATGTTCTAAAAATAAGTAGCGATCCATTGAATTGTAGCCTTCTGGGGTTAGCTAGGTCTCAGGGAACATCCAGGTTAGATGTCTCCCTGGATAGTGAACTACCCCTCCCACAAGCCACATCTTCAAGTATGACCTTGAGCATCTGAGCAGTTCTCAGTCCTGGGTGACCAACGTGGTCCATAAGAAGGTTCTAAACAAAGCAATTGTACTAAGCAAGCATGCCCCCTATGCTATGGTTTAAACATGTCTCCTACAAAGTGCCCATGTGGCAATTTAATGGCCACTGGAATTATATTTAATGAAAAAGTCCTTTAAGACTTGATTAGATTGTGAGACCTCCTCTTATGAACAAAATCAAGGCCCTTTTAAAGGGACTTCACACAGTATTTAGTTGTTTTCTCCTTACACCCTTTCTGCCATGTGAGGCAACATTGTTCCTCCTGTCCAGATGGTGCAGTGTCAAGGCACCAGTTTGGAAGAAAAATATGGACCCATCCCAAGACACTGAACCTGACCATGCTTTAATTCTAGATACTCCAGCCTCTAGGACTGAAATAAATAAATGTTTCTTCTTTATACATTACCTAGTCTCTTGTGTTCTGTTATAGCAGTGCCAACAAATTAAGACAGGATGAGCATTTCTTGGAGTTTTTTAAATTATCACAGGGAAAGAAGAATGACTCATCAGTATGGGTGTGGTCATCAAATCTCCTTTGGTATAAAAGTTACTTGCAAGAAAAGTAGGGCATTAGTTAAGCAGCTTAATATAGTCGTGAACAAAAATTTTTAAAAATTAAGAAAATCCTTATTGTGGTCTGCCTGCTTGCCTGCGATCACCCGGCGGCGTGAGCGCAAGATCCCGGCCTGCGCGGGAGCTCCCGGCCTGCGCGACAACAGACCAGGAAGGAAGGCGGGCGCCCTTGAAACACCCACACGACACCCCCCCATTCTCAAAACTCCTGATTGGGCCAGTCCTTAGACCAACTCTGCAGAGGCATAGGTTCCCATGAAGGGTAGTTTTCTGAGCTCCCAACTTTGAACATCTTTAAAGAAAGGGCAGGGGAAACCTGTAATAGAACGGAGTGGAGTTCAACCCTGAGGGTAAGGAAACTAAAGTTAGGCCTTGTAGATTGTGTTCAGTCTCAGTCGTGAGGAACAGCCATTGACTAGCTAAGACCAGGGGATTGGGTTCCGCATATGACTGTGCATGTGGTATAATATGAGATCAGAGATAGCCTGAAAGAGGACCTTCAAATTCTTTTTCTTTCCCTCTCTCTTTTCTCTTTTTTCCCCCCCCCCGTTCTCAAAACTCCTGATCGGGCCAGTCCTTAGACCAACTCTGTAGAGGCATAGGTTCCCATGAAGGGTAGTTTTCTGAGCTCCCAACTTTGAACATCTTTAAAGAAAGGGCAGGGGAAACCTGTAATAGAACTGAGTGGAGTTCAACCCTGAGGGTAAGGAAACTAAAGTTAGGCCTTGTAGATTGTGTTCAGTCTCAGTCGTGAGGAACAGCCATTGGCTAGCTAAGACCAGGGGATTGGGTTCCGCATATGACTGTGCATGTGGTATAATATGAGATCAGAGATAGCCTGAAAGAGGACCTTCAAATTCTTTTTCTTTCCCTCTCTCTTTTCTCTTTTTTTCCTCATTCCACCCTAAAATTCCTTTCTTTTTTCTGTCCGCTCTCTCCAACTCAGTCTCTTGCTCTACCATAATGTCCCTCATCTCCCTTTTTATACCAGCTCCTGAATAACTCAGACTTCTTTTATTATTTTTTGTTTTTAGGAGGGGTTTCTCTTTATGTTCTTTTCTCCAGTCAGTTTACCTCACTCATGGCTCTGTACCTTCAAGGGAAGGCAAGCGCCTGTTACTGTTAAGGGGATATATTCCTGTCCTTATTCCTGCACTCTCTCTATCCCCCCTGAAGTTAATAGCTTTGTAAAGATAGTAAGGTAATTCTACAACCTCTGGATTCACTTCAAACCTGCTCTAATTCTTTCACTTA